>NC_137339.1:69251363-69312148 GCF_965287045.1 Carcharhinus amblyrhynchos | reverse complement strand
ACTTCTCCATCGCCATGGACAAATTCGGCTACAAGTAAGAAATCAATCAACTGCCCCCCACCCCCCAGGGCCACACAGAGTGCCGCACTGTCAGAGGGTCAGTGCTGAGGGAGCGCCGCACTGTCAGAGGGTCAGTGCTGAGGGAGTGCCGCACTGTCAGAGGTCAGTGCTGAGGGAGTGCGCACTGTCAGAGGTCAGTGCTGAGGGAGCGCCGCACTGTCAGAGGGTCAGTGCTGAGGGAGCGCCGCACTGTCAGAGGGTCAGTGCTGAGGGAGCGCCGCACTGTCAGAGGGTCAGTGCTGAGGGAGCGCCGCACTGTCAGAGGGTCAGTGCTGAGGGAGCGCCGCACTGTCAGAGGGTCAGTGCTGAGGGAGCGCCGCACTGTCAGAGGGTCAGTGCTGAGGGAGCGCCGCACTGTCAGAGGGTCAGTGCTGAGGGAGCGCCGCACTGTCAGAGGGTCAGTGCTGAGGGAGCGCCGCACTGTCAGAGGGTCAGTGCTGAGGGAGCGCCGCACTGTCAGAGGGTCAGTGCTGAGGGAGCGCCGCACTGTCAGAGGGTCAGTGCTGAGGGAGCGCCGCACTGTCAGAGGGTCAGTGCTGAGGGAGCGCCGCACTGTCAGAGGGTCAGTGCTGAGGGAGCGCCGCACTGTCAGAGGGTCAGTGCTGAGGGAGCGCCGCACTGTCAGAGGGTCAGTGCTGAGGGAGCGCCGCACTGTCAGAGGGTCAGTGCTGAGGGAGCGCCGCACTGTCAGAGGGTCAGTGCTGAGGGAGCGCCGCACTGTCAGAGGGTCAGTGCTGAGGGAGCGCCGCACTGTCAGAGGGTCAGTGCTGAGGGAGCGCCGCACTGTCAGAGGGTCAGTGCTGAGGGAGCGCCGCACTGTCAGAGGGTCAGTGCTGAGGGAGCGCCGCCACTGTCAGAGGGTCAGTGCTGAGGGAGCGCCGCACTGTCAGAGGGTCAGTGCTGAGGGAGCGCCGCACTGTCAGAGGGTCAGTGCTGAGGGAGCGCCGCACTGTCAGAGGGTCAGTGCTGAGGGAGCGCCGCACTGTCAGAGGGTCAGTGCTGAGGGAGCGCCGCACTGTCAGAGGGTCAGTGCTGAGGGAGCGCCGCACTGTCAGAGGGTCAGTGCTGAGGGAGCGCCGCACTGTCAGAGGGTCAGTGCTGAGGGGGCTCCCCGGTGTTAATTGTGATTATTGGTGTGGGTTTGCTGCATTGAGTTCCTGTGAATGTCGGCACCACTGGTGGCCGGGGTCCTGTTGCCCTGTTGTGGGGGAGCGGGGTTTACCCTGATGGATGGGTGGGTGGCGGGGGGTTAGTGGGAGGTGATGGAATCACGTACGGGGAGCCTAGGGCTGATGGTGATTGGGAATGTGCGGAGTCGGGGAGGGGGTGGGGTCTGTGTGACACTTGTCACTAGAGCAGTTAACGTGAACTCAGTCGGAGAACCCCTCACCACTCTCTCTGTGGTCTAGAATCACAGCCCTTCGGCCCATCGAGTCTGCACTGATAGGTTAGAAAGACCTGCCCCCAGTTCCCAGCACTTGCCCTGTAGCCCTGGATGTTCTGACGTGAAGACTGAATGTCATGTTTGCTCCCTACAGGTTACCCTACCGAACCTACTTCGGAGGGGTTTCTGCACTGACCCCTGATCAATACATGAAAATCAATGGATTCCCCAATAACTATTGGGGTTTGGGGTGGCGAAGATGATGATATTGCTTCCAGGTACGTGTCTGCTTTTCTCCATTCACTGGCGTGTCTCTCTCGCTGGTCAGGCTCCGTGTTTATTCCCAGTTCCGATTTGGCATTGTATCAGAAACCTTCTGTAAGTCCATGTACACTACATCCACCGCATTACCCTCATCAACCCTCTCTGATAGCTCCCATGGACTTGCTCCCACGGGGGTTGGGGAGAATGTGCGACTCGCTCCACGGGGAGTGGGGGAGAATGTGGGATTTTCTCCTGTGGGGAGTGCTTGAGCTGAAGAGTATGGATATAATAAGGGTCCCTAGTTGATCCGTCTCTCCCTCTGTTCCCTCTCCGTGTCCAGAATCTATCTGAATGGAATGATGATAGTCCGTCCTGCTGTGCAAATCGGAAGATACAAGATGATCAAGCACTCGCACGATAAAGGCAATGAGGAGAATCCCAAAAGGTAACTCTTCCCGTTTTGTATCTGGAATGTTCTGACTGTAGGTGTGGCTGTATTATAATCCAGCTCAGAAACTCCATCATGTTATATGTAGCCTGCCGGAATCATGAGTTTTGCGTTTGAATTTGACGAACAAGCATGAGATGGTTTACCTTCAGGTATGCTTCAAATGACCCCCTCGGGAGCTTTCATCAAAGAATATAGCTAACAAGTATAGTAAGAAAATTAGCAAGAACTATCAATTATAAACAAGAAACTAATCAACCACAATGTATAACCCTCAACAAAGACATGAGATGTTAAAATCAAAACCACAACTTCCTTTATATAAAACCCTTTTCACTCAGTTAATGGTAGGGCGTTGGGGAGAGTTACAGAACAAAGAGATCTCGGGGTACAGGTTCATAGCTCCTTGAAAGTGGAGTCACAGGTGGACAGAGCGGTGAAGAAGCATTCGGCATGCTTGGTTTCATCGGTCAGAACATTGAATACAGGAGTTGGGGACGTCTTGTTGAAGTTGTACAAGACATTGGTAAGGCCACACTTGGAATACTGTGTACAGTTCTGGTCACCCTATTATAGAAAGGATATTATTAAACTAGAAAGAGTGCAGAAAAGATTTACTAGGATGTTACCGGGACTTGATGGATTGAGTTATAAGGGAGAGGCTGGATAGACTGGGACTTTTTTCTCTGGAGCGTAGGAGGCTGAGGGGTGATCTTATAGAGGTCTATAAAATAATGAGGGGCACAGATCAGCTAGATAGTCAATATCTTTTCCCAAAGGTAGGGGAGTCTAAAACTCAAGGGCAGAGGTTTAAGGTGAGAGGGGAGAGATACAAAAGTGTCCAGAGGGGCAATTTTTTCAGAGTCGTGAGTGTCTGGAACAAGCTGCCAGAGGCGGGTACAATTTTGTCTTTTAAAAAGCATTTGGACAGTTACATGGGTACGATGGGTATAGAGGGATATGGGCCAAATGTGGGCAATGGGGACTAGCTTAGGGGTTTAAAAGAAAGGGTGGCATGGACAAGTTGGGCCGAAGGGCCTGTTTCCATGCTGTAAACCTCTATGACAATTCGATGCAGCAAAGACTAATGCTCACGTGATCTTGGAACTGAGTCCTTTGGTTGAATGCTGTAGTGGTCTCGAGGCACTCAGAACAGTTGGAAGTCAGAACATCTTCTCAGATCACCAGGGAGACTCTCTGGCCAAACCACCACCAGCGGATTTTCTCCAGGAGGATTTTCAGCTAGCCAGCAGAATGTCCCAAAAGCAGAGAAAGAGAGAACAACTGCTTTCAGTCTGATGTCCCTTCTCAAACTAAAACCTGCAGCTCAGAACTGAAGATCAGAGAGCTTCACCTGACCCTCAAACATCCTTCTGACAATGCAGGGTCTTAAAAATAAACCAACCCCATTCAAACCACTGAAGGGCAATAAAAGGTGCCCTCATAGACAGCCCAGAGCCACAGTGAGAGTTCCAGGGAACATGATTTCAAACAAAACTCTTAGGAGTACACTAACCTCCATCGAGCAGTGGTTAGCACTGCTGTCTCACAGCGCCAGGGGTCTGCGTTTGATTCTGACTTGGGTCACTGTCTGTGTGGAGTCTGCACGTTCTCCCCGTGTCTGCATGGGTTTCCTCTGGGTGCTCTGGTTTCTTCTGACAGTCTGAAAGATGTGTAGGTTAGGGTGGATTGGCCATGCTAAATTGTCCCTTAGTGTCCAAAGATGTGCAGGTTAGGGTGGATTGGCCATGCTAAATTGTCCCTTAGTGTCCAAAGATGTGTAGGTTAGGGGGATTGGCCATGGGGAATGTGTGTGATCACGGTGATGGGGAGATCCTGGCTAAAATGCTCATTGAGAGAGTCTGTCCATGCTTGATGGGCTGAATGGTCTCTCTCTGCACCGTAGGGACTCTATGGTTCCACACTTTGTTTCTATTCAACAAATGATTTAATGTTCAGGGGTAAGGGATAGAGTGTTGTGGGGAGGGAGGTGGGGGTTGCTGTACAGAGCTAGCATTGACTCAATGGGCTGAATGGCCTCCTCCTATACTATGGATACAATACTGAAATTAAATTAATATCTCTGCCTCTCCCCCCCCGCCTCCTTCCCCCTCCGCCTCTCCCCCCCCGCCTCTTTGCCTCTCTCCCTCCCTCTGCCTACCCCTCCCTGCCCCCTCTCACTGTCTGCCCCTCCCTAATTCCCAGGTTTAATTTGCTCGCTAAGACACAGCGTTCCTGGAAAGAAGATGGGATGAATGGCCTGGAGTATGTGGTCCTCTCTAAGGAGCACCTTCCCCTGTACACTAACATCACCGTGGACATTGGCAACAAGAGGGGTCTTCACCGACCCTCCTGACGGACCCCCCCCCTCCCCACCTCCCCCGTGTGATCGGGGGGAGACGTGCGAGCGCCGGAGAGGAGGGAGGGAGACTGGGAGACACAGGACATTGGAAAATCTCCAGGAAGCTTCGGAAAACCCTGACCAAGTGGACGGGACCTGGGGAGTCTTGGAGAGAGAGACTTGTCACTGCGGAGATCCGGATCACACGGACTCGTCAAACTGACCGGATTCCCGGGAGAGGTTCCAGGTCCAGGACTGGGAGACGGATCTCGCTCAGTCCCAGGGCTCGCGACACCATTCCTGGGAGAATATCCTGGCCAGTCCTCTCTCTCCAGCGAGGAACCTCCTTCTTGTGTTTATGAAGCCACGTTACCCAAATCTATATCTTTATATTATATATATTTACACAACGTTGTATCGAGCTGGGGGGGGGGGAGTGGGGGGGGGGGGGCGGCTGGCATGAAGGGACCCTCACACTACACTCCCCCTCCCCCCTCCCCCCCCTCAACACTTCCCTCCCTTTCCCCGCCAGCCCCAAACGTTTGCCCTTCTTGATGTGACGAGTGGGGGTGACACGGCTGAGGTGGGCCTGATCACTGCTTCCAGCCTGGGCGGAGTGATACAAGTCGGCCGGAACTACTTGTCCCTTGTGGGCGGCTCCCCCCCCCCCCGCCCTGCCACCTGCTGGTGGGATGGGTGTATCACACCGACCTGCCCCTGCCCCTCCCCCTCTGCCCCCCCCCCCCCTCCCCTCTGCCCCCCCCACACTGTGCACGGTTATTTCCCAAAGAATGTGTAGACTTGGGCCATTTAGTTTTCTGATTTTTGGAACAGATTTATACTGCAAAAAATATACTTTTTTTTAACAAACTTGAGGTTGGGGAAGCTTTGCAATGGTTTTGTGGGGGGGGGGGCTGTCGTGGGGGGATTGGGTCTGCTGTCGGGGGCATGGCAGTCGGGAGACACAACAGGTGAAGGGTGGGGCATGGGGGGGTGTTGAAGGGTGGGGCGTGGGGGGGGGGTGTTGAAGGGTGAAGCGTAGTTCTCCCCTCCACCCCCCCCCCCCCCCCTCGGTTACAGAGACGATGACGTGTGTGGACTGTGGGTGTCACTGGCACCTGAAGGTTATCGGAGATGATTCCAGAACGTGGGACACGAGGGGGTCACAAACCTGTGGATTTAGGAGCAGGGAATGGCCACTCGACCCCTGAAGCCTGCTACCCCATTGAATCTGATTGTAACCTTGACCACCCCCCCCCGACCCCCCAGGAACCCTTCGCCGCCCCCCCCACCTTGTCAATCGAGAGTCTATCTGGCTCTGCCTTTATAAATACTCACAGACTCAACTCCCGTTGCCTTCTGAGGCAGAGAGTTCCGGAAACTACCCCCCCCCCCCTCCCGAGAGAAAACCCTCCCCCCCCACCCCACCCCACCCATCTCTATCTGAAATGGGCCACCCCTTGTTTTGAAACAGTGACGGCCCCCCCCACCCCCATTCCAGATCCTCCCACAAGAGGGGACATCCTCCCCACACCCACCCTGTCAATAACCCCCTTCCCCACCACCCCCCCACCCTCAGGATCTGAGAGGTTTCCATCGAGTCGTCCCTCACTCTTTCAAACTCCAGCGGATACAAACCGAACCTCCCCGACCTCTCCTCATAAAACATCCCGCCTGTTCCTGGTGTTCGCCTGGGAAATCTTCTCCGAGCCGCTTCCAACATACGGACATCTCCCCTTCAATAAGGAGACCCATACTGTACACAATACTCCAGGTGTGATCTCACCAACGCCCCGTACAACTGCAGTGTAATATCGCAGCTCTTGTGTTCGATTGGGATCTGTGTGTGTCCAAGAATCGTCACAGCCCCGATCACTGCTTCAAGTCTCCGAGGAATCCTCCGAAGCTCTGATCACAGAGAGGGGAGAGAGAGACAACAAGCCCCATCCAACACCACCCTGATATCTTTCAGATGGTTCACAGATCCAGTGGGATAAAAGAACAGAGAAAATTCCAGCTCAGGAACAGGCCCTTCGGCCCCTCCAAGCCTGCACTGACCATGCTGCCCCCAACTGAACTAAAACCCCCTACCCTTCCGGGGACCATATCCCTCTATTCCCGTCCTATTCATGGATTTGTCCAGATGCCCCTTAAAACTCACTACCGTATCCACTTCCACTCCCTCCGCCGGCAGCGAGTTCCAGGCACCCACCACCCTCTGTGTAAAAAAATCTCCCTCGTACATCTCCTTTAAACCTTGCCCCTCGCACCTTAAACCTGTGCCCCCCCACGTAATTGACTCTTCCACCCAGACACTCACCACCCTCTGTGTGAAAAAATTGCCCCTCTGGACACTTTTGTGTCTCTCCCCTCTCACCTTAAACCTCTGCCCTCTAGTTTTAGACTCCCCTACCTTTGGGGAAAAGATATTGACTATCTAGCTGATCTGTGCCCCTCATTATTTTATAGACCTCTATAAGATCACCCCTCAGCCTCCTTCGCTCCAGAGAAAAAAGTCCCAGTCTATCCAGCCTCTCCTTATAACTCAATCCATCAAGTCCCCGGTAACATCCTAGTAAATCTTTTCTGCACTCTTTCTAGTTTAATAATATCCTTTCTATAATAGGGTGACCAGAACTGTACACAATATTCCAAGTGTGGCCTTACCAATGTCTTGTACAACTTCAACAAGACGTCCCAACTCCTGTATTCAATGTTCTGACCGATGAAACCAAGCATGCCGAATGCCTTCTTCACCACTCTGTCCACCTGTGACTCCACTTTCAAGGAGCTATGAACCTGTCCCCCGAGATCTCTTTGTTCTGTAACTCTCCCCAACGCCCTACCATTAACTGAGTAAGTCCTACCCTGGTTCAATCGACCAAAATGCATCACCTCACATTTGTCTAAATTAAACTCCATCTGCCATTCGTCAGCCCACTGGCCCAATTGATCAAGATCCCGTTGCAATTGGAGATAACTTTCTTCACTGTCCACTATACCACCAATCTTAGTGTCATCTGCAAACTTACTAACCTTGCGTCCTATATTCTCATCCAAATCATTAATATAAATGACAAATAACAGACATCCACTCTGTCCATGCCCCTCATAATCTTGGAGACGTCCATCAGGTCTCCCCTCAACCTCCGTCGCTCCAGTGAGAACAAACCGAGTTTCTCCAACCTCTCCTCATAGCTAATGCCCTCCATACCAGGGGCAACATCCTGGTAAATCTTTTCTGTACCCTCTCCAAAGCCTCCACATCCTTCTGGTAGTGTGGCGACCAGAATTGAACACTATATTCCAAGTGCGGCCTTACTAAGGATCTATAAAGCTGCAACATGACTTGCCAATTTTTAAACTCAGTGCCCCGGCTGATGAAGGCAAGCATGCCGTATGCCTTCTTGACTACCTTCTCCACCTGCATTGCCACTTTCAGTGCCCTGTGTACCTGTACACCCAGATCCCTCTGCCTATCAATACTCTTAAGGGTTCTGCCATTTACTGTATATTTCCTACATGCATTGGATCTTTGAAAATGCACTTGTACGGTGACAGTAAAAGAACAGTACAGCACACAAACAGGCCCTTCGGTCCACCAAGCCTGTGCTAACACCGGATTCCTTTCTAAAGACCTCTCGCCTCTATGTGGTTCGTATCCCTCTACTCCCTGCCTATTCTGTGACGACCGGAAGTGTACGCAACATTCCACCTTGTGCACTTTGCAAAATGATACTAGGAGGCCATTCAGCCCCCGAACCTTGTTCTATATTTCAGTTGGGTTGGCGGCCCTTGTATTTAACAGGCCAGTGACACACGTTAGCCAATATTTATTGACATTTGACAGAGCTCAGACTCTCAAATAGGAGGACAAGTGCAAATGATTAAACTGCCCCCACACCCTCCCCACCCCCAGGCTGCTGTTTGCCAAGCACTGTAACTTGGAATCCATGTCAATATTCTTCTCTCGGCAAAGATTAACTAGCAAGCAAGCAACAAAAAGTGCATTTGTGTAGCCTCAGATGAGACGGAAAATGTTTCCCCAAGCGTGCTGCACGTTTTTGACCATGACTCTGCAGGGGATGTTGGCACAGCTGAGCAAGAGTTTGGATGGCAAGGCATAGAGTGGGAGGAATGTTTTTGAGGAACGAGAGGGAGGGGGGCCAGCAGTCTGGGTTGATGGAGGAATGTTGCGCTAATGGGAGGAGCCTGTCGTTTCCCCTCGGTTTATTGGGATTTGGACCAGGATGTCCCCCTCATGCCGGTGGCTGATGTGGAGATAGCTGGATGATGGCGTAGTCCGTAGTTTCAGATCTCCGCACAGTCCCGTCACTCACAGGCAACTTGGAATAATCGATATTGCAGTAGACGGTGTTCTCATTCGGCTCCTGTCCCATGTTTCCAGAAGTTTCTGGAAGATGCTGGTCAGCGTGAGACGCGGTGTCCTGAATAACCTGGAAGGAAGGGGAAATAGTTGTTAAGCTCGTTGGAGTAGGTGAGTTTGCATCGAATACCGAGACTGGGAGACAGTCGCACCTCCCGGAATCCCAGTGGGAGACAGATGCTAACTGGGAGTCCAGAGAGACGTGAAGCAATAGACATTCACATTTCTAATGCTGCCTAAGGAGCCTTGGTGAGTTGCTGCAGTGCATCTTGTAGATGGTACACACGGCTGTCACTGTGCGTCGGGGGTGGAGGGAGTGAGTGTTTGTGGTTAGTGTGTCGATCGAGTGGGGCTGCTTTGTCCTGGATGGTGTCGAGCTTCTCGAGTGTTGTTGGAGCCGCACCCATCCAGGCAAGTGGGGAGTATTCCATCACACTCCTGACTTGTGTCCTTGTAGATGGTGGACAGGCTTTGGGGAGTCAGGAGGTGAGTTACTCTCTGCAGGATTCCCAGCCTCTGACCTGCTCTGGGAGCCACAGTATTTATATGGCTGGGTCCCAGTTCAGTTTCTGGTCAATGGTCACCCCCAGGATGTTGATAGTGGGGGGGATTCAGTGATGGTAACCCCCAGGATGTTGACAGTGGGGGGGATTCAGTGATGGTAACCCCCAGGATGTTGATAGTGGGGGGGATTCAGTGATGGTAACCCCCAGGATGTTGATAGTGGGGGGGATTCAGTGACGGTAACCCCCAGGATGTTGATAGTGGGGGGATTCAGTGATGGTAACCCCCAGGATGTTGATAATGGGGGGGATTCAGTGATGGTAACCCCACCCAGGAAAACCACCTCTCAGCTTCCATTGGGCTAATTGCACCGCCCCCCCCCCACCCCCCAACCACCACCACCCCCACCCCAGAGAAGCAAGCTGATTGGTTGACCCTGGACTCCATGTGGGTCAGAGTGCGCCTGAGGGGTCAGAGGGTGTTTGGCATTGATTCCCTGTCCATTCCCTACCTGTGCCTGAGAGGAATCTCGAACCGAGGGTGGCCGCTCCTGGGACAATAGCGTTACCTGTGTCACCATCTTCCTCCTGGAAAAATCCGGAACATTGTGCAGACCGAGAAATGGCCACTGTGAACAAAAAAACTCCCATAGCCCCCACGTACCCCCTCCCCATCACTGACTGCCCCCTCCCCCCCACTCTCCCCCCCGCCCCCCCCCACTCTCCCCCCCGCCCCCCCCCCCACTCTCCCCCCCGCCCCCCCCCACTCTCCCCCCCGCCCCCCCCCACTCTCCCCCCCGCCCCCCCCCACTCTCCCCCCCGCCCCCCCCCACTCTCCCCCCCGCCCCCCCCCACTCTCCCCCCCGCCCCCCCCCCACTCTCCACCCCGCCCCCCCCCACTCTCCCCCCCGCCCCCCCCCACTCTCCCCCCCGCCCCCCCCCACTCTCCCCCCCGCCCCCCCCCACTCTCCCCCCCGCCCCCCCCACTCTCCCCCCCGCCCCCCCCCACTCTCCCCCCCGCCCCCCCCCCCACTCTCCCCCCCGCCCCCCCCCCACTCTCCCCCCCGCCCCCCCCACTCTCCCCCGCCCCCCCCCACTCTCCCCCGCCCCCCCCCCACTCTCCCCCGCCCCCCCCCCACTCTCCCCCGCCCCCCCCCCACTCTCCCCCGCCCCCCCCCCACTCTCCCCCGCCCCCCCCTCCGTGTTATTTTCCCCCATTCCCAGTGTTCCTGTCTCCGGTCTGGAAAGCCCTGAGGATTGGTTCCAGCTCCCAGCTCCTGCTCCCCCTCCCCATCAGCGGCTCGGCCTTTGACCCGCGTGGTGACCTGGTCGGAGGTCTTTACCTGGCGCCGGCCAGGTAACACGTTGTCCCGGTAACGATGGCTGTGACGAAGGCTCCACAAAGCCCCCCGATTGATCCAATCCACAGCAACTCCGTCCAACCTGCAAGGAAACAGCGGCAGCCATTGGCACGTTAGCTTGTACAGGAACACGGAGGAGGCCATTCAGCCCCTCGAGCCTGCTGCACCATTCAGTCTTCATCGCTGAGTATCAGTCTCCTGTTAAGTTTATTTGTTCGTCACAAGTAGCCTTACATTAACACTGCAATGAAGTTACTGGGAAAATCCCTAATCCCCACACCCCAGCGCCTGTTCGGGTTACACAGAGGGAGAATTTTAGCACGGCCAATGCACCCTAACCAGCACGTCTTTCAGACTGTGGGATGGAACTGGAGGAAACTCACACAGACACGGGGAGGATGTGCAGACTCTGCACAGACAGTGACCCAAGCCAGGAATCGAACCCGGGTTCCTGGCGCTGTGAGACAGCAGTGTTAACCCACTGTGTCACCGTGCCCCCGGGAATCGAACCCGGGTCCCTGGTGCTGTGAGACAGCAGTGCTAACCCACTGTGTCACCGTGCCCCTGGGAATCGAACCCGGGTCCCTGGCGCTGCGAGGCAGCAGTGCTAACCCACTGTGTCGCCAACCGTCCCTCCCTCTCCCCCACCCCCTCATATCCTTTGATCCCCTTCACCTTGAGCGATATCTAATTCCTTCTTGAAAACATTCAGTGTTTTCTCCTCAGCTCCTTTCTGTGGGAGTGAATTCCACACATTCCCCACCCTCTGGGTGAAGAAATTTCTCCTCACCTCAGTTCTAAAAGGTTTACCCCTTATCCTCAAACTCTGACCCCTAGTTCTGGTCTCTCCCCACCATCGGGAACATTCTTTCTGAATCTACCCTGTCTAACCCTGTTAGAATTTTATAAGTTTCTATCAGATCCCCTCTCACTCTTCCAGACTCCAGTGAATATAATCCTAACCCACTCAGTCTCTCCACATATGACAGACCTGCCATCCCAGGAATCAGCCTGGAAAACCTTCGCTGTGCTCCCTCTATAACAAGGACATCCTTCCTCGGATAAGGAGACCAAAACCGCACCCAATACTCCCGGTGTGGCCTCAATGAGAATCTGTACAATTGTAATTCTTCACATTGCCAACATTGCATTAGAACCTGTCCCATTCATTAGATTATTCACCACCAGCAAGAATCCAACCAACATCAGCCCCTGTCCCAGTCCTGGGAGTGTTTGATGGGGGACAGTGTAGAGGGAGCTTTACTCTGTATCTAACCCCGTGCTGTACCTGTCCTGGGAGTGTTTGATGGGGACAGTGTAGAGGGAGCTTTACTCTGTATCTAACCCCGTGCTGTACCTGTCCTGGGAGTGTTTGATTGGGACAGTGTAGAGGGAGCTTTACTCTGTATCTAACCCCGTGCTGTACCTGTCCTGGGAGTGTTTGATTGGGACAGTGTAGAGGGAGCTTTACTCTGTATCTAACCCTGTGCTGTACCTGTCCTGGGAGTGTTTGATTGGGACAGTGTAGAGGGAGCTTTACTCTGTATCTAACCCCGTGCTGTACCTGTCCTGGGAGTGTTTGATTGGGACAGTGTAGAGGGAGCTTTACTCTGTATCTAACCCCGTGCTGTACCTGTCCTGGGAGTGTTTGATTGGGACAGTGTAGAGGGAGCTTTACTCTGTATCTAACCCCGTGCTGTACCTGTCCTGGGAGTGTTTGATTGGGACAGTGTAGAGGGAGCTTTACTCTGTATCTAACCCCGTGCTGTACCTGTCCTGGGAGTGTTTGATGGGGGGACAGTGTAGAGGGAGCTTTACTCTGTATCTAACCCCGTGCTGTACCTGTCCTGGGAGTGTTTGATGGGGGACAGTGGAGAGGGAGCTTTACTCTGTATCTAACCCCATGCTGTACCTGTCCTGGGAGTGTTTGATGGGGGGACAGTGTAGAGGGAGCTTTACTCTGTATCTAACCCCGTGCTGTACCTGTCCTGGGAGTGTTTGATGGGGGACAGTGTAGAGGGAGCTTTACTCTGTATCTAACCCCATGCTGTACCTGTCCTGGGAGTGTTTGATGGGGGGACAGTGTAGAGGGAGCTTTACTCTGTATCTAACCCCGTGCTGTACCTGTCCTGGGAGTGTTTGATGGGGGGACAGTGTAGAGGGAGCTTTACTCTGTATCTAACCCCGTGCTGTACCTGTCCTGGGAGTGTTTGATGGGGGGACAGTGTAGAGGGAGCTTTACTCTGTATCTAACCCCGTGCTGTACCTGACCTGGGAGTGTTTGATGGGGACAGTGTAGAGGGAGCTTTACTCTGTATCTAACCCCGTGCTGTACCTGTCCTGGGAGTGTTTGATGGGGGACAGTGTAGAGGGAGCTTTACTCTGTATCTAACCCCGTGCTGTTCCTGTCCTGGGAGTGTTTGATGGGGGGACAGTGTAGAGGGATCTTTACTCTGTATCTAACCCCGTGCTGTACCTGTCCTGGGAGTGTTTGATGGGGGACAGTGTAGAGGGAGCTTTACTCTGTATCTAACCCCGTGCTGTACCTGTCCTGGGAGTGTTTGATGGGGGACAGTGTCGAGGGAACTTTACTCTGGATCTAACCCCATGCTGTACCTGTCCTGGGAGTGTTTGATGGGGGAGGGGATTTGCATGTTCTCTTACCTTTGGCACACAGGCAAATGTTAAAGCGTGTGTTGCCATGGCGATTGCTCCCAACACACGCAGCATTGAACTCTACGTCACTCCTTTTGACTGTCAGGATGCTCCTGGCTTCATGACCCCTGACCTCTGTTGCCACTTTGACCCCTGATCCCACATGGTCTTCTCCAATGACCCTGTCTTCAAGGACCCAGGAGATGTTGGCCGTTGGGTTGCCCATGACGACGCAGACGCACTCGACCTCCGCTCCTCCTCTGCACTTTGACTGGGCCGTGACCTCTGCTCCATCTGCCAATGAGATCATTCGCATCAACATCCTGGGGGTTACCATCACTGAATCCTCCCACTATCAACATCCTGGGGGTTACCATCACTGAATCTCCCCCACTATCAACATCCTGGGGGTTACCATCACTGAATCCCCCCCCACTATCAACATCCTGGGGGTTACCATCACTGAATCTCCCCCACTATCAACATCCTGGGGGTTACCATCACTGAATCCCCCCCAATATCAACATCCTGGGGGTCACCATCGCTGAATCCCCCAATATCAACATCCTGGGGGTTACCATCACTGAATCCCCCCCAATATCAACATCCTGGGGGTCACCATCGCTGAATCCCCCAATATCAACATCCTGGGGGTTACCATCACTGAATCCCCCCCAATATCAACATCCTGGGGGTTACCATCACTGAATCCCCCCCACTATCAACATCCTGGGGGTTACCATCACTGAATCCCCCACTATCAACATCCTGGGGGTTACCATCACTGAATCCCCCCCAATATCAACATCCTGGGGGTTACCATCACTGAATCCCCCCCACTATCAACATCCTGGGGGTTACCATCACTGAATCCCCCACTATCAACATCCTGGGGGTTACCATCACTGAATCTCCCCTCACTATCAACATCCTGGGGGTTACCATCACTGAATCCCCCCCACTATCAACATCCTGGGGGTTACCATCACTGAATCCCCCCCACTATCAACATCCTGGGGGTTACCATCACTGAATCCCCCCACTATCAACATCCTGGGGGTTACCATTGACCAGAAACTGAACTGGGACCCAGCCATATAAATACTGTGGCTCCCAGAGCAGGTCAGAGGCTGGGAATCCTGCGGAGAGTAACTCACCTCCTGACTCCCCAAAGCCTGTCCACCATCTACAAGGACACAAGTCAGGAGTGTGATGGAATACTCCCCACTTGCCTGGATGGGTGCGGCCCCAACAACACTGGAGAAACTCAACACCATCCAGGACAAAGCAGCCCCACTCCATCGACACACATTCAGAGGTTTAGGGAAGGGAATTCCTGATACCTCACTGGAGCGTAAATCAGACAGAAAATAGACCCCCAGATACCTGGAGATACCCAGGGAGAGGCAATCCCAATCTCTCCCAGAGATCTGTTCATTATCAGTTCCTGAAGGAGAAGAGGGAGTGGCAGAGTGAGTGTGTGTGAGAGAGAGAGAGAGACAGAGTGACTGTGAGAGAGAGGGAGATGTTTTATGTTTTAATAGTTTTTCCTAGTTTTTTTTGAAAAGAGGATGTGTTGGAACTTTTGAATAGCATCAAAATAGATAAGTCGCCTGGACCGGATGGGATGTACCCCACGTTACTGTGGGAGGTGAGGGTAGTGATTGCAGAGCCCCTGGCGATGATCTTTGCGTCATCGATGGAGACGGGAGAGGTTCCGGAGGATTGGAGGATTGCGGATGTGGTTCCTATTTTCAAGGGAACGGGGATAGCCCAGGAAATTACCAACCGGTGAGTCTGACCTCAGTGGTTGGTAAGCTGATGGAGAGGATTCTGAGGGACAAGATTTATGAGCGTTTAGAGAAGTTTAGAATGATCAGGAATAGTCAGCATGGCTTTGTCAAGGGCAGGTCGTGCCTTACGAGCCTAGTTGAGTTCTTTGAAAATGTGACTGAACACATTGACGAAGGAAGAGCGGTGGACGTGGTTTACATGGACTTCAGCAAGGCGTTTGATAAGGTCCCCCATGCAAGACTTCTTGAGAAGGTGAGAGGGCATGGGATCCAAGGGGCTTTGGCCTTGTGGATCCAGAACTGGCTTGCCTGCAGAAGGCAAAGAGTGGTTGTGGATGGGTCTTTTTCTGAATGGAGGTCGGTCACCAGTGGAGTGCCCCAGGGATCTGTTCTAGGACCCTTGCTGTTTGTCATTTCCATAAATGACCTGGATGAGGAAGTGGAGGGATGGGTTAGTAAGTTCGCCGATGATACGAAGGTTGGTGGTGCTGTGGATAGTCTGGAGGGATGTCAGGAGTTGCAGCGAGACATAGATAGGATGCAAGACTGGGTGGGGAAGTGGCAGATGGACTTCAATGCGGATAAATGTGTAGTGGTCCATTTTGGCAGGACCAATGGGATGCAGGAATACAATATCAAGGGTAGGAGTCTTAGCTGGGTTGAAGAGCAGAAGGATCTTGGGGTCCGGGTCCATAGGACTCTTAAATCAGCCTCGCAGGTGGAGGATGTGGTCAAGAAGGCGTATGGTGTTCTGCCCTTCATTAATCGAGGGATTGAATTTAGGAGTTGGGAGGTAATGCTGCAACTTTATAAGACCCTTGTCAGACCCCACTTGGAGTACTGTGCGCAGTTCTGGTCACCTCACTACAGGAAGGATGTGGAAGCTGTTGAGAGGGTGCAGAGGAGATTTACAAGGATGTTGCCTGGATTGGGAGGCATGCCTTATGAAGATAGGTTGAGGGAGCTGGGACTCTTCTCCCTGGAGAGACGAAGGTTGAGAGGCAACCTGATAGAGGTTTATAAGACGTTGAGAGGTATAGATAGGGTGGATTCTCGGAGGCTATTTCCCAGGGCTGAAATGGTCGCTATGAGAGGACACAGGTTTAAGGTGCTGGGGAGCAGGTACAGAGGCAATGTCAGGGGTAAGTTTTTCACTCAGAGGGTGGTGGGAGAAGGGAATCAGCTGCCGTCAGTAGTGGTGGAGGCGGATTCGCTGGGGTCTTTTAAGAGACTTCTGGATGAGTATATGGGATTTAATGGGATTGCGGGTTATAGATAGGCCTGGTAGGTAGGGATATCATTGGCGCAACTTGTGGGCCAAAGGGCCTGTTTGTGCTGTAGTTTTTCTGTGTTCTAGAGAGAGACGAAGTGAGTGTGAGAGAGAGAGAGGGAGATGGAATGAGTGTGTGAGAGGGAGATGGAGTGAGTGAGAGAAGTCAAGAGATTTGGGAGAGAATTCCAGAGCTTAGGGCCCCTCAGGAAGCTGAAGGCGCAGCTGCCAATGGCGGAGCGATGGGAATCAGGGGATGCTCAAGAGTCCGGAATTGGAGGAGTGCAGAAATCTCAAAGGGGTGTAGGGGCTGGAGGAGGTTACAGAGATAGGGAGGGGGTGTAGGGGCTGGAGGAGGTTACAGAGATAGGGAGGGGGTGTAGGGGCTGGAGGAGGTTACAGAGATAGGGAGGGGTGTAGGGGCTGGAGGAGGTTACAGAGATAGGGAGGGGTGTAGGGGCTGGAGGAGGTTACAGAGATAGGGAGGGGGTGTAGGGGCTGGAGGAGGTTACAGAGATAGGGAGGGGTGTTGGGGCTGGAGGAGGTTACAGAGATAGGGAGGGGTGTTGGGGCTGGAGAAGGTTACAGAGATAGGGAGGGGGTGTAGGGGCTGGAGGAGGTTACAGAGATAGGGAGGGGGTGTAGGGGCTGGAGGAGGTTACAGAGATAGGGAGGGGGTGTAGGGGCTGGAGGAGGTTACAGAGATAGGGAGGGGGTGTAGGGGGCTGGAGGAGGTTACAGAGATAGGGAGGGGGTGTAGGGGCTGGAGGAGGTTACAGAGATAGGGAGGGGGTGTAGGGACTGGAGGAGGTTACAGAGATAGGGATGGTAAGTCAGGGGGTGCGTGTGAATTGTAAGGCAGGTCACAGTGGTTTGGGTGGGTTGTGGTCAGTCGGGCAGTGGTTTGGGTGGGTTGCGGGCAATTGGGCAGTGGTTTGGCTGGGTTGCGGTCAGTCGGGCAGTGGTTTGGGTGGGTTGTGGTCAGTCGGGCAGTGGTTTGGGTGGGTTGCGGGCAGTCGGGCAGTGGTTTGGGTGGGTTGTGGTCAGTCGGGCAGTGGTTTGGGTGGGTTGTGGTCAGTCGGGCAGTGGTTTGGGTGGGTTGCGGGCAGTCGGGCAGTGGTTTGGGTGGGTTGTGGTCAGTCGGGCAGTGGTTTGGGTGGGTTGTGGTCAGTCGGGCAGTGGTTTGGGTGGGTTTCGGGCAATCGGGCAGTGGTTTGGGTGGGTTGCGGGCAGTCGGGCAGTGGTTTGGGTGGGTTGTGGTCAGTCGGGCAGTGGTTTGGGTGGGTTGCGGTCAGTCGGGCAGTGGTTTGGGTGGGTTGTGGTCAGTCGGGCAGTGGTTTGGGTGGGTTTCGGGCAATCGGGCAGTGGTTTTGGGTGGGTTGCGGGCAATCGGGCAGTGTGCCGTTCTGAATCGGCTGAGGAAATGTGTGTGAGTGTTTCTACTCCCTGTTTTCCGTGTGTGAGAATCCCACCTCCCCAACACTTACACTCGACGTTGATCTGCCAGACAGAAGAGTTGCTGGCACCCTGTGCATTCTCTGCTCTGCAGTAATAACCCACATCATCCTGATCCCGTGTGACTGTCCCCAGGGGTAGGGACCTGCTGCTCGTCACAAGCTCTGTCTCATTGTCCACGCCGACACGGAACCAGCTGTAAATGGTGGGCGGTGGGTTACTCCGACAGAAACAGCTCAACGTAATGTTGTCTCCTTCTCTGACTCTGTGTCGCGATCCGCTCACCCTCACTGCCGTCTCCTTGGGAGAATCTGCAAGGAACAGACTTTGTTCACTCAGTATTACACATCTGAACACCTCCCCTCCCAGGCCAGGACTGTACACAGCGCCCCAAGTGTGGGTCTAACCGAGGGATACGGAGACCGGAACTGTGCACAGTGCTCCGAGTGTGGGTCTAACCGAGGGATATGGAGACTGGAACTGTGCACAGTGCCCCGAGTGTGGGTCTAACCGAGGGATATGGAGACTGGAACTGTGCACAGTGCTCCGAGTGTGGGTCTAACCGAGGGATATGGAGACTGGAACTGTGCACAGTGCCCCGAGTGTGGGTCTAACCGAGGGATATGGAGACTGGAACTGTGCACAGTGCCCCGAGTGTGGGTCTAACCGAGGGATATGGAGACTGGAACTGTGCACAGTGCCCCGAGTGTGGGTCTAACCGAGGGATATGGAGACTGGAACTGTGCACAGTGCCCCGAGTGTGGGTCTAACCGAGGGATATGGAGACTGGAACTGTGCACAGTGCTCCGAGTGTGGGTCTAACCGAGGGATATGGAGACTGGAACTGTGCACAGTGCCCCGAGTGTGGGTCTAACCGAGGGATATGGAGACTGGAACTGTGCACAGTGCCCCGAGTGTGGGTCTAACCGAGGGATATGGAGACTGGAACTGTGCACAGTGCCCCGAGTGTGGGTCTAACCGAGGGATATGGAGACTGGAACTGTGCACAGTGCTCCGAGTGTGGGTCTAACCAAAGGAGTGGGTGGGGGATTGAAGGAGACGGGGAGTGAGGGAGACGGGGAGAGGGTGGTGGGTCGAGGGGGACGGGGAGAGGGTGGTGGATCGAGGGGGACGGGGAGAGGGTGGTGGATCGAGGGGGACGGGGAGAGGGTGCTGGATCGAGGGGGACGGGGAGAGGGTGCTGGATCGAGGGGGACGGGGAGAGGGTGGTGGATCGAGGGGGACGGGGAGAGGGTGCTGGATCGAGGGGGACGGGGAGAGGGTGGTGGATCGAGGGGGACGGGGAGAGGGTGGTGGATCGAGGGGGACGGGGAGAGGGTGCTGGATCGAGGGGGACGGGGAGAGGGTGGTGGATCGAGGGGGACGGGGAGAGGGTGGTGGATCGAGGGGGACGGGGAGAGGGTGGTGGATCGAGGGGGACGGGGAGAGGGTGGTGGATCGAGGGGGACGGGGAGAGGGTGGTGGATCGAGGGGGACGGGGAGAGGGTGGGTGGATGTGGGATCGAGGGAGGTGGGGATTCTAATGGAGGGTGCAGAGTATGAACTAATGAACAGAGATATTTCCAGATGTTACACTGATTCTGGAATGTTTCTCTAGGCTCAGAACCTGAGGCGGGGTCATTATGTCGCTCAGGTTAAACCAGGGGGGAATTCCCTTACACTGTATCTCCAAATGCAAATTTCCCTATACCATATCTCCAAATGGAAATCTCCTTACACTGTATCTTCAATGGCAAATCTCCTTGCGATGAGAAGTGAGGCAATTTGACTTTACACTGGAGATGTTTGCCGTGATGCTGGAACCTGGGAATGAAGGTTAGGTCACTGGTAAACACCAAGGCCGCATCCCGTCTCTCCATCTTGGTTGATGAGATCCGAGCGTTTAAATGTTTAACGTGCTGCCAGCTCAGTCTAGGTGGTGTTCCCATGCAGTTAGTAAAGAAAGTGCAGGTCACGTTCACCTCCCTGCCTTCCACCATATCCTCTACGTGGGAGATTGTTGGATTCTCTTTCATACCTGGTTAGAGAGAAAATCCTTCATTAGGGCCTGTTCCAGGGTTATCCCAGGGATCTGTGTTCAGGGTCCGTACTGGACCTACCCTCGCCCGTTCGGCAGTAGATGAGAGGGGCCTGTCGCACAGCCCCACCAGCGAATGTGGACTGGTAAAACACAGACTGTTCAAACATAGAAACCGGAGCAGGAGGAGGCCATTCAGCCCTTCAAACCTGCTCCGTCATTCAACATGGCTGATCCTCTACCGCAATCCCACTCTCCCTCTCGTGCCCCTGCTCTCTCTCCCTCCCGCGCCCCCCTATGCCGTCACCTGCCTGCACCCCCAGGCCCTCCAACCCTCCTCCCCTCACTCACGCTCCTGCCCCCTCCTCCCCCACATTCCTGCCCTCCCTCCCTGCTCGCTTCCTCCACGCTTCCGTCTCTGACTCCCCCAGCATGTTCCCACCCCCCCCATCCCCGACGCTCCCACCCTGTCTCCCAAGCTCCCACCCCCCCATGCTCCTGCCCCCCCTCGCCCACGCTCCAGCCCCTGTTTGCCTTCCGAACTGCTTGCTGTACCTGCGTGCTTGCTGTCAGTGACTGGTGTATAAAGACACACCAGGTCCCTTTGTACATCAATATTTCCCAATCGACCAGCATTTAAACAATACTCTGCCTTTCTGTTTCTCCATCCGAAGTGGAGAAATTCACATTTATCCACAATATTCTGCATCTGCCACATATGTACCCAATCACCTTGAAGCCTCTTAACATCTTCCTCACCACTTACACTCCCACCAAGTTTTGAGTTGTCAGCAAACTTGGAAATATTACATTTGGTTCCCTTATCCAAACCATCGATCTATATCGTGAATAGCTGGGTCCCAAACACTGATCCCTGCGGGACCCCCACACATCACTGCCTGCCACTTTAGAAAAAGACACATTTATTCCTAATCTCTGTCCTGTCTGCAACTAATTCACAATCCCTACCAATATATTACCCCTGATACTTTGTACTTTATGTTTACACATTAACCTCTGATGTGGGCCTTCATCAAAAATCCAAATACATCACATCCACAGGTTCTCCTTTATCGACCCTCCTCATTATATCAGATAACTCCAGTAGGTTTGTCAAACAGGATTTCCCTTTCATAAATCCACGTTGACTTTGTCTAGTCCAGTTGATAATTTCTAAGTTCCCGTTATCATGTCCTTTACAATAAACCAAGCACTTTCCCGATGACTGTTGTGGATTGGTCGAGAGCGGATCTGATCATCACAAACGCGGACCTATCCGACGTGGATTGGCCAAATTGAGCTCTGTCGAGCACAGACCATCTGAGCACAGACCATCCGAGCGCAGACTAGCCAAGCACGGACCATCCGAGCGCAGACCAGCCAAGCACGGACCATCCGAGTGCAGACCAGCCAGGCACGGACCATCCGAGCACAGACCAGCCAAGCACGGACCATCTGAGCGCAGACCAGCCAAGCACGGACCATCCAAGTGCGGACTGTCCAAGTGCAGGCCTTCCGAGCGCGGACCATCTGAGCGCAGACCTGCATGAAATCTGAGCCCAAAATGTTCTCCGTCCAATCGCAGTTGCGGGTGGGTCGCGTACGGATCTGCCAACCACCCCTGCATCTCTTCCCCCTGCCACACCCCTCCCCCTGAAATGTGGACCTTCCTCAAGTCTGAAGGACCCAATGAGGAACCCACCAGCCGGGTTTCAGGAAGGTGCCCAGTATGCGAGTGCGCGGGGACCTGGGTTGGGACAGAGGGGGTTTCCCGAAAATGCCTCGAGAGAGGGAGAGCGGCGAGAGAGGTGGTAACTAACCTGACACCTGTAAACGGACACGGTTGGTGTCGGTGGAGTTAGAAGAACCACCCAACTCGATTCGGAACAGATAGAAGGTGTTGCTGTGAGAACAGATATCTTCAATGGACGAGGAACAGTCCCGGTTCTCTAGCTGGTCGGACAGTCGGGATCTCTTTCTCTGCGATTGGGAGTTGCTGCGGTGGGAAACAATTTCCTCCCAAAATGAGTCCTGAAGTCGGAACCAGGTTCCCACGTACTGTGTTGGCGTCACATTTCTGGGAAACTGGTAGTGACAGGGAATGACCACACATAACCCTTTCTGAGCTGTTACAGTCCTGGGAAGATCTACCACCCATTCTGCCTCGTATGATCCTGGGGAGAGAGACAGAACGACAGCATTAGCTGGGAGACAGCAATCCCGTGGATGTTCTGGATGCATCTAACAACCCACCGTATCCCCGTATCCTTCAATCCAACTGACTCAAAGAGTCATAGAGGTTTACATCACGGAAACAGGCCCTTCGGCCCAACTTGTCCATGCCACATTTTTTTAAACCCCTAAGCTAATCCCAATTGCCCACATTTGGCCCATATCCCTCTATACCCATCGTACCCACGTAACTGTCTAAATGCTTTTTAAAAGATAAAATTGTACCCACCTCTACAACTGCCTCTGGCAGCTCATTCCAGACACTCACCACCCTCTATGTGAAAAAATTGCCCCTGTGGACACTTTTGTATCTCTCCCCTCTCACATTAAACCTATGCTGTCTTGTTTTAGACTCCCCTTTCTTTGGGAAAAGATATTGACTATCTAGCTGATCTGTGCCCCTCACTATTTTATAGACCTCTATAAGATCACCCCTCAGCCTCCTACGCTCCAGAGAAAAATGTCCCAGTCTATCCAGCATCTCCTTATAACTCAATCCATCAAGTCCCGGTAGTATCCTAGTAAATCATCAGTCCTCCCTATCTCTGTAACCTCCTCCAGCCCCTACACCCCCTCCCTATCTCTGTAACTTCCACCAGCCCCCTACACCCCTTCCTATCTCTGTAACCTTCTCCAGCCCCTACTCCCCCTCCCTATCTCTGTAACCTCCTCCAGCCCCTACACCCCCTCCCTATCTCTGTAACCTTCTCCAGCCCCTACACCCCCTCCCTATCTCTGTAACCTTCTCCAGCCCCGACACCCCCTCCCTATCTCTGTAACCTCCTCCAGCCCCTACACCCCCTCCCTATCTCTGTAACCTTCTCCAGCCCCGACATCCCTTCCCTATCTCTGTAACCTTCTCCAGCCCCTACACCCCCTCCCTATCTCTGTAACCTTCTCCAGCCCCGACACCCCTTCGGTATCTCTGTAACCTTCTCCAGCCCCGACACCCCTTCTCTATCTCTGTAACCTCCACCAGCCCGTACAGCCCCTCCCTATCTCTGTAACCTCCTCCAGCCACTACACTCCCTCCCTATCTCTGTAACCTCCTCCAGCCCCTACACCCCCTCCCTATCTCTGTAAACTTCTCCAGCCCCTACACTCCCTCCCTATCTCTGTAACCTCCTCCAGCCCCTACACCCCCTCCCTATCTCTGTAACCTCCTCCAGCCCCTACACCCCCTCCCTATCTCTGTAACCTCCTCCAGCCCCTACACCCCCTCCCTATCTCTGTAACCTCCTCCAGCCCCGACACCCCCTCCCTATCTCTGTAACCTTCTCCAGCCCCGACACCCCCTCCCTATCTCTGTAACCTCCTCCAGCCCCTACACCCCCTCCCTATCTCTGTAACCTCCTCCAGCCCCTACACTCCCTCCCTATCTCTGTAACCTCCTCCAGCCCCTACACTCCCTCCCTATCTCTGTAACCTTCTCCAGCCCCTACACCCCCTCCCTATCTCTGTAACCTCCTCCAGCCCCTACACCCCCTCCCTATCTCTGTAACCTTCTCCAGCCCCTACACTCCCTCCCTATCTCTGTAACCTCCTCCAGCCCCTACACTCCCTCCCTATCTCTGTAACCTCCTCCAGCCCCTACACCCCTCCCTATCTCTGTAACCTCCTCCAGCCCCTATACACCTCTGAGATCTCTGCGTTCCTCCAATTTCGGCCTCTTGAACATCCCCCGATTCCCATCGCTCTGCCATTGGGGGCCATTCCCTCAGCTGCCTGGGGGGCCCTAAGCTCTGGAATTCCCTCCTGAACATCTTCACCTCTCTCACTCACTCCATCTCTCTCTCTCTCTTCTTCTTCAGGAACTGATAATGAACAGATCTCTGGGAGAGTTTGGGATCACCTCTCCCTGGGTATCCCCAGGTATCTGGGGGGTCTATTTTCTGTCTGATTTACGCCCCAGTGAAGCATCATGGGCTGTTTGAGGACGTGAAGGGTGCCATTAAAATGCAGAAACTGCTTGCAGTCCGAGAGAAGTTTCTACAAGCTTCAGACAGAGACATACCTTGCAACATGGTAAGGAACAAAGCGATTCTTATAATCGGGAACATTGAGTCTCGACAGAACTTTTGAGAAGTTCGAAATAGGAACTAAAAGCTTTGGATGACACAACAAAATCTGAAATAGAAATTGGAGAACAAAACACTCAGTGCGTGAAAAGAGAACATCAGCAGATGGAAGACACAGCATTGGAATGATTCACTGTCCCCCATCAAACACTCCCAGGACAGGTACAGCACAGGGTTAGATACAGAGTAAAGCTCCCTCTACACTGTCCCCCATCAAACACTCCCAGGACAGGTACAGCACAGGGTTAGATACAGAGTAAAGCTCCCTCTACACTGTCCCCCATCAAACACTCCCAGGACAGGTACAGCACGGGGTTAGATACAGAGTAAAGCTCACTCTACACTGTCCCCCCCATCAAACACTCCCAGGACAGGAACAGCACAGGGTTAGATCCAGAGTAAAGCTCCTTCTACACTGTCCCCCCATCAAACACTCCCAGGACAGGTACAGCATGGTGTTAGATACAGAATAAAGCTCACTCTAGACTGTCCCCCATCAAACACTCCCAGGACAGGTACATCACGGGGTTAGATACAGAGTAAAGCTCCTTCTACACTGTCCCCATCAAACACTCCCAGGACAGGTACATCACGGGGTTAGATACAGAGTAAAGCTCCCTCTACACTGTCCCCATCAAACACTCCCAGGACAGATACAGCACGGGGTTAGGTACAGAGTAAAGCTCCCTCTACACTGTCCCCCATCAAACACTCCCAGGACAGGTACAGCACGGGGTTAGATACAGAGTAAAGCTCCCTCTACACTGTCCCCATCAAACACTCCCAGGACAGGTACATCACGGGGTTAGATACAGAGTAAAGCTCCCTCTACACTGTCCCCATCAAACACTCCCAGGACAGGTACAGCACAGGGTTAGATACAGGGTAAACCTCCCTCTACACTGTCCCCCATCAAACACTCCCAGGACAGGTACAGCACGGGGTTAGGTACAGAGTAAAGCTCCCTCTACACTGTCCCCATCAAACACTCCCAGGACAGGTACAGCACGGGGTTAGATACAGAGTAAAGCTCCCTCTACACTGTCCACCCATTAAACACTCCCAGGACAGGTACAGTACAGGGTTAGATAATGAGTAAGGCTCCCTCTACACTGTCCCCATCAAACACTCCCAGGACAGATACAGCACGGGGTTAGATACAGGGTAAACCTCCCTCTACACTGTCCCCCATCAAACACTCCCAGGACAGGTACAGCACGGGGTTAGGTACAGAGTAAAGCTCCCTCTACACTGTCCCCATCAAACACTCCCAGGACAGGTACAGTACAGGGTTAGATAATGAGTAAGGCTCCCTCTACACTGTCCCCATCAAACACTCCCAGGACAGATACAGCACGGGGTTAGATACAGAGTAAAGCTCCCTCTACAATGTCCCCATCAAACACTCCCAGGACAGGTATAGCATGGGGTTAGATACAGAGTAAAGCTCCCTCGACACTGTCCCCCCCATCAAACACTCCCAGGACAGGTACAGCACAGGGTTAGATACAGAGTAAAGCTCCCTCTACACTGTCCCCCATCAAACACTCCCAGGACAGGTACAGCATGGGGTTAGATAGAGAGTAAAACTCCCTCTACACTGTCCCCATCAAACACTCCCAGGACAGGTACAGCACAGGGTCAGATACAGAGTAAAGCTCCCTCTATAATGACCCCATCAAACACTCCCAGGACAGGTACAGCACTGGTTTAGATACAGAGTAAAGCTCCCTCTACACTGTCCCCCATCAAACACTCCCAGGACAGGTACAGCATGGGGTTAGATACCGAGTAAAGCTCCCTCTACACTGTCCCCATCAAACATAAGAACATAAGAAATAGGAGCAGGAGTAGGCATCCAGCCCTTCGAGCCTGCCCTGCCATTCAATAAGATCATGGCTGATCTGTCGTGGCTCAGTTCCACATTCCCGCCCTCTCCCCATAACCCTTAATCCCCTCGCTTATCAAAAACCCATCCACCCGCGTCTTAAATATATTTAGCAAGGCAGCCTCCACCACTTCAACGGGCAGAGAATTCCAGAGATTCACCACCCTTTGAGTGAAGAAGTTCCTCCTCAACTCCGTTCTAAACCGCCCCCCCTTTATCTTGAGGCTGTGCCCCCTAGTCCTACTGTCTTTTTTGAGCGGGAAGAGTCTTTCCACCTCTATCCTATCCATCCCATTCATCATCTTATACGTCTCAATGAGATCTCCCCTCATTCTTCTAAACTCTAACGAGTACAAGCCTAATTTATTCAACCTCTCCTCATAGCTCAACCCCCTCAACTCTGGTATCAGCCTAGTAAACCTCCTCTGCACTCCCTCCAAGGCCAAAATATCCTTGCGTAAGTACGGCGCCCAAAACTGCACACAGTACTCCAGCTGCGGCCTCACCAATGCCCTATACAGCCGCAGCAAGACCTCCCTACTTTTATATTCAATTCCCCTCACTGTGAAGGCCAGCATCCCATTCGCCTTCCTGACCACCTGCTGCACCTGCAAGCTGGGTTTTTGCGACTCATGCACAAGGACCCCGAGTTCCCTCTGCACCGTCGCCTGCTGCAGTTTTTCGCCCCGTAAGTAATAATCCTTCGTACCATTATTCCTACCAAAGTGGACCACCTCGCACTTGCCAACATTAAATTCCATTTGCCATTTCCTGGCCCATTCGCCCAGCCTATCTAGATCCTTCTGCAGACTCTCCACACCCTCCGCACAATTTGCCGTTCCCCCAATCTTGGTGTCATCAGCAAATTTCAACACTCTACACTCGGTTCCCTCCTCTAGATCATCTATATAAATGGTAAATAGCTGAGGCCCCAGCACCGACCCCTGGGGCGCTCCACTAACACTCCCAGGACAGGTACAGTACGGGGTTAGGTACAGAGTAAAGCTCCCTCTATACTGTCCCCATCAAACACTCCCAGGACAGGGACAGCACGGGGTTAGATACAGAGTAAAGCTCCCTCTACACTGTCCCCCCCATCAAACACTCCCAGGACAGGTACAGCACGGGGTTAGATACAGAGTAAAGCTCCCTCTCCACTGTCCCCCCCATCAAACACTCCCAGGACAGGTACAGCACAGGGTCAGATACAGAGTAAAGCTCCCTCTACACTGTCCCCCCCATCAAACACTCCCAGGACAGGGACAGCACGGGGTTAGATACAGAGTAAAGCTCCCTCTACACTGTCCCCCATCAAACACTCCCAGGACAGGGACAGCACGGGGTTAGATACAGAGTAAAGCTCCCTCTACACTGTCCCCCCCATCAAACACTCCCAGGACAGGTACAGCACGGGGCTAGATACAGAGTAAAGCTCCCTCTACACTGACCCCATCAAACACTCACAGGACAGGTAGAGGAAGTGGCTGGGATGTTGCTGTGGTTCTGTCGCAGCTGGGGAGAGTTGGAGTGTCCGTGAGGTCCGGTGTGAGGTGGTGGACGTACTCGAGAGGCGAGGGAGAGTTGTGAGTTGACAGTTTGCTCTCTGTGTGCAGCTGTTTGTAGAACTGCTGTCATACACAGACTGACAGGATGCTGAAATCACTGCTGCTTCCACATTTACAGATCTGCAAGGAAAGATCTCCAAATGTGCAAATTGGATATATATACTCACAGGCACCATGGAGACAACCATCCCCAACAAACAAAGCACCCATAACAATTCCATCTCTCAGCTCCCTTTCAGTGCAGCGCTACCTCAGCACTGACCCTCTGACAGTGCAGCGCTACCTCAGCACTGACCCTCTGACTGTGCGGCACTCCCTCAGCACTGACCCTCTGACAGTGCGGCACTCCCTCAGCACTGACCCTCTGACAGTGCAGCACTCCCTCAGCACTGACCCTCTGACAGTGCGGCACTCCCTCAGTACTGACCCTCTGACAGTGCGGCACTCCCTCAGCACTGACCCTCTGACAGTGCGGCACTCCCTCAGCACTGACCCTCTGACAGTGCGGCACTCCCTCAGCACTGACCCTTGTCTGTGCTTCCCTGGCTGCCGATCTCTCTGGAAAATTCCTTGCCCATTGCAGACGTGATTAAATTCAGGACCCTGCGTTTTGATCTGATTTAATTTTAGTTGAACTGCAGCTTGTTGCCAGCAGGTGACGATATCGCTCCACAATGGATTTGATCCCCCCCGACATCAATAAACATCTCGGAGGGTCTGTCAGCCTCGTCACAGATTCCCTGAGGCTCGAAAGTTCTGCCCAGTGATTCAGCCCCTTGAGCCTGTTACACTGGAACAAGAGGAGGCCATTCAGCCCCTCGAGCCTTTTACACAGGAACAGGAGGAGACCATTCTCTCCCCCCCCCAATCCCCCTCCCCGATCCCCCTCCCCCTCCCCCATCACCCTCCCCCATTACCCTGTCCCCGATTACCCTCTCCCATTCCCCTCCCCAATCCACCGCCCTCCCCGATCACCCTCCCCGGATACCCTCCCCAATTTCTCTGTTCAACCACAATCAGAGCAAAATATAATCTGTCATTCTGCAGGAAGATTCTTTGCTTCGCAGTCACCGGCGACACCACCCGGGAACTCTGTCTTTGCAAAACATTCCGAATTCCTCATTTCCATTTCCGCTGGGATCCTCCCAATGCCGAGAGCAGCGTCCGGATTGGAGTCTCACGGGTTGGGGGGGGATTGTTAAGTCTTGGCATCGCTGCAGATCTCACTGGAAGCCAGCCAATGGCAATGGGTCAGCACAGTTCTCTACTCCGTTGGGCCAATGAAAGATGATGCAATCTGACAGTTGAGTCATTGGACAGTTGGTGAATCATCTGCCAACTTTGATGATGATTTGAAATCTTTTGACATCTGCCACAACGTGAGATCCAAAGAAATAACAGAGAGATCCACATTGAATAAGGGAGCCCAGCCCCTTTGATTTTGGTGCCTCAGTTGACTATAAGTTCCTGCTCTAACTGGTGGAGCAGTGCCATTTTTTACACCCTTGTGCACCCTTTACAGTGACCCCCCTTTGCCAGCGCTATCTTCGACGCCCACTTCAAACTTATATCCCCCTCTGCTAGTAACTGCCATTGAATAGCTTCATTATTCACCCCGCAGACTAATCTGTCCCACAGCGTATCATTCAAAGTGGCTCTAAAGTAGCAGCACTCCAAGATTTTCTCGGTGATATGAGACACAATCATTTCCCCTGGAACTCAGCCCTGGAATGAAATTGAAATCTCTGCAATATGATTGATGGTTTCAGATGGAAATGTGACTTTAGCAATTCTCCGGTCACACTCAATGACTTGGAGCCAGGGGCTCTTAGTGTTGTGAGATAACGAATCAGATTGTACCTTTGGACCCCACACACACTCAGGTGGAATGCCTTTCTCTTCTCCGATTACATTGGCCTGAAAATAGTAACCCAAACATTTTGTACATTGTGTCCTGTCCTCCACACAGATACCAAAAGGATCGAACCGTCCAAATAAGGTACATATTTTTAATAATCCTTCTCCGTCTCGACTGCAACAGAAAATGTCCACTCTCGGTTTGAACTCAATTTTACCCTCATCGCCAATGTAATTCTTGTTCACCTGTTGGGGGAAAACAGCAATAGGTTTATTTATGGGTAAAGTTTATACAGAGGCTTCCAGCCTCATGTCTGCAGCCAGCTCTGGAGAAGGTTCTGGAACAGAAACCTAAGCTCCCCAGGATGATCCCCCCCCGCGTCCATGTGAGTTTTTTCCGGGTGCTCCGGTTAATTCCCATAGTCGGAACGACGTGCTGGTTAGGGGGATTGGCCGTGCTAAATTCTCCTTCAGTATACCCAAACAGGCGACTAGGGGGTTTTGACAATAATTTCATTGCAGTGTTAATGTAAGTCTACTTGTGACACTAATAAATAAACTTTAAACTCCTCCAGCCCCTCCACCCCTCCCTATCTCTGTAGCCTCCTCCAGCCCCTACACCCCCTCCCTATCTCTGTAACCTCCTCCAGCCCCTACACCCCCTCCCTATCTCTGTAACCTCCTCCAGCCCCTACACCCCCTCCCTATCTCTGTAACCTCCTCCAGCCCCTACACCCCCTCCCTATCTCTGTAACCTCCTCCAGCCCCTACACCCCCTCCCTATCTCTGTAACCTCCTCCAGCCCCTACACCCCCTCCCTATCTCTGTAACCTCCTCCAGCCCCTACACCCCCTCCCTATCTCTGTAACCTCCTCCAGCCCCCTACACCCCCTCCCTATCTCCGTAACCTTCTCCAGCCCCTACACCCCCTCCCTATCTCTGTAACCTCCTCCAGCCCCCTACACCTCCTCCCTATCTCTGTAACCTTCTCCAGCCCCTACACCCCCTCCCTATCTCTGTAACCTCCTCCAGCCCCCTACACCCCCTCCCTATCTCTGTAACCTCCTCCAGCCTCTACACCCCCTCCCTATCTGTAACCTCCTCCAGCCCCTACACACCCTCCCTATCTCTGTAACCTCCTCCAGCCCCTACACCCCCTCCCTATCTCTGTAACCTCCTCCAGCCTCTACACCCCTCCCTATCTCTGTAACCTCCTCCAGCCCCTACACCCCCTCCCTATCTCTGTAACCTCCTCCAGCCCCTACACCCCCTCCCTATCTCTGTAACCTCCTCCAGCCCCTACACCCCCTCCCTATCTCTGTAACCTCCTCCAGCCCCTACACCCCCTCCCTATCTCTGTAACCTCCTCCAGCCCCCTACACCCCCTCCCTATCTCTGTAACCTCCTCCAGCCCCTACACCCCCTCCCTATCTCTGTAACCTCCTCCAGCTCCTACACCCCCTCCCTATCTCTGTAACCTCCTCCAGCCCCTGCACCCCCTCCTTATCTCTGTAACCTCCTCCAGCCCCTACACCCCCTCCGTATATCTGTAACCTCCTCCAGCCCCTACACCCCCCTCCCTATCTCTGTAACTTCATTGCAGTGTTAACGTCAGCCTACTTGTGACTAATAATTAAATAAACTTTAAAAACATCTGAAACAAATTTCTCAGCCTCCGGAGAAAGTGGAGGTGTTGGTGGGGCTTTGTTAACGATCGTGTCGGCGTTGCGGGGGGTGGGGGAACCGGGACAGGTTGTTGGTGATCTGGACACCGAAAAACTTGAAGCCAATTGTGCGGCCAATGAAGATCCAATCTGAAAGGCTTGACCGCTTTTATTAAATGGCTTTTTTTAATTATCGATTTTATTGTGAAGTCCGATTAATGGGAGACGATTTAAAAACCTGTCGTGAGGCCGTTGATGAAACCTTTGGGCCCTCAGAGAAGTTACTGCTTTTCAAATGATGAAGCCGACTTCCCCGTGGTCACTGGAAACGGTTTTTTTGATGTGCCAAATCTTTTGTGGTGGAGTTTTCAGTGAATAAATTGTGGGATTTAAAGCAGCTTTGTGTGGGATTAGCTGATCTTCGTTGGGTCACCGCACTCGCCAATTGGGATAGGATAGGCAAATTGGCCAGAATTCCTGCCTCACTTTATTACCCAGCACCCAAACCGCTGGGAATACGCGGCACAGTGAAAAAGGTTGGATTGACGATGATGCTTCAGCAGTTGAACAGCCAGCAAGCATTCTCACATGAATAACAGCAGCTATTCTTGTTCCAGGAGGATGCCTCACATCTTTGCAATCTTGTATGCCTTGTTTTTTTTGCACAAGGACGGCACGGTGACACAGTGGGTTAGCACTGCTGCCTCACAGCGCCAGGGACCCGGGTTCGATTCCCAGGGGGCACGGTGGCACAGTGGGTTAGCACTGCTGTCTCACAGCGCCAGGGACCCGGGTTCGATTCCCGGGGGCACGGTGACACAGTGGGTTAGCACTGCTGCCTCACAGAGCCAGGGACCCGGGTTCGATTCCCGGGGGCACGGTGACACAGTGGGTTAGCACTGCTGCCTCACAGCGCCAGGGACCCGGGTTCGATTCCTGGGGGCACGGTAGCACAGTGGGTTAGCACTGCTGTCTCACAGCGCCAGGGACCCGGGTTCAATTCCTGGGGGCACGGTAGCACAGTGGGTTAGCACTGCTGTCTCACAGCGCCAGGGACCCGGGTTCAATTCCTGGGGGCACGGTAGCACAGTGGGTTAGCACTGCTGTCTCACAGCGCCAGGGACCCGGGTTCGATTCCCGGGGGCACGGTGACACAGTGGGTTAGCACTGCTGCCTCACAGCGCCAGGGACCCGGGTTCGATTCCCGGGGGCACGGTGACACAGTGGGTTAGCACTGCTGCCTCACAGCGCCAGGGACTCAGGTTCGATTCCCGGGGGCACGGTGACACAGTGGGTTAGCACTGCTGCCTCACAGCGCCAGGGACTCAGGTTCGATTCCCGGGGGCACGGTGACACAGTGGGTTAGCACTGCTGTCTCACAGCGCCAGGGACCTGGGTTCGATTCCCGGGGGGGGGCACGGTGACACAGTGGGTTAACACTGCTGCCTCACAGCGCCAGGGACTCGGGTTCGATTCCCGGGGGCACGGTGACACAGTGGGTTAGCACTGCTGTCTCACAGCGCCAGGGACCCGGGTTCGATTCCCGGGGGCACGGTGACACAGTGGGTTAGCGCTGCTGCCTCACAGCGCCAGGGACCCGGGTTCGATTCCCGGGGGGCATGGTGACACAGTGGGTTAGCACTGCTGCCTCACAGCACCAGGGACCCGGGTTCGATTCCCAGGGGCACGGTGACACAGTGGGTTAGCACTGCTGCCTCACAGCACCAGGGACCCGGGTTCTATTCCCGGGGGCACGGTGACACAGTGGGTTAGCACTGCTGCCTCACAGCACCAGGGACCCGGGTTCTATTCCCGGCTTGGGTCACTGTCTGTGTGGGCTCTGCACATTCTCCCCGTGTCTGTGTGGGTTTCCTCCGGGTGCTCCGGTTTCCTCCCACAATCTGAAAGCTGTGTAGGTTTTGGTGGATTGGCCATCCTAAATTGCCCCTTTGTGTGAGGGGTACTAGCTAGGGTAAATGCATGGGGCTAGGGGGGATAGGGCCTGGGTGGGATTGTGGTCAGTACAGACTCAATGGGCTGAATGGCCTCCTTCTGCATTGTTGGGATTCTACGATTCACACTGCCCTCCAATTGACTCCCTACATCATCTGAACCTAACTCTGAACATTGATCATTAGCGCGACAATAACCACAACCTCCCTGTCTCCCTGTCTCATAAGAACATAAGAAATAGGAGCAGGAGTAGGCCATCTAGCCCTTCGAGCCTGCCCTGCCATTCAATAAGATCATGGCTGATCTGTCGTGGCTCAGTTCCACATTCCCGCCCTCTCCCCATAACCCTTAATCCCCTCTCTTATCAAAAACCCATCAACCCGCGTCTTAAATATATTTAGCGAGGTAGCCTCCACCACTTCAACGGGCAGAGAATTCCAGAGATTCACCACCCTTTGAGTGAAGAAATTCTTCCTCAACTCCGTTCTAAACCCCCCCCCTTTATCTTGAGGCTGTGCCCCCTAGTCCTACTGTCCTTTCTGAGCGGGAAGAGTCTCTCCACCTCTATCCTATCCATCCCATTCATCATCTTATACGTCTCAATGAGATCTCCCCTCATTCTTCTAAACTCTAACGAGTACAAGCCTAGTTTATTCAGCCTCTCCTCATAGCTCAATCCCCTCAACTCCGGTATCAGCCTAGTAAACCTCCTCTGCACTCCCTCCAAGGCCAAAATATCGTTGCGTAAGTACGGCGCCCAAAACTGCACACAGTACTCCAGCTGCGGCCTCACCAATGCCCTATACAGTTGCAGCAAGACCTCCCTACTTTTATATTCAATCCCCCTCGCTATGAAGGCCAGCATCCCATTCGCCTTCCTGACCACCTGCTGCACCTGCAGGCTGGGTTTTTGCGACTCATGCACAAGGACCCCGAGGTCCCTCTGCACCGTCGCCTGCTGCAGTTTTTCGCCCCGTAAGTAATAATCCTTCCTACCATTATTCCTACCAAAGTGGACCACCTCACACTTGCCAACATTAAATTCCATTTGCCATTTCCTGGCCCATTCGCCCAGCCTATCTAGATTCTTCTGCAGACTCTCCACACCCTCCGCACAATTTACCATTTCACCAATCTTGGTGTCATCAGCAAATTTCGACACCCTGCACTCGGTTCCCTCCTCCAGATCATCTATATAAATGGTAAATAGCTGAGGCCCCAGCACCGACCCCTGGGGCACTCCACTAGTCACCATCCGCCAATCCGAATAGCACCCATTGACCCCCACTCTCTGCCTCCTATTTAACAGCCAATCCTCTATCCACGCTAACACCCTACCCCCAACTCCATGCCCCCTGACCTTCTGCAATAACCTCTTGTGAGGCACCTCGTCAAACGCCTTCTGAAAATCTAGAAAGACCACATCCACCGGCTCTCCTCTATCCACCGCCCTAGACACATCCTCATAGACCTCCAGTAAATTTGTCAGACACGACTTCCCCTTAACGAAACCGTGCTGCGTCTGCTCTATCAAACAATTCTCCTCAAGATGCCTCGCTATTTCCTCCTTGATGACGGATTCTAACATTTTACCTACAACAGACGTTAAACTAACCGGCCTATAATTCCCCGCCTTTTGCCTGGCACCCTTCTTAAACTCCCTCTTTGTATCTCTCTCTCTGTCTGTCTGTCTCTCTGTCTGTCTGTCTGTCTCACTCGCTCTCTCTCTTTCTCTCTCTGTCTCTCCCTGTCCCTCTCGCCCTCTGTCCTTCTCTCCCTCTACCTCTGCCTTTGTCTCTCTCCGACTGTCTGTCTCGGTCTCTCTCTCTCTCTCTGTCCCTCTGTGCCACTCTCCGTTTCTGCCTCACTCTCTCTCTGTCTCTCTCTCCGTCTTTCTGTCTATCTCTCTCTCCCTTTCTATATCTTTGTGTCTCTCTCTTGCTCTCTGTTTCTGTCTCTCTCTCTCTCTCTCTCTTTGGCTCGCTGGGGTGTCTGGGTTTAGGGGGATGTCTGGGTTTAGGGGGATGTCTGGGTTTAGGGGGGTGTCTGGGTTTAGGGGGGTGTCTGGGTTTAGGGGGGTGTCTGGGTTTAGGGGATGTCTGGGTTTGGGGAGTGTCTGGGTTTTGTGGTGTCTGGGTTTCGGTGATGTCTGGGTTTCGGGGGGTGTCTGGGTTTCGGGGGGTGTCTGGGTTTCGGGGGGTGTCTGGGTTTTGGGGATGTCTGGGTTTAGGGGTGTCTGGGTTTTGTGGTGTCTGGATTTTGGGTGTGTCTGGGTTTGGGGGATGTCTGGGTTTAGGGGTGTCTGGGTTTGGGGGATGTCTGGGTTTAGGGGGTGTCTGGGTTTGGGGGGTGTCTGGGTTTAGGGGGTGTCTGGGTTTGGGGGATGTCTGGGTTTAGGGGGTGTCTGGGTTTGGGGGATGTCTGGGTTTCGGGGGGTGTCTGGGTTTCGGGGGGTGTCTGGGTTTCGGGGGGTGTCTGGGTTTTGGGGATGTCTGGGTTTAGGGGTGTCTGGGTTTTGTGGTGTCTGGATTTTGGGTGTGTCTGGGTTTGGGGGATGTCTGGGTTTAGGGGGTGTCTGGGTTTGGGGGATGTCTGGGTTTAGGGGGTGTCTGGGTTTGGGGGATGTCTCGGTTTTGTGGTGTCTGGTTTAGGGGAACAAGCTATCCTAGATCTGGTCTTGTGTAATGAGACAGGAATCTCACAGTTAGGGATGCTCTTGGCAGATGCGATCACCATTTCAAATACAGCTGGAGAATGAGAAGGTAAAATCCAATCCCAGTGTCTTGTGTTTAAACAAAGGAGACTGCAATGGGATGAGGGAGGAGTTGGCTAAGGGAGACTGAGAGCAAAACCTTTATGGGGGGACAACTGAAAAACAGCAGAGGATTTTCAAAGCGATCTTTCACAGTGCTCAGAAAAAATATATCCCAGTGATAAGGAAGGACTGTAGAAAAAGAGATAATCAGCCATGGATATCTAAGGAAATAAAGGAGGGTATCAAATTGAAAGAAAATGCAGACAAAGTGGGAAAGATTAGTGTGAAACTAGAGGATTGGGAAATCTTTAAAGGTCAGCAGAAAGCCAGGAAAAAAGCTATAAAGAAAAGTAAGATGGATTATGAGAGTAAACTAGCTCAGAATATAAAAACAGGTAGCAAAAGTTTCTACAAATATCTAAAACGAAAGAGTGGCGAAAGTAAACATTGGTCCTTTAGAGGATGAGAAGGGGGATGTAATAATTGGAAATGAGAAAGTGGCCGAGGCATTGAACAGGTATTTTGTGTCGGTCTTCACAGTGGAAGACACAAATAACATGCCAAAAATTGATGACAGGAAGGTTATGGCAGGTGAGAACGCAGAAACTATCATTGTCCCAAAAGAGGTAGTGTTGGGCAAGTTAATGGAGCTAAAGGTAGACAAGTCTCCTGGTCCTGATGGAATGTATCCCAAGGTATTAAAAGAGATGGTGGGAGAAATAGCAAATGCACTCGTGGTAATTTACCAAAATTCACTGGACCCTGGGGTGGTTCCCGCAGATTGGGAAACTGCAAATGTGACGCCACTGTTTAAAAAAGAAGGTAAACAAAAGGTAGGTAACTATAGACCGGTTAGCTTAACTTCTGTATTGGGGAAAATGCTTGAATCTATCATCAAGGAAGAAAAAGCGAGACGTCTGGATATAAACTGTGCCATTGGTAAGATGCAGCATGGGTTCATGAAGGACAGGTCATGTTTGACTAATTTGGTGGAATTCTTTGAGAACATTACACGTTCAGCGAACAGTGGGGAACCTGTGGATGTGGTGTATCTGGATTTCCAGAAGGGATTTGACAAGGTGCTGTACCAAAGACTGTGACATAAGATAAAGGTGTATGGTGTTACAGGTAATGTATTAGCATGGATAGAGGATTGGTTAACTAACAGAAAGCAAAGAGTGGGGGGAAATGGGTGTTTTTCTGGTTGGTGATCAGTGACGAGTGCCTCAGGGATCGGTGTTGGAACCGCAATGGTTTACGATTTACACAGATGATTTGGAGTTGGGGACCAAGTGTAGTGTGTCAAAATTCACAGATGACACTAAGATGGGTGGCAGAACAAAGAGTGCAGAGGATGTGAAAGTCTGCAAAGGGATGTAGATAGTCTAAGTGAGTGGGCGAGGGTCTGGCAGATGGAGTACAATGTTGGTAAATGTGGGAATGTCCATTTTGGAAGGAATAACAGCAAAATGGACTATTATTTAAATGGTAAAAAATTGCAGCTTGCTGCTGTGCAGAGGGACCTGGGTGTCCTTGTGCAGGAATCACAAGGAGTTGGTTTGCAGATACAGCAGGTAATTAAGAAGCAAATGGAATTTTGTCCTTCATTGCCAGAGGGATGGAGTTTAAAAACATTGAGATTATGTTGCAGCTGTATAAGGTGCTGGTGAGGCCACACCTGAGTACTGTGTACAGTTTTGGTCTCCTTACTTGAGAAAGGATATATTGGCACTGGAGGGGGTGCAGAGGAGATTCACTTGGGTGATTCCGGAGTTGAGAGGGTTGGCTTATGAGGAGAGACTGAGTAGACTGGGGCTATACTCATTGGAATTCAGAAGAATGAGGGGAGATCTGATAGAAACATATAAGATTATGAAGGGAATGGATAAGATAGAAGCAGGGAAGTTGTTTCCACTGGTGGGTGAAACTAGAACTGGGGGGAATGGCCTCAAAATAAGGGGGAGCAGATTTAGGACTGAGTTGAGGACGAACTTCTTCACACAAAAGGTTGTGAATCTGTGGAATTCCCTGTCCAGTTGAGGCTCCCTCATTGAATGTTTTTAAGGCAAGGATAGATAAATGTTTGAACAGTAAAGGAATTAAGGGTTATGGTGAGCGGGCGGGTAAGGGGAGCTGAGTCCATGAAAAGATCAACCACGATCTTATTGAATGGGGGGGCTGGATCGAGGGGCTGAATGGCCTTCTCCTGCTACTAGTTCTTATGTTCTTATGTTTGGGTTTGGGGTGTGTTGGTTTAGGGGTGCATTGATTTAGGGGTGTCTCTTTTTAGGGGGTGCCTGGGATTAGGGGGCAGGGGTGTCTGGGTTTTGGGGGCCTCTGGGTTTAGGAGGTGTCTCGGGTTAGGGGGTATCTGGTTTTAGAGGCTGTCTGGATTTTGGAGAGTGCTGGGTTTAGGTGTCTGCATTTTGGGGTGTATCTTTTGTTGGGGAGTGTCTAGGATTTGGTGTGTCTGGATTTGGGGGTGCCTGGGTCTGGGTGTGTCTGGGTTTTGGGGGTGTCTGGGTTTAGGAGGTGTCTGGGATTAGGAGGTGTCTGGGATTAGGAGGTGTCTGGGATTAGGCGGGGCAGGCTGTCTGGGTTTAGGGGGTGTCTGGGTTTAGGAGGTGTCTGGGTTTAGGAGGTGTCTGGGTTTAGGAGGTGTCTGGATTAGGCGGGCAGGCTGTCTGGGTTTTAGGGGGTGTCTGGGTTTTAGGGGGTGTCTGGGATTTAGGGGGTGTCTGGGATTTAGGGGGTGTCTGGGATTTAGGGGGTGTCTGGGTTTTGGGGGTGTCTGGGTTTTGGGGGTTGTCTGGGTTTAGGAGGTGTCTGGGATTAGGCGGGGCAGGCTGTCTGGGTTTTAGGGGGTGTCTGGGTTTTGGGGGTGTCTGCGATTGGGGTGCAGGGTGTCTGGGTTTGGGGTGCTGTGTTCTCAGACACAGTCCCGCGATGTGAGTGTCGGCAGTGAGCGAGGCTGTGGAGGGAGGCAGGAACAGGAGCAGGAAGCGATGACTTCCTGCTCTCTCTGTGCTCAGGCTTGCGAGAGGAAATTTATCGGGAGTCAGTTGGAGAGTGATCACGGTGACAGGAACTTCCCTGTCTGAAAGTTCCCACAGCACCGGGGTGGGGGGGGTCCGGGAGGCGATTCAGCAGCTGGGCCGTGCTGTCCCCTGATCCCCGAATCCCTCGGATCCCCTCTCCCGCTGCTTGTGGAAAGCTTGGGATGAGTGAGGACGGGACATCATTCGCTCCGATGTAACCAGAGCACATTCACCGAGTGCACGATTCTCACCAGGAATCCTGCATGTTCAGAGACACGGGTAGGTGGAATAAATATCACCCTCCCTGAGTCCCTCACCTCCGCCCCCTCCCCACTGCACCTCCACCCAATCCCCTCGCAACCCTCGCCTGCCTCCCTCCACCCCTCACCACCCCTCACCCCTCCCTCCCTGCTCCCCATATGCCTCCGTTCCCTGCCTCCGTTCCCCATATGCCCCTCCGTTCCCGTCTCCGTTCCCCCTCCCCAAACCCCCACTTTGTCCCCGCTCCTCAACTCCCTCCACACCCACTCCCCAGCTCCCCTCTGCCTCCCCTCCCCAACCCCCCCTCCCCTCCACCCCGCTCCCCAACCCCCCCTCCCCTCCACCCCGCTCCCCAACCCCCCCTCCCCTCCACCCCGCTCCCCAACCCCCCCTCCCCTCCACCCTGCTCCCCAACCCCCCCCTCCCCTCCACCCCGCTCCCACACCCCCCTCCCCTCCACCCTCGCCTCCCACCACCCCTCCTCCACCCCCCTCCTCCATCCATGTCACCCTTTCCACCCCACCTCCCGCTCACCCCAACCCTAACTCCCTCTCTCCCTCCCCCTTGGAGACAATTTAGCCTGGCCAATCCACCTAACCAGCATTTCTTTAGGGTGTGGGAGGAAACCCATGCAGACATGGGGAGAATGTACAAACTCCACACGGACAGTGACCCCGAGCCAGGAATTGAACTGGGGTCCCTGGCCCTGTGAGGCAGCAGTGCTAACCATCGTGCCACCGTGGTAACCAGGGAGCAGGGGGTGAAATAGAAACTATGATGGGCTAGTTTCACAGTGCGATGGTGAAATTCTCCCTTAGACTGGGAAAGGTTGTGTAATAGGGTGCAAGATGAGTGTTGAGACCTGTGCTCTGTCCAAGACTCAAACCAGTCTCATTTCAGGTCTCCACTTCCCATTTCTCTCATTTCGTTATTATTTATGTTGGAACCACTTGTCAGACGGTCAGTGCTGAGGGAGTGCCGCACTGTCAGAGGGTCAGCGCTGAGGAGTGTCCGCACTGTCAGAGGTCAGCGCTGAGGGAGCGCCGCACTGTCAGAGGGTCAGTGCTGAGGGAGTGCCGCACTGTCAGAGGGTCAGTGCTGAGGGAGTGCTGCACTGCCAGAGGGTCAGTGCTGAGGGAGTGCCGCACTGTCAGAGGGTCAGCGCTGAGGGGAGTGCCGCACTGTCAGAGGGTCAGTGCTGAGGGAGCGCTGCACTGTCAGAGGGTCAGTGCTGAGGGAGTGCCGCACTGTCAGAGGGTCAGTGCTGAGGGAGCGCTGCACTGTCAGAGGGTCAGTGCTGAGGGAGTGCTGAAATTCCCTCCCTAAACTTTCCACCTCTCTCCCATTTATTTCTCTCTGTCTCTGTTTCTCTCTCTCCCTAACTTGTGCTCTGTTTCTCTTTGCCTGTCTCTCTCTGTGTCTGTGTGTGTCTCTCTCTCTGTCTTGCTCTGTCTCTCCATCTCTCTGACTCTGTATCTTTCTCTCTGTCTCCCTCTTGCTCTCTGTCTTTTTTGTCTCTCTCTCTGTCTCTCTTTGTGTGTCTCTCTCTCCCTCTCTTTCTCTTTCTGTCTGTCTCTCTGTCTTTGTCATTCTCTCTCTTTCTGTCTCTCTCTCTCAGTCTCTGTCTCTCTCTCTGTTGTCATGGTAGCACAGTGGGTTAGCACTGCTGCTTCACAGCTCCAGGGACCTGGGTTGATTGTCGGCTCGGGTCACTGTCTATGTGGAGTTTGCACATTCTCCCCGTGTCTTGTGGGGTTTCCTCCGGGTGCCCGGTTTCCTCCCACAGTCCAAAGATGTGCGGGTTAGGGGGATTGGCCATGCTAAAATTGCCTCTTGGTGTAGTTGGATGTGTAGGTTAAGGGATTAGCAGGTAAAATATGTAGGGATATGGGGGTAGGGCCTGGGTGGGATTGTGTTCGGTGCAGACTCGATGGGCCGAAGGGCCTCTTTCTGCACTGTAGGGTTCCATGATTCTCTCTGTCTCTGTTTCTCTCTCTCTCTCTATCTTTGTCTCTGTCTCTCTCTCTCTCTCTCTCTCTCTGTCTGTCTCTCTCTGTCTCTCTCTCTCGCTCTGTCACTCTCACTCTCTCTGTCTGCCCCCCCCAACTCTCTGTCTCTCTCTCTCTCTGTCTCTCTCTGTCTCTCTCTTTCAAGACAGTTCTGTGTCTGTGATTCTGCTCTGGTGTCCCGGGGTGGGGGGTGGTGAGATTGGGGGGTCACACTGCTGTTGCAGTGGTGGGTATTCCTGATCTGTTACTGTGAGGATGTGTTGAGTGTAGGACAGCGGTGGTCCTGTTTGCTCTCTAATCTCTCTGACTGTCCTGCAGATTGCTGCGTGAACTCGAGTGAAGATGATTGGTGGGTTCGAAGGTCTGCTTGTGCCGTTGGCCCTAATCGCAGGTATGTCCAGGGTCACCCTCACTAGAAAACCATCGCACACAGGAGCAGGAGGCCATTCAGCCCATCTAGTCTGCTCTGCCGTTCACTGAGACTGTGACTGACCTGCTGCGATCATCCTCAGCCCCACTTTGCCACCTTATCCCCACAACCCTTGGTTCCCTGACTGATTAAACGTTCCTCTATCTCAGCCCTGACCATGAACACTCCAGCCTCTACAGCCCTGTGAGAAAGAATTCCACACAGACACTCCCCTCTGAGAGAGGAAATGAAACAACCTCCTTACTCTGAGATTACGCTCCTCTGGTCCCAGACTCTCCCACAAGAGGAAATACTCTCTCAGCATCTGTCAAACCCCTGCAGAATCCTCTATGTTTCAATAAGATCACCTCTCAGTCTTCCAAAACTCCAGTGAGTACAAGCCCAATTTACTCAGTCTCTCCTCATGAGAAAATCCCTCCATATCCGGGATCAACCTAATGAACCTTCTCTGGACTGCCTCGAATGCCAGTACATAGAATAGAATCATAGAATTTCTACAGTGTAGAAAGAGGCCATTCAGCCCATCAAGTCTGCACCAATCCCACCCAGGTCCTATTCCCACAACCCCTTGTATTTATCCTGCTAATCTCCCTGACACTAAGGGACAATTTAGCATGGCCAATCCCCCTAACCTGCGCACCTTTGGACACTAAGGGGCAACTTAGCATGGCCAATCCCCCTAACCTGCACATCTTTGGACACTAAGGGACAATTTAGCATGGCCAATCCACCCTAACCTACACATCTTTGGACACTAAGGGACAATTTAGCATGGCCAATCCACCCTAACCTACACATCTTTGGACACTAAGGGGCAATTTAGCACGGCCAATCCCCCTAACCTACACATCTTTGGACACTAAGGGGCAATTTAGCATGGCCAATCCACTTAACCTACACATCTTTGGACACTAAGGAACAATTTAGCACGGCCAATCCACTTAACCTACACATCTTTGGATACTAAGGGACAATTTAGCATGGCCAATCCACTTAACCTACACATCTTTGGACACTAAGGGACAATTTAGCATGGCCAATCCACTTAACCTACACATCTTTGGACACTAAGGGACAATTTATCATGGCCAATCCACCCTAACCTACACATCTTTGGACACTAAGGGACAATTTAGCATGGCCAATCCACCCTAACCTACACATCTTTGGAAAAATTTCAAGGAAAGTGGACACTCGGAGGAAACCCAAGCAGACAGAATGTGCAGACTCCACACAGACAGAGACCCGAGGCTGGAATCGAACCCGGGTCCCTGGCGCTGTGAGGCAGCAGTGCTAACCCACTGTGTCACCGTGCCGCCCAATCTTTCCACAGTATTCCAGGTGTAGTCTAACCAGTGCCTTGTATCTCTCGTTTCCCTCTTTTTATTCTCCATTCCCTGTGAAATAGAGGCCAACGTTCCCATTGGCCTTCCCAATTACCCACTGATCTCACATGCTGGCTTTTTGTGATTAAAGTACAAGGACCCCCACGTCCCTCAGTGCTGCAGCTCTCTGCAGTCTTTCTCACTGAAGTAATATTGAACTCTAATCTTCCTATCAAAGTGCATCTCTTCATATTTTCCTGCTTTATATTCCATCTGCCCGGTTTTTGCCCACTCACCCAGCCTGTCTGTATCTCTCTGTGTCACCCTCACCACTCGCCTTCCCGTCTGTCTCTGTGTCACCCACAAACTTGTCAACAGCACATTCCCTTCCCTGGTCCAGGTCAGTAATATATATATATATATGTATGTATGTGTGGCTCCAGCACTGATCCCTGTGACACTCCACTAGTTACAGGCTGCCATCCTTAAAATGTCTTTGATTTGATTTGATTTATTCTTGTCACATGTATTAATATACAATGAAAAGTATTGTTTCTCGTGCGCTGTACAGACACAGCATACTGTTCATAGAGAATTCCAACTCTCTGCCTTCTATTAAATAACCAACCAATCCTCTATCCATGTTAATAAATAACCAGAAGCAGACAGAGAGAGGGAGATCCACCGATAGTGCGGCACTCCCTCAGCACTGACCCTCTGACAGTGCGGCACTCCCTCAGTACTGACCCTCTGACAGTGAGGCACTCCCTCAGCACTGACCCTCTGACAGTGCGGCACTCCCTCAGTACTGACCCTCTGACAGTGCGGCACTCCCTCAGCACTGACCCTCTGACAGTGCGGCACTCCCTCAGCACTGACCCTCTGACAGTGCGGCACTCCCTCAGCACTGACCCTCCGACAGTGCGGCACTCCCTCAGCACTGACCCTCTGACAGTGCGGCACTCCCTCAGTACAGACCCTCTGACAGTGCGGCACTCCCTCAGTACAGACCCTCTGACAGTGCGGCACTCCCTCAGCACTGACCCTCTGACAGTGCGGCACTCCCTCAGCACTGACCCTCTGACAGTGCGGCACTCCCTCAGCACTGACCCTCTGACAGTGCGGCACTCCCTCAGCACTGACCCTCTGACAGTGCAGCACTCCCTCGGCACCGACACTGAATGGGTGAGTTTGGGTGCGAACCCTACTGGGTCAATCAGCCGGTAATATTCACGAGAGTCCCACAGTGGGGGAGGGGTCTTCTCCAGGAAACGGGAGGGTTTAAAGATAGGTTTTAATTCATGATGGATGAGGTGTTGATAAAATTTTCTTTCTTCTAAGGTGTCCTGTCGACAGAGACTAACAGGACAAGCGATCAGCTGGATATAATTACAGCACAGAATGGATTGTGTGCCCTGCTTCCCTGTAATTACACTCTCCCAGAGATAATCAACTCAACACAGCTAGAAGCAGCTTGGTACAAGGATTACAATCTGCCCACTAATGTGACAGTGTTCCACACCAACCAGACATTCACACACACGGATTACATAGAGCGATCACAGCTCATCGGAAACTTATCCCAACACCAGTGTTCCCTCCTTCTGAATGGAATCAGAAATGCGGATAACGGAACCTACCAATTCATTATCCAACTCCTCGATCTGAACGAGACATACGAGAGCAAACCTCTCATCTTAATCACTTCAGGTAAACTTAATTTGCTCAGAGACAGAGTAAAGCTCCCTCTACACTGTCCCCCATCAAACACTCCCAGGACAGGTACAGCACGGGGTTAGATACAGAGTAAAGCTCCCTCTACACTGTCCCCATCAAACACTCCCAGGACAGGTACAGCACGGGGTTAGATACAGAGTAAAGCTCCCTCTACACTGTCCCCATCAAACACTCCCAGGACAGGTACAGCATGGGGTTAGATACAGAGTAAAGCTCCCTCTACACTGTCCCCATCAAACACTCCCAGGACAGGTACAGCACGGGGTTAGATACAGAGTAAAGCTCCCTCTACACTGTCCCCCCATCAAACACTCCCAGGACAGGTACAGCACGGGGTTAGATACAGAGTAAAGCTCCCTCTACACTGTCCCCATCAAACACTCCCAGGACAGGTACAGCACGGGGTTAGATACAGAGTAAAGCTCCCTCTACACTGTCCCCCCATCAAACACTCCCAGGACAGGTACAGCACGGGGTTAGATACAGAGTAAAGCTCCCTCTACACTGTCCCCATCAAACACTCCCAGGACAGGTACAGCACGGGGTTAGATACAGAGTAAAGCTCCCTCTACACTGTCCCCCCATCAAACACTCCCAGGACAGGTACAGCACGGGGTTAGACACAGAGTAAAGCTCCCTCTACACTGTCCCCCATCAAACACTCCCAGGACAGGTACAGCACGGGGTTAGATACAGAGTAAAGCTCCCTCTACACTGTCCCCCCATCAAACACTCCCAGGACAGGTACAGCACGGGGTTAGATACAGAGTAAAGCTCCCTCTACACTGTCTTCACATGCTTAGAGAGATGATAATTTGAGTTAGTTGAATGGCCTCCTCCTGTTCCTGTGTAACAGGCTCGAGGGGCTGAATGGGGCATCCCATTCCTCTGGTTTTTAACTCTGTTTTCTCCTCTTGCTGCCAGATTTGGAGTTGAGACCTAACATTTCCACACCTGATCCAATCGTGGAGAACCAGTTGAGCGTTCTGAACTGTTCCTTCCTCCACCCGTGCCCCAGAATGGGGCCCAACCTGAGGTGGGTCAATGTCTCGAGGTTAAATAACTCCAGTGAAATCCATCAGATGGAATGCAGCAACAGCAGTGAGCTCTACACCACCTCCCTCAGCTTCGTCCCGACTGTGAAGGATCACAACACGACAGTGAGTTGTCTTGCTCATTATCCTGACTCCGGGGTCCAATCTTCACAAATCCTCCTCCTGGATGTTAAGTGTAAGTGTGAGCTCGACTGGACCTCGTTCTATTTCCCAGTCTCCACTGTCTGTCCCATTCACCCCTAACTCCCCTCCTCTGATCTGCAACTGCACGCACCCACCTCCCCTCTCATTCACACACCCCATCCCTATCTCTGCAATGTCCTCCAGCCCCTACACCCCCTCCCTATCTCTGTAACCTCCTCCAGCCCCTACACCCCCTCCCTATCTCTGTAACCTCCTCCAGCCCCTACACCCCCTCCCTATCTCTGTAACCTCCTCCAGCCCCTACACCCCCTCCCTATCTCTGTAACCTCCTCCAGCCCCTACACCCCCTCCCTATCTCTGTAACCTCCTCCAGCCCCTACACCCCCTCCCTATCTCTGTAACCCCCTCCAGCCCCCTACACCCCCTCCCTATCTCTGTAACCCCCTCCAGCCCCCTACACCCCCTCCCTATCTCTGTAACCTCCTCCAGCTCCTACACCCCCTCCCTATCTCTGTAACCTCCTCCAGCTCCTACACCCCCTCCCTATCTCTGTAACCTCCTCCAGCTCCTACACCCCCTCCCTATCTCTGTAACCTCCTCCAGCCCCTACACCCCCTCCCTATCTCTGTAACCTCCTCCAGCCCCTACATCCCCTCCCTATCTCTGTAACCCCCTCCAGCCCCTACACCCCCTCCCTATCTCTGTAACATCCTCCAGCCCCTACACCTCCTCCCTATCTCTGTAACCCCCTCCAGCTCCTACACCCCCTCCCTATCTCTGTAACCCCCTCCAGCCCCCTGCACCCCCTCCCTATCTCTGTAACCTCCTCCAGCCTCTATACCTTTCCGGGTTCTCTGCGTTCCTCCAGTTGCGATTGTTTTATCCACACTGGGAAATGGGAACAGCCCTGCGCCTGCTGTGCTGATTCTGACTAAGAACTCTTGTAATTCTTAATTTGCAAAAATAATCACAGGACTTCAGCGTGACCTGATGGTCAAGCTTTACTGTCCATTCCTAATTGCCCTTGGTGAGCAACTCACATTGGCTGTGTCTCTGGAGTGACATGTAGGCCAGACCGGGGTAAGGACGGCAGATTTCCTTCCCTAAAGGGAACCAGATGGGCTTTTCCTGACAATGGCGCATCCGTAGATTCTTAATCCCAGATATTTTTTATTGAATTCAAATTCCACCGTCTGCTGTGGCGGGATTCGAACCCAGGTCCCTGGAACATTAGTTGAGTTTCTCGATTAATAGTCTTGTGATAACAAAGAACAACACAGCACAGGAAACAGGCCCTTCGGCCCAACAAGCCCACGCTGCCCATTTTGACATTGTGAGTGCCCTCTTCTACCTCCTCCACAGTAAAGGAATTATAACCAGATTGAGGGGTGCCTAATTTAGGGACAATTTGTTCACACCAATCAGCCGAAGAGCACGTTTTTGGGGTGTGGGAGGAAACTGGAGCACCCGGAGAAAACCCACACAAGCGTGCAAACCTCCTCTGCACTCTCTCCAGGGTCTCCACGTCCTTCCGGTAGTAAAGCGACCAGAACTGGACGCAGTACTCCAAATGCAGCCTAACCAACATTCTATACAACTGCAACATTTAGACGCCAGCTGTTATACTCTATACCCCTTCCTATAAAGACTAACATACCATAAGCCTTCTTCGCCACCTTCTCCACCTGTACTGCCACCTTCAAGGACTTGTGTACCACTGAGCCATCACCTCCCCTAACTATGAGTTAAAAGATAAAGTGTAATCTTTAAATATTGTATCACAACTTGGAGAAAGTTTTAAGGGAAGGATGTGCAGGTTGAGGATTTTATTCTCGCGTGAAAGAGACTGATGGCGTGACCAAGTAGAGGTCTTTAAATTATGAAATACACACCCACAGTTTCCCTTTTATCCTTCTGGCTTGTAACTTCCTCAAACAGCTCCAATACACAGTCAAACAGGATTTCCCACTTACTTAACTGTGTTGATCCTGACTAACTGTATTACGATACTCGCAAGTCACCCTTACAGGGAGTGGGGAGATTGTGGGCTCGCTCCCACGGGGAGTGGGGGAGAATGTGGGACTCACTCCCACGGAGGGTGGGGAGAATGTGGGACTCACTCCCACGGGGAGTGGGGAGAATGTGGGACTCACTCCCACGGGGAGTGGGGGAGAATGTGGGACTCGCTCCCACGGGGAGTGGGGAGAATGTGGGACTCGCTCCCACGGGGAGTGGGGGAGGTGAATATTATTGATGTGTTTAACGAGGGAAGCTGTGTAAACAGATGAGGTGGAAAGGAATTGAAGGAGATGGTGATAGAGAGGAGGGGGTGTGGGAGGGAGCTGGAGTGAGGCTGGATCCCAGCAGGGGATCACTCCTCAGATACTGAAACACTCGAAGCATCGCCCCTTAACATTCAATAGGGTGACATCACTGAATCCCTCCCCACTATCAACATCCTGGGGGTTACCATCACTGAATCCCCCCCACTATCAACATCCTGGGGGTTACCATCACTGAATCCCCCCCCACTGTCAACATCCTGGGGGTTACCATCACTGAATCCCCCCCCACTGTCAACATCCTGGGGGTTACCATCACTGAATCCCCCCACTATCAACATCCTGGGGGTTACCATCACTGAATCCCCCCCACTATCAACATCCTGGGGGTTACCATTGACCAGAAACTGAACTGGGACCCAGTCATATAAATACTGTGGCTCCCAGAGCAGGTCAGAGGCTGGGAATCCTGCGGGGAGTAACTCACCTCCTGACTCCCAAAGCCTGTCCACCATCTACAAGGACACAAGTCAGGAGTGTGCTGGAATACTCCCCACTTGCCTGGATGGGTGCGGCTCCAACAACACTCGAGAAGCTCAACACCATCCAGGACAAAGCAGCCCCACTCGATCGACACGCTAACCACAAACACTCACTCCCTCCACCCCCGACGCACAGTGACAGCCGTGTGTACCATCTACAAGATGCACTGCAGCAACTCACCAAGGCTCCTTAGGCAGCACCTTCCAAACCCACCACCTCTACCATCTAGAAGGACAAGGGCAGCAGATACCTGGGGACACCCCCCACCTGGAGGTTCCCCTCCGAGTCACTCACCACCCCGACTGGGAAATATATCGGCCGTTCCTTCACTGTCGCTGGGGTCAAAATCCTGGAACTCCCTCCTGAACAGCACTGTGGGCCAACCCACAGAACATGGACTGCAGCGATTCATGAAGGCAGTTCACCCCCACCTTCTCAAGGGGGCAATTAGAGATGGGGGGTAAATTCTGGCCAGCCAGCGATGCCGTTTCCCACAAACAAATTTTGAAAAAGTTGTGTGTTAATCTTGATGTGGCATCGTGATAAAGTCCCTTTTAAAAGCCACAGAAACCACATCTACAGGTTCCCCTTCATTTACATGGCTGGTTACTTCTTCATAGAGACTCAAAACAACACATAATCCTGATATCTCTTTCAGGAAGCCATGTTGCCTCTGTCAGATTGTATTGGGAGTTTCTAAATATGTATCCGAGGGCAGATTGTTGAGCTCGCTGGCCTGTAGATTCCTGCTCTCTGCATTGCTCAGTTCTCAAATAGAACAGTTACACTGGCGATTTGACAATCTGCTGGGAGCAATCCCAGCAACTTCTCTCTGGAAAGAGAAGGCTGAAAGCATAATCCAACTGAGGGCTTTAGAAATCTGAAAGGGTTCTGATAGGGTCAACGTAGAGACAATATGTCCCCCTGTGTGGGGGAGAGACCAGAACAAGGGAGGGGGGTTCGATATGTGACTGTCACTAATAAATCCAATGAGGAAATCAGGAGCAACTTCCTTACCCAGAGGGTGGGGAGAATGTGGGACTCGCTCCCACGGGGAGTGGGGGAGAATGTGGGACTCGCTCCCACGGGGAGTGGGGAGAATGTGAGACTCGCTCCCACGGGGAGTGGGGAGAATGTGGAACTCGCTCCCACGGGGAGTGGGGAGAATGTGAGACTCGCTCCCACGGGGAGTGGGGAGAATGTGGAACTCGCTCCCACGGAGAGTGGGGAGAATGTGGAACTCGCTCCCACGGAGAGTGGGGAGAATGTGGGACTCGCTCCCACGGGAAGTGGGGAGAATGTGAGACTCGCTCCCACGGGGAGTGGGGAGAATGTGGAACTCGCTCCCACGGAGAGTGGGGAGAATGGACTCGCTCCCACGGGGAGGTGGGGAGAATGTGGGACTCGGCTCCCACAGGAGAGAGTGGGGGAGAATGTGGGACTCGCTCCACGGGGAGTGGGGAGAATGTGGGACTCGCTCCCACGGGGATGTGGGGAGAATGTGGGACTCGCTCCCACGGGGAGTGGGGAGAATGTGGGACTCGCTCCCACGGGGAGTGGGGAGAATGTGGGACTCGCTCTCACGGGGAGTGGGGAGAATGTGGGACTCGCTCCCACGGGGAGTGGGGGAGAATGTGGGACTCGCTCCCACAGGGGAGTGGGGGAGAATGTGGGACTCGCTCTCACGGGGAGTGGGGAGAATGTGGGACTCGCTCCCACGGGGAGTGGGGAGAATGTGGGACTCGCTCTCACGGGTAGTGGGGGAGAATGTGGGACTCGCTCCCACGGGAGTGGGGAGAATGTGGGACTCGCTCCCACGGGGAGTGGGGAGAATGTGGGACTCGCTCCACGGGAGTGGGGAGAATGTGGGACTCACTCCCACGGGGAGTGGGGAGAATGTGGGACTCACTCCCACGGAGTGGGGGAGAATGTGGGACTCACTCCCACGGGGAGTGGGGAGAATGTGGGACTCGCTCCCACGGGGAGTGGGGAGAATGTGGGACTCACTCCCACGGGGAGTGGGGAGAATGTGGGACTCGCTCCCACGGGGAGTGGGGAGAATGTGGGACTCGCTCCCACGGGGAGTGGGGAGAATGTGGGACTCGCTCCCACGGGGAGTGGGGAGAATGTGGGACTCGCTCCCACGGGGAGTGGGGAGAATGTGGGACTCGCTCCCACGGGGAGTGGGGAGAATGTGGGACTCATTCCCACGGGGAGTTGGGGAGAATGTGGGGACTCGCTCCCACGGGGAGTGGGGGAGAATGTGGGACTCGCTCCCACGGGGAGTGGGGAGAATGTGGGACTCGCTCCCACAGGGAGTGGGGAGAATGTGGGGACTCGCTCCCACGGGGAGTGGGGGGAGAATGTGGGACTCGCTCCCACGGGGAGTGGGGAGAATGTGGGACTCGCTCCCACGGGGAGTGGGGAGAATGTGGGACTCGCTCCCACGGGGAGTGGGGAGAATGTGGGACTCGCTCCCACGGGGAGTGGGGAGAATGTGGGACTCGCTCCCACGGGGAGTGGGGGAGAATGTGGGACTCGCTCCCACGGGGAGTGGGGGAGGTGAATATTATTGATGTGTTTAACGAGGGAAGCTGTGTAAACAGATGAGGTGGAAAGGAATCGAAGGAGATGGTGATAGAGAGGAGGGGGTGTGGGAGGGAGCTGGAGTGAGGCTGGATCCCAGCAGGGGATCACTCCTCAGATACTGAAACACTCGAAGCATCGCCCCTTAACATTCAATAGGGTGACATCACTGAATCCCTCCCCACTATCAACATCCTGGGGGTTACCATCACTGAATCCCCCCCACTGTCAACATCCTGGGGGTTACCATCACTGAATCCCCCCCACTGTCAACATCCTGGGGGTTACCATTGACCAGAAACTGAACTGGGACCCAGTCATATAAATACTGTGGCTCCCAGAGCAGGTCAGAGGCTGGGAATCCTGCGGAGAGTAACTCACCTCCTGACTCCCCAAAGCCTGTCCACCATCTACAAGGACACAAGTCAGGAGTGTGATGGAATACTCCCCACTTGCCTGGATGGGTGCGGCTCCAACAACACTCGAGAAGCTCAACACCATCCAGGACAAAGCAGCCCCGCTCGATCGACACACTAACCACAAACACTCACTCCCTCCACCCCCGATGCACAGTGACAGCCGTGTGTACCATCTACAAGATGCACTGCAGCAACTCACCAAGGCTCCTTAGGCAGCACCTTCCAAACCCACCACCTCTACCATCTAGAAGGACAAGGGCAGCAGATACCTGGGAACACCCCCCACCTGGAGGTTCCCCTCCGAGTCACTCACCATCCCGACTGGGAAATATATCGGCCGTTCCTTCACTGTCGCTGGGGTCAAAATCCTGGAACTCCCTCCTGAACAGCACTGTGGGCCAACCCACAGAACATGGACTGCAGCGATTCAAGAAGGCAGTTCACCCCCACCTTCTCAAGGGGGCAATTAGAGATGGGGGGTAAATTCTGGCCAGCCAGCGATGCCGTTTCCCACAAACAAATTTTGAAAAAGTTGTGTGTTAATCTTGATGTGGCATCGTGATAAAGTCCCTTTTAAAAGCCACAGAAACCACATCTACAGGTTCCCCTTCATTTACATGGCTGGTTACTTCTTCATAGAGACTCAAAACAACACATAATCCTGATATCTCTTTCAGGAAGCCATGTTGCCTCTGTCAGATTGTATTGGGAGTTTCTAAATATGTATCCGAGGGCAGATTGTTGAGCTCGCTGGCCTGTAGATTCCTGCTCTCTGCATTGCTCAGTTCTCAAATAGAACAGTTACACTGGCGATTTGACAATCTGCTGGGAGCAATCCCAGCAACTTCTCTCTGGAAAGAGAAGGCTGAAAGCATAATCCAACTGAGGGCTTTAGAAATCTGAAAGGGTTCTGATAGGGTCAACGTAGAGACAATATGTCCCCCTGTGTGGGGGAGAGACCAGAACAAGGGAGGGGGGGTTCGATATGTGACTGTTACTAATAAATCCAATGAGGAAATCAGGAGCAACTTCCTTACCCAGAGAGTGGGGAGAATGTGGGACTCGCTCCCACGGGGAGTGGGGGAGAATGTGGGACTCGCTCCCACGGGGAGTGGGGGAGAATGTGGGACTCGCTCCCACGGGGAGTGGGGGAGAATGTGGGACTCGCTCCCACGGGGAGTGGGGAGAATGTGGGACTCGCTCCCACGGGGAGTGGGGGAGAATGTGGGACTCACTCCCACGGGGAGTGGGGGAGAATGTGGGACTCACTCCCACGGGGAGTGGGGAGAATGTGGGACTCACTCCCACGGGGAGTGGGGGAGAATGTGGGACTCGCTCCCACGGGGAGTGGGGGAGAATGTGGGACTCACTCCCACGGGGAGTGGGGGAGAATGTGGGACTCGCTCCCACGGGGAGTGGGGAGAATGTGGGACTCGCTCCCACGGGGAGTGGGGGAGGTGAATAGTATCGATGTGTTTAACGAGGGAAGCTGTGTAAACAGATGAGGTGGAAAGGAATCGAAGGAGATGGTGATAGAGAGGAGGGGGTGTGGGAGGGAGCTGGAGTGAGGCTGGATCCCAGCAGGGAGCAGAGGGGCCGAATGGCCTGTTTCTCAGAGGAAACTTTTGTTGTGACTTTGTGTAATTTAATGTTTGCACTGCCCAAAAATTACGAAGATGAAACCCATCACAGTAAACATGTCTGAGACAGTGAAAGTCGAATGTGTTGCAGACAGCAATCCCTTTCCCAATATAACCTGGTTCCGGAATAACAGGAGAATCCTATCAGCAATAAACCAGTCACTGACGCTGGAAATAAACAATATCTCCCATCTAGACAAGGGACTCTATATCTGCAAAGCTTGGACCGCCTATAATAAAGCTCACAAACGTCTGAACATCACAGTGAACTGTGAGTGTACGGGGAAAGAGACAGAGACAGGTACAGCACGGGGTTAGATACAGAGTAAAACTCCCTCTACACTGTCCCCATCAAACACTCCCAGGACAGGTACAGCACGGGGTTAGATACAGAGTAAAACTCCCTCTACACTGTCCCCATCAAACACTCCCAGGACAGGTACAGCACGGGGTTAGATACAGAGTAAAACTCCCTCTACACTGTCCCCATCAAACACTCCCAGGACAGGTACAGCACGGGGTTAGATACAGAGTAAAGCTCCCTCTACACTGTCCCCCCATCAAACACTCCCAGGACAGGGACAGCACGGGGTTAGATACAGAGTAAAGCTCCCTCTACACTGTCCCCCATCAAACACTCCCAGGACAGGTACAGCACGGGGTTAGATACAGAGTAAAGCTCCCTCTACACTGTCCCCCCATCAAACACTCCCAGGACAGGTACAGCACGAGGTTAGATACAGAGCGAAAGGTCTTGAATATTGCCAACTTTATTCTAATCTCTGATCCATGATGTTCCCCCCCTGTCTCTCTCTGTGTCTCTCTCTCCCTTTGTCTCTCCCACTCTGTCTCTTTCCCTTTCTCTCTGCCTCTCTCTCTCTCCCTCTCTGCCTCTCTCTGTCTGCCTCTCTGCCTCTCTCTGTCTGCCTCTCTCTGTCTGCCTCTCTCTGTTTGCCTCTCTCTGTCTCATCTCTCTCTGTCTCATCTCCGTCTGTGTCTCACTCTCTCCGTCTGTGTCTCACTCTCTCCGTCTATGTCTCACTCTCTCCGTCTGTGTGTCTCTCTCTCTGTCTGTGTCTCTCTCTCTCTCTCCGTGTCTCACTATCTCTGTCTGTGTGTCTCTCTCTGTCTCTCTCTGTCTGGCCCTCCACCCTCTCTCTCTCTCTCTCTCTGCTCTCAGATGGACCCCGGATTGCTCCGATGGAGAGAAGTGTTGTGGTTTTGGAAGGCCATTCACAGACTCTGCTCTGTATTGTGGACAGCAATCCCCTGTCCAACATCACCTGGTCTGAAGGTGGAACCATTCTCAACAGCAGCCTCTCTGAAAGTCTCAACCTGTCCCTCGCTGTGACGGAGGACACAAACTTGACGACGTACACATGTTCTGCCCAGAATCCCTATGGGAAGGCAAACTGCTCTGTCGACGTGCGATTGGAGTGTGAGTCAGAGTGTGACTGCGGGGCAGAGGGAGATGGTGACTATGTGGTGGACATGGTGATAAACACCTCCCTCACATTCCCCCATCTCCCTGAGCCTGTCAATCAATTCCTCAAACCCTCCTCTGAAATGTTACTGGAAATGGGCCCTTCCCTGCCTATCTCTGTAACCTCCTCCAGCCCCTACACCCCCTCCCTATCTCTGTAACCTCCTCCAGCCCCTACACCCCCTCCCTATCTCTGTAACCTCCTCCAGCCCCTACACCCCCTCCCTATCTCTGTAACCTCCTCCAGCCCCTACACCCCCTCCCTATCTCTGTAACTTCCTCCAGCCTCTACACCCCTCCCTATCTCTGTAACCTCCTCCAGCCCCTACCCCTCCCTATCTCTGTAACCTCCTCCAGCCCCTACACCCCCTCCCTATCTCTGTAACCTCCTCCAGCCTCCACGCCCCCTCCCTATCTCTGTAACCTCCTCCAGTCCCTACACCCCCTCCCTAACTCTGTAACCTCCTCCAATCCCTACACCCCTCCCTATCTCTGCAACCTCCTCCAGCCTCTACACCCCTCCCTATCTCTGTAACCTCCTCCAGCCCCTACACCCCTCCCTATCTCTGTAACCTCCTCCAGCCCCTACACCCCTCCCTATCTCTGTAACCTCCTCCAGCCCCTACACCCCCTCCCCATCTCTGTAACCTCCTGCAGCCCCTAGAACCTTGCCCATCTCTGTCACCTCATGGAGGAGGGGAGTAGAATGTGGAAAGTTGTGGGTGTGGGTGCAGTTTCAGAATGAGGAGTCTCTCTCTCTCTCCCATTGAAGAAGGAGATAGAGGTCATAGAGTCATAGAGGTTTACAGCACGGAAACAGGCTAATCCCCAAAGCTAATCCCAATTGCCCCCATTTGGCCCATATCCCTCTATACCCATCGTACCCATGTAATTGTCTAAACACTTTTTAAAAGACAAAATTGTACCCACCTCTACTACTGCCTCTGGCAGCTCGTTCCAGACACTCACCACCCTCTGTGTGCAAAAATTGCCCCTCTGGACCCTTTTCTATCTCTCCCCTCTCACCTTAAACCTCTGCCCTCTAGTTTTAGACTTCCCTACCTTTGGGAAAAGATATTGACTATCTAGCTGATCTGTGCCCCTCATTATTTTATAGACCTCTATAAGATCACCCCTCAGCCTCCTACGCTCCAGAGAAAAAAGTCCCAGTCTATCCAGCCTCTCCTTATAACTCAATCCATCAAGTCCCGGTAACATCCTAGTAAATCTTTTCTGCACTCTTTCTAGTTTAGATGAAGATGAGTTTCCTCTCTCGGACGGGGAGGGTGATCAATCTGTGGAATTCGATCCCTCAGAGAGACAGTGGGAAGACCGGGGTGGGAGGGGCAGAAACAGTGGGGAGTTCGGGGGCGGGGGCTGAAGACAGTGGGGAGACTGGGGGGGGAGACAGTGGGGAGATCGGCGGTGGGGGAGATCGGGGGTTGGGGGAGAGACAGTGGGGAGATCAGGGGTGGGGGGGAGACAGTGGGGAGACTTGGGGGAGAGACAGTGGGGAGACTGGGGGGGGGAGACAGTGGGGAGACTGGGGGGGGAGACAGTGGGGAGATCGGCGGTGGGGGAGATCGGGGGTGGGGAGATCGGCGGTGGGGGAGATCGGGGGTAGCGGGGGGAGACAGTGGGGACCCTGGCGGGGGGAGACAGTGGAGAGACCGGGGTGGGTGGGGTGGGGAGAGACAGTGGGGAGACTCGGGGGAGAGACAGTGGGGACCCTGAGGGGGGAGACAGTGGAGAGACCGGGGTGGGTGGGGTGGGGAGAGACAGTGGGGAGACTCGGGGGAGAGACAGTGGGGACCCTGAGAGGGGAGACAGTGGGGAGATCGGTGGGGGGGGGGAGACAGTGGGGACCCTGGTGGGGGGAGACAGTGGGGACCCTGGTGGGGGAGACAGTGGGGAGACCGGGGTGGGTGGGGTGGGGAGAGACAGTGGGGAGATCGGGGGTCGGGGGGGGGAGACAGTGGGGACCCTGGGGGGGGAGACAGTGGGGACTCTTGGTGGGGGAGACAGTGGGGAGACGGGGGTGGGTGGGGGGGGGGAGAGAGACAGTGGGGAGATCGGGGATTGGGGGGGGAGACAGTGGGGACCCTGGGGGGGGAGACAGTGGGGACTCTTGTGGGGGGAGACAGTGGGGACTCTTGCGGGGGGGGAGACAGTGGGGAGACCGGGGTGGGTGGAGGGGGGGAGAGACAGTGGGGAGACCCGATGGTGGGGAGTGATTCGAGATTTAGAGGCTTTTTTGATTGACAAAAAGCAGTGTGGGGACAAACAGGGAAGTGGGAGCTAAAGGCTCGTCCTGTCTCATTTTCCTGAACCCCCCGAGACAGAAGGTTCAGGGGGAGATTTACCAGAATGTTCCCCAGGGGTGAGGGGGATTCAGTTCAGGCGGAGAGACGGGGAGAAGCTGGGATGGTTCCCCTCAGAGCAGAGAAGGTTCGGGGGGAGATTGAATCGAGGTGTTCAGAATCACGAGGGGGAGGGAGGGGGGGTTTGGATGGAGTGAATGAGGAGAAAGTGTTTCCAGTGACAGGAGGCTCGGTAACCGGAGGGGACACAGATTGGAGAGAATCGGGAAAAGAGCCAGAGGGGGGGGAGATGGGGAGAATTTTATTTTGGACACACAGCGAGTTGTTGTGATCTGGAAGGCGCTGCCTGAAAGGGCGGTGGAAGCAGATTCAATAGGAACTTTCAAAAGGGGCAACTGGGGAAATACTGGAAGGGGGAAAATTTACAGGGAGAGTGGGGACTAATTGGAGAGATCTTTCAAAGGGCTAGCACAGGATTGAAGGGCTGAATGGCCTTCTGCTGTGCAGGGTGATCCTGGGGGTGAGTCTGGAACGGCAGTCGGATGTGGCTAACACGGGAATTGTTTTGCAGACAAACCCAGGAATCTATCCATCTCCAGGTTGGGTAATTCCACTGATATTTCCTCCATCGAGACCTCCGAAGGAAATTCCCTGTCTCTCTACTGCTCCGTGGAAAGCCGGCCGCCCTCCAACCTCACCTGGAGACTGGGTGGGAATGTTCGGAATCACAGCATCGCCTCCAACAGCTTGTGGCTGCATTTGGATAACGTCACTTACCGGGAGGACGGGGATCACGAGTGTGTGGCCCAGAATCGCCACGGCACAGCACAGCGATCGGTCAAGGTCAGCCTGACATGTGAGTGACCCACACACACCCCCACACACACACCCTGACACACACCCCGACACACACCCCCCCACACACCCCCCCACACACACACCCCGACACACACCCCCACACACACCCCCACACACACCCACACACACCCCCCACACACACCCTGACACACCCCCCCACACACACACCCCCACACACACCCACACACACATCCCCCCACACACACCCTGACACACCCCCCCACACACACACCCCCCCACACACACCCTGACACACCCCCCCACACACACACCCCCCCACACACACACCCCGACACACCCCCACACACACACCCCCACACACACACACCAACACACACCCCGACACACACCCACACACACACCCCCCCACACACACCCTGACACACCCCCCCACACACACACACCCACACACACACCCCCCCACACACACCCTGACACATCCCCCACACACACACCCCCCCACACACACACCCCGACACACCCCCACACACACACCCCCACACACACACACCAACACACACCCCGACACACACCCCCACACACACCCCCACACACACACACCAACACACACCCCGACACACACCCCCACACACACCCCCACACACCCCCCCACACACCCCCACACACACCCCCACACACACACACCAACACACACCCCGACACACACCCCCACACACACCCCCACACACACCCCCACACACACACACCAACACACACCCCGACACACACCCCCACACACACCCCCACACACCCCCCCACACACCCCCACACACACACACCCCCACACACCCCCCCACACACCCCCACACACATCCCCACACACACACACCCCCACACACCCCCACACACACCCCCACACACACACCTCCCCACACACCCCGACAGACACCCCCACACACACACCCCCCACACACAACCCCACACACAACCCCACACACACCCCCATACACCCCCCACACACACACACACACACACCACACCCCCCCACACACACCCCCCCACACACACCCCGACACACACCCCCCCACACACACACACACACCCCCACACACACACCCCTCCACACACAACCCCACACACAACCCCACACACACCCCCATACACCCCCCCACACACACACCCACACACACCACACCCCCCCACACACACCCCCCCACACACACCCCCCCACACACACCCCGACACACACACCCCCACACACACACACACACCCCCACACACACCCCCACACACACCCCCCCCCCACACACACACACACACACACCCCCCACACACCCCCACACACACCCCCCCACACACACACACCCACACACACCACACCCCCCCACACACACCCCCCCACACACACCCCGACACACACCCCCACACACACACACACACACCCCGACACACACCCCCACACACACACACACACACACACTCCGACACACACCCACACACACACACACCCCGACACACACACACCCACACACACCCCGACACACACACCCCCACACACACCCCGACACACACCCCCACACACACACCCCGACACACACACCCCGACACACACCACCCCACACACACCCCCACAACACACCCCCACAACACACCCCCACACACACCCACCCTAACATCCACCCAAAAACGCACCCACACACCATCCACACACACACACAGCCGCCACCTCACACCGCACACCCACCCACCCACCAACCCACTCACACACTGACACATCCGCCCCTTCACCCACACACATGCACTCACACTCCCAATCCCTCACCTCCCCCCCACCCACACAGCCAACCACTTACTCACACACAGCCGCTGTCCCACAAACACAGCCACGCACTCATCTGAGCACCCACCCATCTCCTCACCCAGCCACTCCCTCTCCCACAAACACATTCTCCCCACTCCCCGCGGGAGCGAGTCCCACATTCTCCCCACTCCCCGTGGGAGCGAGTCCCACATTCTCCCCACTCCCCGTGGGAGCGAGTCCCACATTCTCCCCACTCCCCGTGGGAGCGAGTCCCACATTCTCCCCCACTCCCCATGGGAGCGAGTCCCACATTCTCCCCACTCCCCGTGGGAGCGAGTCCCACATTCTCCCCACTCCCCGTGGGAGCGAGTCCCACATTCTCCCCAACTCCCCGTGGGAGCGAGTCCCACATTCTCCCCACTCCCCGTGGGAGCGAGTCCCACATTCTCCCCACTCCCCGTGGGAGCGAGTCCCACATTCTCCCCCACTCCCCGTGGGAGCGAGTCCCACATTCTCCCCCACTCCCCGTGGGAGCGAGTCCCACATTCTGTCCACATTCCGGCATCCAACCTGTCAAGTCCTATCTGAAATTTTCAATCAGATGCCCTCTGATTCATCTGAACTCCAGTGAATACAGGCCCGATCGACCCAATCTCTCCCCGTACGACAGTCTCCCCATCCCAGGGATAAACTCCAGTGAATACAGGCCCGACCGACCCAATCTCTCCCCGTACGACACTCCCCCCATCCCAGGGATAAACTCCAGTGAATACAGGCCCGACCGACCCAATCTCTCCCCGTACGACACTCCCCCCATCCCAGGGATAAACTCCAGTGAATACAGGCCCGACCGACCCAATCTCTCCCCGTACGACACTCTCCCCGTCCCAGGGATAAACTCCAGTGAATACAGGCCCGATCGACCCAATCTCTCCCCGTACGACACTCTCCCCATCCCAGGG
>NC_137339.1:69228863-69246363 GCF_965287045.1 Carcharhinus amblyrhynchos | reverse complement strand
GTCCAACATGGGTCGACCAATCAATATGCAGATTGAAATCCCCCATAACTACTGCCGTCCCATTCCTGCACGCCGCACTTATTTGCGCGTTAACAGCCCGCCCCACCTCCAGATCATTATTCGGGGGCCTATAGACGACACCCACCAGCGTCTTCCTCCCTTTGCTGTTCCTAATCTCCACCCACAACGATTCCACTTTCTGCTCTTTGGCTCCGATATCATCCCTTGCTACCACCTTGATGCTGTCCTTAATCAGCAGAGCTACGCCACCCCCTCTTTCCTCCTGCCTATCCTTCCTAAACACTTGATAGCCCTGTACATTCATCTCCCAGTCCCTGTCACCTTGCAGCCACGTCTCTGTAATGGCCACCAGATCGTATCCATTTGTGTCGATCTGCGCCACCAGCTCATCCACTTTATTCCGAATGCTTCGTGCATTCAGATAAAGCGCTTTCATCCCAGCCTTCTTCTGGACCCTATTTGCCGTAACGCCACCACTTGGGACATCCTCAGCCTCTTCCCTTACCTGTACCCTATCCTTAACTGTAGACCTCCTAACATCACCTACCCTCGCACCCTCCCCCCCCTAATTAGTTTAAAGCCCTGTCTACAGTCCTCTTTACTCGATGGGGGGACAGGGTAGACGGAGCTTTACTCTGTATCTAACCCCGTGCTGTATCTGTCCTGGGAGTGTTTGATGGGGGACAGTGTAAAGGGAGCTTTACTCTGTATCTAACCCCGTGCTGTACCTGTCCTGGGAGGGTTTGATGGGGACAGTGTAGAGGGAGCTTTACTCTGTATCTAACCCCGTGCTGTACCTGTCCTGGGAGTGTTTGATGGGGGGGACAGTGTAGAGGGAGCTTTACTCTGTATCGAACCCCGTGCTGTACCTGTCCTGGGAGTGTTTGATGGGGGGACAGTGTAGAGGGAGCTTTACTCTGTATCTAACCCTGTGCTATCCCTGTCCTGGGAGTGTTTGATGGGGACAGTGTAGAGGGAGCTTTACTCTGTATCTAACCCCATGCTGTATCTGTCCTGGGAGTGTTTGATGGGGGACAGTGCAGAGGGAGTTTTACTCTGTATCTAACCCTGTGCTGTACCTGTCCTGGGAAAGTTTATGATGGGGGACAGTGTAGAGGGAGTTTTACTCTGTATCTAACCCCGTGTACCTATTAACCCCGTGCTGTACCTGTCCTGGGGAGGTTTGATGGGGGGACAGTGTAGAGGGAGCTTTACTCTGTATCTAACCCCGTGCTGTATCTGTCCTGGGAGCGTTTGATGGGGGACAGTGTAGAGGGAGCTTTACTCTGTATCTAACCCCGTGCTGTACCTGTCCTGGGAGTGTTTGATGGGGACAGTGTAGAGGGAGCTTTACTCTGTATCTAACCCCGTGCTGTACCTGTCCTGGGAGTGTTTGATGGGGGGACAGTGTAGAGGGAGCTTTACTCTGTATCTAACCCCGTGCTGTACCTGTCCTGGGATGTTTGATGGGGGGACAGTGTAGAGGGAGCTTTACTCTGTATCTAACCCCGTGCTGTACCTGTCCTGGGAGTGTTTGATGGGGACAGTGTAGAGGGAGCTTTACTCTGTATCTAACCCTGTGCTATCCCTGTCCTGGGAGTGTTTGATGGGGACAGTGTAGAGGGAGCTTTACTCTGTATCTAACCCTGTGCTATCCCTGTCCTGGGAGTGTTTGATGGGGACAGTGTAGAGGGAGCTTTACTCTGTATCTAACCCCGTGCTGTACCTGTCCTGGGAGTGTTTGATGGGGACAGTGTAGAGGGAGCTTTACTCTGTATCTAACCCTGTGCTATCCTTGTCCTGGGAGTGTTTGATGGGGACAGTGTAGAGGGAGCTTTACTCTGTATCTAACCCTGTGCTATCCCTGTCCTGGGAGTGTTTGATGGGGGACAGTGTAGAGGGAGCTTTACTCTGTATCTAACCCCGTGCTGTACCTGTCCTGGGAGTGTTTGATGGAGACAGTTTACCATTCTCTTTCAGACATGCCAAAGCTTTCTGAGGATTCTCGGTGCTCCCAGGAGCTGGAGCGGGTGATCTGTGTCTGTGTGGCCAACGCCAATCCACCTGGGAACCTCACCTGGCACCTGCCCAAAACCAACCTGAGTGGGAACGAATCATACGAACGTTTTGAGTCGTGGCAAGTCAGAGATGGGCATCTGGTGACCGGCTCCCTGATCCTGCGGGGACCCCAGGATGAGGAGCATGTGTTGGCAACCTGCTCGGTTCGAAACCCGCACGGGGAAGTCATGTTCAAGGTGTATCTGTGGGTCAAAGGTGAGAGGACTCCTATTGTCTCTGGTTACGCCCCTCAGGACATTGTCTTTTCCAAGAGAGGTCACTGTTGAAATGTAGACAACTGGGGAGCCAAAACTCGCACAGGAAGTTCCCACCAACAGCGATTGATAATGACCTATTATTTTTAGTGATTTGGTTAAAGGATAAATATTGGCCTCAGGACACCAGGAAGACCTCCCCTCCCACCAATCCTGCATCCCCCATTCTTCTCCCAAATAAAGACCCCGGGATCTTTTACACCAACCCCAAGAGGACAGGCAGCAGACACAGATCAATGTCACATCCTGTAAGGCAGCAATCTTTAACAGTGCGGCATTCTCTCAGTACTGACCCTCTGACAGTGCGGCACTCTCTCAGCACTGACCCTCTGACAGTGCGGCACTCCCTCAGCACTGACCCTCTGACAGTGCGGCACTCCCTCAGCACTGACCCTCTGACAGTGCGGCGCTCCCTCAGCACTGACCCTCTGACAGTGCGGCGCTCCCTCAGCACTGACCCTCTGACAGTGCGGCGCTCCCTCAGCACTGACCCTCTGACAGTGCGGCGCTCCCTCAGCACTGACCCTCTGACAGTGCGGCAGTCCCTCAGCACTGACCCTCTGACAGTGCGGCACTCCCTCAGCACTGACCCTCTGACAGTGCGGCACTCCCTCAGCACTGACCCTCTGACAGTGCGGCACTCCCTCAGCACTGACCCTCTGACAGTGCGGCACTCCCTCAGCACTGACCCTCTGACAGTGCGGCACTCCCTCAGCACTGACCCTCTGACAGTGCGGCACTCCCTCAGCACTGACCCTCTGACAGTGCGGCACTCCCTCAGCACTGACCCTCTGACAGTGCGGCACTCCCTCAGCACTGACCCTCTGACAGTGCGGCGCTCCCTCAGCACTGACCCTCTGACAGTGCGGCGCTCCCTCAGCACTGACCCTCTGACAGTGCGGCGCTCCCTCAGCACTGACCCTCTGACAGTGCGGCGCTCCCTCAGCACTGACCCTCTGACAGTGCGGCGCTCCCTCAGCACTGACCCTCTGACAGTGCGGCACTCCCTCAGCACTGACCCTCTGACAGTGCGGCGCTCCCTCAGCACTGACCCTCTGACAGTGCGGCGCTCCCTCAGCACTGACCCTCTGACAGTGCGGCGCTCCCTCAGCACTGACCCTCTGACAGTGCGGCGCTCCCTCAGCACTGACCCTCTGACAGTGCGGCACTCCCTCAGTACTGACCCTCTGACAGTGCGGCACTCCCTCAGCACTGACCCTCTGACAGTGCGGCACTCCCTCAGCACTGACCCTCTGACAGTGCGGCACTCCCTCAGTACTCAGCAATTTCTCATTGTGTGTTTTCAGGGTTGGATTCTCAGCTGGAGCAGTTGGTGTTGGGAGTTTTGGCTGGTGCTCTCGGAATGCTCATTCTCTCTTTGCTCTTGTGTCAGATATTCATTTGCTGTCAGAGGTAAGATAACGCTCATATGCAGAGATTTCTATCACTCCTTTTATTACCTCCTCAACTGTCTTCCATGAACAAGATCCACCCCCATTCTCTCAATCAGAACTGTGCACAGTGCTCCGAGTGTGGGTCTAACCGAGGGATATGGAGACTGGAACTGTGCACAGTGCTCCGAGTGTGGGTCTAACCGAGGGATATGGAGACTGGAACTGTGCACAGTGCTCCGAGTGTGGGTCTAACCGAGGGATATGGAGACTGGAACTGTGCACAGTGCTCCGAGTGTGGGTCTAACCGAGGGATACGGAGATCGGAACTGTGCACAGTGCTCCGAGTGTGGGTCTAACCGAGGGATATGGAGACGGGAACTGTGCACAGTGCTCCGAGTGTGGGTCTAACCGAGGGATATGGAGACCGGAACTGTGCACAGTGCTCCGAGTGTGGGTCTAACCGAGGGATATACCGAGGGAATGTTCCTGGGTATAAGTGCTTCAGGCGTGATAGGGGTGGGTCGCTGAGAGGTGGGGGAGTGGCGTTGTTAGTTAAGGATTGCATCATAGCAGTGCAGAGGGAGGGAGGTATAGAGGATATAGGAATCGAGTCGCTATGGGTGGAGTTGAGGAATAGGAAGGGAGATGTTACTATGTTGGGTGTGTACTACAGACCGCCCAATAGCCCGAGGGCTGTGGAAGAAGGGATAAGCAGGGACATTCTAGATAAGTGCAGGAAGAATAGGGTGGTGGTAGTGGGAGATTTTGATCTCCCCGGGGTAGATTGGAAGGTGCCGAGATCAGAGGGTGCTGACGGGGAGGAATTTGTACAGTGTGTAATGGAAGGATCCCTGGAGCAGTATATGGATAGCCCGACCAGAGAGGGGGCTATGCTGGACTTGGTTCTGGGGAATGAGCCTGGGCAGGTGGTTGACGTTGAAGTAGGAGAGCATGTGGCTAACAGTGACCACAACTCTGTCTGGTTTAAGATATTACTGGATAAAGATGAAGCCTGTCCTAAGGGGAGGGTGTTAAACTGGGGGAGGGCTAGATACAACCGGATTAGGCAGGATCTTAAAGATACGGACTGGGGTAAGCTGTTTGATGGCAGGTCGACGCTGGGTATGTGGGAGTCTCTCAAGGGAAAACTAAAATCTTTGCAGGAAAGACATGTGCCGGTCAAGAGGAAGGATGGGAAGGGTAGGATTAGAGAGCCGTGGGTAACTAGGGATATTGAGGACCTGGTCAGGAGGAAGAGGGAGGCATACATTAGATCTAGGCATTTGAGGACAGAGATAGCGTTAGAAGAATACAGAGAATGTAGGAGAGAACTTAAAAGGGGCATCAGAAAGGCAAAAAGGGGCCACGAAATGGCTTTGGCGGGTAGGATTAAGGAAAATCCTAAGGCATTTTACTCCTATGTTAGAAACAAAAGGATGGTTAGAGGGAAGATTGGTCCTCTCAGGGACAGAGGAGGGGAACTATGCTTGGAGCCTGGGGGAATGGGGGAGGTCTTGAATGAATACTTTGCGTCGGTATTCACGCAGGAGAGGGGCCTGATGTCTGGTGCTGTGCTTGAGGAGTTTGAGGATCCGTTGAGGGAAATAGTCATCACGAGGGAAGAGGTGTTGGGACTTTTAGACAGTATAAAGACGGATAAATCTCCGGGGCCTGATGGCATCTATCCCAGGCTGCTAAGGGAGGTGAGGGATGAAATTGCTGGGCCTCTGATGCAAATCTTTGTCTCTTCTTTGGACACAGGTGAGGTCCCAGAGGATTGGCGCATTGCAAATGTAGTACCGTTGTTTAAAAAGGGTCAGAGGGATAACCCAGGGAATTATAGGCCGGTGAGCTTGACTTCAGTTATAGGCAAGCTAATGGAGAGGATCCTCAAGGATAGGATGTATGAACATCTGGAGCGCTGCCATCTGATCAGGGATACGCAGCATGGCTTCGTTACAGGGAGGTCGTGCCTTACGAATCTAGTGGAATTTTTTGAAGAGGTGACAAAAACGGTTGACGAAGGACAAGCCGTTGATGTCGTCTATATGGATTTCAGTAAGGCGTTTGACAAGGTCCCTCATGGTAGGCTGATAGAAAAGGTGAAGGCTCATGGGATACAAGGCCAGGTATGTAGATGGGTGGAGAACTGGCTTGGGAGGAGGAGACAGCGAGTAGTAGTGGAAGGCTCCTTTTCCAATTGGAGGTCTGTCACCAGTGGTGTGCCGCAGGGCTCGGTACTAGGACCTCTTCTATTTGTAGTATATATTAATGACTTGGAAGAGGGGTGGTGTGATCAGCAAATTTGCTGATGACACTAAGATGGTTGGATTGGCGGGTACTGAGGAGCAGTGCCTGGCAATGCAACAGGACATAGACAGGCTGGTAGATTGGGCAGATAGATGGCAAATGGAATTTAATCCGGAGAAATGCGAGGTGATGCACTTTGGCCGGAATAATGTGGAGGGGAGTTATACGATAAAAGGTAGAACTATCCGGAGTATAGATACGCAGAGAGACCTGGGGGTGCAAGTGCACAAGTCCCTGAAGGTGTCGGTGCAGGTGCAGAATGTGATGAGGAAAGCGTATGGTATGTTAGCCTTCATAGGAAGGGGTATAGAATATAAGAGTAGGAGTCTGATGTTGCAGTTGTATAGAACGTTGGTTAGGCCTCACTTGGAGTACTGCGTCCAGTTCTGGTCGCCGTACTACCGGAAGGATGTAGAGATCCTGGAGAGAGTGCAGAGGAGATTTACTAGGATGTTGCCTGGTATGGAAGGGCTGTCTTACGAGGAAAGATTGAACGAACTTGGGCTGTTTTCCCTTGAGAGACGTCGGCTGAGGGGGGAATCTAATAGAGGTTTATAAGATTATGAAGGGGATAGATAGAGTAAATGGTGGTAAGCTTTTTCCACTATTAGAAATGGATGGAACGAGGGGTCACGGGCTTAGGGTGAGGGGGGCTAGGTATAAGACAAATATTAGAGGGCAGTTTTTCACGCAAAGGGTAGTGGGGGTGTGGAATGCACTGCCGAGTAAGGTGGTGGAAGCAGGCACGCTAGGGTTGTTTAAGAGTCACTTAGACAGCCACATGAGCGGGCTACATATAGGGGGATATAGCAGGCCTTACTAAACATTGTAGGCTTGGGATTACGTTTTTGCCTCAGGGATGTTACAGTCTTTGCCTGTTTAATAATGAATTTTTTTTGTCTCCACAGGCATTTAAGTCCACCTTGTTGACCAGCAAGGGGCATGCATGCGGCAGGTTGTAGTGGGCTGCTCTTGGATGTTGCTTCGGGAGTTGCCTATTGCTTCATGTCGTTAGTGTGCTTAAACTGGACCATCTCGAGGGCAACATGACAGCTCAGAGACTATCTCTGTTGCTGTGCGGACACATGGATTTGGGCCTGTGTCTGTGGGAGTTTGCACGTTCTCCCCGTGGTTGCGTGGGTTTCCTCCGGGTGCTCCGGTTTCCTCCCACATCCCAAAGATGCGCTTTTAGGCTGATTGATTGGGTAACAAATTGTCCCTATATTGGACCTCCCTGATCCTCGCACATTAGGCGTAGATTAAAATCATGAATAGGTCACTGAGACAATGGGACGGCGGCGCGGGCTCGTTGGGCCGAAGGGCCTGTTTCCCGTGCTGTGTTGTTCTTTGTTCTTTGATATGGAGACCGGAACTGTGCACAATGCTCCGAGTGTGGGTCTAACCGAGGGATATGGAGGCCAGAACTGTGCACAGTGTTCCGAGTGTGGGTCTAACCGAGGGATATGGAGGCCAGAACTGTGCACAGTGTTCCGAGTGTGGGTCTAACCGAGGGATACGGAGACCGGAACTATGCACAGTGCTCCGAGTGTGGGTCTAACCGAGGGATATGGAGACTGGAACTGTGCACAGCGTTCCGAGTGTGGGTCTAACCGAGGGATATGGAGGCCAGAACTGTGCACAGTGCTCCGAGTGTGGGTCTAATCGAGGGATATGGAGACTGGAACTGTGCACAGTGCTCCGAGTGTGGGTCTAACCGAGGGATACGGAGACCGGAACTGTGCACAGTGCTCCGAGTGTGGGTCTAACCGAGGGATACGGAGACCGGAACTGTGCACAGTGCTCCGAGTGTGGGTCTAACCGAGGGATATGGAGACTGGAACTGTGCACAGTGCTCCGAGTGTGGGTCTAACTGAGGGATATGGAGGCCAGAACTGTGCACAGTGCTCCGAGTGTGAGTCTAACCGAGGGATATGGAGACTGGAACTGTGCACAGTGCTCCGAGTGTGGGTCTAACCGAGGGATATGGAGGCCAGAACTGTGCACAGTGTTCCGAGTGTGGGTCTAACTGAGGGATATCACTTTGATTGGTGTTTGGTCTCTGTTCATGTTTTGCTGCGTTGGAGATTCTGGTGATGAGTTTCTCTGTTTTAATCTCTTTCCAGGAGGGAGAAGCGATCTCCGATCGATGCTACTGAGATGCAGATGTTGACTGGACAGCGCACACCTGTGCGGGCACTCAGCTTGGTATGAGTTTGGTAGAATCTCTCTCTCATTCTCAATCGCGTTCCAGTTTCTCCCATTTGGGAATGTCTGTATCTATCGTTTGATCCATGTGGGAGAGGGTAGATCAGTCTGGGGAACCAGAGAGCAAGGGATGAGTCCATTCAGCTCATCGATCCTGCCCCTAACCTTTGCAAGATCAAGCTAATGAGTCCTCACTCACTCACCCCTGCCCCAGACCCTGAATGGAGTTCCCCACAGCCCTTGATTTGACAAGGTAGAATGAATGGGGCCTCCTCCTGTCCCTGTGTAACAGGCTTGAGGGGCTGAATGGGGCCTCCTCCTGTTCCTGTGTAACAGGCTCGAGGGGCTGAATGGGGCCTCCTCCTGTCCCTGTGTAACAGGCTCGAGGGGCTGAATGGCCTCCTGCTGTGATCAGGGGAGTGATGGTGGTTAATGTGTCTGGTGATGGATTCTGGCCCTTTCTGTTGCAGGTGGAGGCTGAGGGGGAGGTGGAGGTGGAGGTGGAGGCTGACACAGTGGAGGTGGACCCTCAGACGGAGGAGCTTGACCTTCAGACAGAGGAGGCCCAGCAGACGACAAGCCTGACGGTGCTGGAGAATGGGGAGGCCAGCCAGGAGGCGGGGGAGGAGGAGCTGGAGTTACATTACGCCTGCATCGACTTCTCGAAAGCTAACTGTTCGGACGGGATAGTGGGAAAGCGGGACAGCACCCAGTACGCCCAGATCAAACCGCAGTGAGGCCAGGCTGCCAGGCTCCAGGCCTAACACTTCGCCTGCATCCTGTTCGGAGGGACCCTTGCTACGGGACATCACATCCATCGCACTGGAGAAAGCATCACCCCTGCTTTCCCTGGCCCAATCATTGCTGCCCCCTCCCCCGCATATCCCAAATGGACACCCTCTCCAGCCCCTACACCCCTCCCTATCTCTGTAACCCCCTCCAGCCCCTACACCCCTCCCTATCTCTGTAACCCCCTCCAGCCCCCTAGACCCCCTCCCTATCTCTGTAACCCCCTCCAGCCCCCTAGACCCCCTCCCTATCTCTGTAACCCCCTCCAGCCCCTGACACCCCCTCCCTATCTCTGTAACCCCCTCCAGCCCCTACACCCCCTCCCTATCTCTGTAACCTCCTCCAGTCCCTACACCCCTCCCTATCTCTGTAACCTCCTCCAGCCCCTACACCCCTCCCTATCTCTGTAACCTCCTCCAGCTCCTACACCCCTCCCTATCTCTGTAACCTTCTCCAGCCCCTACACCCCTCCCTATCTCTGTAACCCCCTCCAGCCCCCTAGACCCCCTCCCTATCTCTGTAACCTCCTCCAGCCCCTACCATATTGGTCAGAATTGGGTGTAATTGCTTTATCCAGTGAACCGTCTGTTTTGGACAACAGTGCGACAGTGTTGTGGGTGGGATTGGAGGTCAGGGGTCCGTGCCTGACCTCTGCCCGTTGCGGTTTGAAGTCCCACAGGCCTGGTGGTGTTGACGAGAGGTTGGAAAGTGGGGTGTTCTGGCTGCGCCTCTCAGTCCCTCCCCCTGTCCGAGTGGGATTGTGATGCTTGCTACCACAGATTCTCACCAATGTGAGGAACTCCCTTCACCTTCGGCACTCTCCCAGCTTCAGACATGTCACCTGTTCCTCATTGTGTTTGAACCCTTCCTCCTTCTCACGCCACTTTCCCAGAGATACAGCAGCGTCCCCCATGCTCCCCCCTTCTCTCCTGAGCTCTTTATCCTGAGTAAGAGGTCTCACAACGCCAGGTTAAAGTCCCACAGGTTTATCTGGTCGCAAAAATGGCTTTTGCTGCCAAATAAACATGTTGGACTTTAACCTGGTGTTGTGAGACCTCTTGCTGTGTTTACCCCAGTCCAACACCGGCACTGAGTCAAAGGACGATGCATGTGTAGGTTTTAACTTTGTGCAACGTAAACACTCCTCGCAATGTTTGTTTCTCATTCATTCCTGGGATGTGAGCCTCGCTAGCCGGACCCGACGTGATCCCCATCCCTAATTACCCCCTCGAGAAGGTGGTGGGTGGGCCGGCCGCCATCTTGTACCCACTGCAGCCCCCGTGTGGTGCAGGTAAAGCCACCGTGCTGTTAGGGAGGGAGTTCCAGTGTCTTGGAACTGTCACCCAAGAGAGGTGGCGGAGGGGCTGGGAATGAGCGGGAGGCGGGGGGGGGGCTCATTGCTGAATATATTCGGCCGTGTTAGAGATTTCCAATCGGCGGGTGGGGGTGGTTTTGAGGGTTATGTTGGGGTTGGAGGGGGGGGTGATACCAGAAAGGGACTCACCAAGGAGAGGGAAACAGAGGAGGAGTAGAGGTGCAGGTGGATGTGCTGTTAACATCATCAGATCAGATTGTTGTTTAATGGGACAAGATGGGGAGAAAGCTAGAGGGGCAGAATGGACTTCTGCTTCTGACCCGTGCATGCGCTGGGTGCAAACTCTCAGACAGGATCAGGTAGGTTCACGGCACGGCTAAGCACAGGGACTAAACTCACTGCTAATCTCGCTGGTGTGGCAAGTTCACAACACCAGGTTAAAGTCCAACAGGTTTATTTGGTAGCAAAAGCCACGAGCTTTCGGAGCGCTGTCCCTTCATCAGGTGAGTGGGATTTCTGATCACAAACAGAGCATATAAAGGCACACACAGTTTACAGAATATTGATTAGAATTCCAGTCCTTATAGCTATTCAAGTCTTAAAGGTGCAGACAATGTGAGCGGAGATAGCATTAAGCGTAGGTTGAAGAGAGGGGCAATGGTAAGTGAATGGTGTTTACTACCAAATAAATCTGTTGGATTTTAAGAGGTCTCACAACACCAGGTTAATGTGTTCACCCCAGTCCAACGCCGGCATCTCCACATCGTGACAAGCTTTCGATAGAGTTCCATCGTAAGGAGAAACATGGATCAGCTGTTAAAGGTTTAGTTTTCCATGGATGTTGTCGTGGATCGCTGAGGGAGAATGTGATGGGGGAAATCAGCGTTGCCTTTTTGTGGATTTATCAATTGTAAATTAAAAGATTTCTGTCGGTTCAGACCGAGTGTTTTGTCACACACAACTGGTCTTTCAGAAGCAGCTGTCGCAGTGTCGGGTCAGGGTTTATTGTCCAGCGCTAATTACCCTGTGGGAACAGGGTGCTCAGAGTCTGACTGGCACTGCCTAATCAAGAGCAAAAGATTGAATTTTCCAACAACTCGCCCGCCAGCTCCCCCGCCATCCGAATCTCCCAAAGTCCGGCACAGAAAACAAAGAACTTTGAACACGATTTAAATAATGTTGGAAACACAGCGGCCATTTTGCACATAGCAAGATCCCACACCCCACTCGTCTTCCAAATAGAGGTTTATACAACACTTCACAGTGCGGCACTCCCTCAGTACTGACCCTCTGACAGTGCGGCACTCCCTCAGCACTGACCCTCTGACGGTGCGGCACTCCCTCAGTACTGACCTTCTGACGGTGCGGCACTCCCTCAGCACTGACCCTCTGACAGTGCGGCACTCCCTCAGCACTGACCCTCTGACGGTGCGGCACTCCCTCAGCACTGACCCTCTGACGGTGCGGCACTCCCTCAGCACTGACCCTCTGACAGTGCGGCACTCCCTCAGCACTGACCCTCTGACAGTGCCACACTTCCTCAGCACTGACCCTCTGACAGTGCGGCACTCCCTCAGCACTGACCCTCGGACAGTGCGGCACTCCCTCAGCACTGACCCTCTGACAGTGCGGCACTCCCTCAGCACTGACCCTCTGACGGTGTGGCACTCCCTCAGCACTGACCTTCTGACGGTGCGGCACTCCCTCGGCACTGACCCTCTGACATTGCGGCACTCCCTCGGCACTGACCCTCTGACAGTGCGGCACTCCCTCAGCACTGACTCTCTGACAGTGCGGCACTCCCTCAGCACTGACCCTCTGACAGTGCGGCACTCCCTCAGCACTGACCCTCTGACAGTGCGGCACTCCCTCAGCACTGACCCTCTGACAGTGCGGCACTCCCTCAGCACTGACCCTCTGACAGTGCCACACTTCCTCAGCACTGACCCTCTGACAGTGCGGCACTCCCTCAGCACTGACCCTCTGACAGTGCGGCCCTCCCTCAGCACTGACCCTCTGACAGTGCGGCACTCCCTCAGCACTGACCCTCTGACAGTGCGGCACTCCCTCAGCACTGACCCTCTGACAGTGCGGCACTCCCTCAGCACTGACCCTCTGACAGTGCAGCACTCCCTCAGGACTGGCACAAGGAGTGTCAGTGTGAGTTGACACACTGTCCTGCCTGAGAAGCCACCCAATCTTCTATCCGTGTTTCTTGGAGCCCTGAGTTACCGGTGAGGAATGTGTTACAGTAAACAGTACAGTGAGCTGAAGGGAAGTTGCTGCGTTTTATTACCAGATTATGAAACTGATGAAATCTTTTTCAGACTGAATCAATCCCATCTTCCTCATCTGCAGCGATTGGGTAAACAGGAATGAGGAAAACATTAGCAAGAGATTAGCAATGAGATCCAGTGACACTTCATCACCCCATCAGATTTTAACGCCTTTTCAAGATGTGTATTTACAGATAGTTCGATCTGGATAAAAGAATCCCAGCACTCTCCCCATCAGTTTCTCTCTATCATTGTCTCGAATCAAATCCACTTCTCCCTCACAGAGTCCCTGTCCTGCATCACTGCCATGTTAAATTCTCACCTTTGTCTCCAATTCATTCCTCACCCCTCCCTATCTCTGTAACCTCCTCCAGCCCCTACACCCCCTCCTTATCTCTGTAACCTTCTCCAGCCCCTACACCCCCTCCCTATCTCTGTAATCCCCTCCAACCCCTACACCCCCTCCCTATCTCTGTAACCTCCTCCAGCCCCTACACCCCCTCCCTATCTCTGTAACCTCCTCCAGCCCCTACACCCCCTCCCTATCTCTGTAACCTCCTCCAGCCCCTACACCCCTCCCTATCTCTGTAACCTCCTCCAGCCCCTACACCCCCTCCCTAGCTCTGTAACCTCCTCCAGCCCCCAGTCACCTCCCTATCTCTGTAACCTCCTCCAGCCCCTAAACCCCTCCCTATCTCTGTAACCTCCTCCAGCCCCTACACCCCTCCCTTCTCTGTAACCTCCTCCAGCCCCTACACCCCTCCCTATCTCTGTAATTCCCTTCAGCCCCTACACCCCCTCCCTATCTCTGTAACCTCCTCCAGCCCCCACTCACCTCCCTATCTCTGTAACCTCCTCCAGCCCCTACACCCCCTCCCTATCTCTGTAACCTCCTCCAGCCCCTACACCCCCTCCCTATCTCTGTAACCTCCTCCAGCCCCCACTCACCTCCCTATCTCTGTAACCTCCTCCAGCCCCTACACCCCCTCCCTATCTCTGTAACCTCCTCCAGCCCCTACACCCCCTCCCTATCTCTGTAACCTCCTCCAGCCCCCACTCACCTCCCTATCTCTGTAACCTCCTCCAGCCCCTACACCCCCTCCCTATCTCTGTAACCTCCTCCAGCCCCTACACCCCTCCCTATCTCTGTAACCTCCTCCAGCCCCTACACCCCCTCCCTAGCTCTGTAACCTCCTCCAGCCCCCAGTCACCTCCCTATCTCTGTAACCTCCTCCAGCCCCTAAACCCCTCCCTATCTCTGTAACCTCCTCCAGCCCCTACACCCCTCCCTTCTCTGTAACCTCCTCCAGCCCCTACACCCCTCCCTATCTCTGTAATTCCCTTCAGCCCCTACACCCCCTCCCTATCTCTGTAACCTCCTCCAGCCCCCACTCACCTCCCTATCTCTGTAACCTCCTCCAGCCCCTACACCCCCTCCCTATCTCTGTAATCTCCTCCAGCCCCTACATCCCCTCCCTATCTCTGTAACCTCCTCCAGCCCCTACACCCCTCCATGATTTCTGCGTTCCTTCAATTCCAACCTCTTGAGTATCCCCCAATTCCCATCGCTCCGCCATTGGTGGCCGTGCCTTCAGCTGCCTGGGGGGCCCTAAGCTCTGGAATTCCCTTCCTAAACCGCTCTGTCTCTCTCTCTGTCTCTCTCTGTGTCCCTCTCTCTGTATCTGTCTCTCTCTCTCTATTTCTGTTTGTCTCTCTGTCTCTCTCTCTCTGTCTCTCTCACTCTCTCTGTCTCTCTCCCTTTCTGTCTGTCTGTCTGTCTCTCGCTCTCTGACTGCTTCTTTCTGTGGCTGTCTCTCTCGCTCGCTCTGTCTCTCGCTCGCTCTGTCTCTCTCGCTCGCTCTGTCTCTCGCTCGCTCTGTCTCTCGCTCGCTTGTTTCTCGCTCGCTCTGTCTCTCAGTCTATATTTTGTTCCCTTGCAGTGAAAAGTTTATTATTAAATTCTTTGAAATATTAATCAAACATAGCAATAGTGTTTGCAAACAGAAAACTCTCCAGAATGAGATTATAATTCTTAAAAGCATAGAATCTTACAGCACTGGCTAAATCGTACAAACATAGAAACTGGAAGCAGGAGGAGGCCATTTGGCCCTTTGCGTCTTCTCCGCCATTCATTTAGATCATCGCTGATCATAAAATTCAACATACTGATATCCTCCTTTCCCCCACATCCCTCGCTCCCTTTAGCCCCAAGAGCGATATCTAATTCTGAAGCTCATCTCAGTAATGGCGACCGTGACAGCTATCATCGATTGTCGGAAAAACCCATCTGGTTCTTTTAGGGGAAGGAAATCTGCCGTCCTTACCCAAACACAACATTCTTTTTGTCTCTGTGTGCATGTTTCCTCACTGGCTCAGTCTAACTCAGGGATACGGAAACCTAAAGGGAAAATGCTGGAAAATCTCAGCAGGTCTGGCAGCATCTGTGAGGAGAGATTTCGCTCCCCCATCTCCCCCTTCCTCCGCCCGGACCACGGCCACAGCACTGAACATCAAGCTATCATTTCCAACACTGTCAGCCACCTCATTTCCTCCGGATGCCTCTCTCCCCGCCCAGCAGCTTCCAACCTCAGTCTCCCGACCTCGGACAGCCCGCTCCTGCCTACTTCCCAAAATCCACAAAAAGGTCTGTCCTGGAAGACCCACTGTGTCGGCTTGCTCCTGCCCCATTGGACTTATTTCCTCTTAACTTGACCCCATCCTCACTCCCCTGGCCCATTCCCTCCCCACCTACATCCGGAATTATCCGATGCCCTGTGTTATATTGACAGCTTCCGGTTCACGGGCCCTGACCACCTCCTATTCACCAGGACAGCCTGAAAACTCTTTGCTTCTTTCTTGAAAAGAGGCCGGAACAATTTCTATCCACCAGCCACTCTCCACTGCCTGGCTGAACTCATTCTACCTCTCAACAACTTCTCCTTTAACTCATCCCATTTTCTCCAAAATCAAAGGAGTAGCAATGGCTATCCACATGGGTCCTAGCTACACATGTCTTTTTGTGGTGTATGTGGAACATTCCTTGTTCCAGGCCTATCCGGGACCCTCCCATCACTCCTTTACCAGTACATTGATGACTATTTTGACGCTGCTTCATGCTCTCATCCAGACCTCGAAAAATTTGTCTACTTTGCTTCCAGCTTCCACCCCTCCACCAAGTCCATCTTAGACACTTCCCTTCCCTTCCTTGACCTTTCTGTCTCCATTTCCAGCAATGACTACCTACCAATATCCATTACAAGCCCACTGACTCCCACAGCTATCTGGATTACAGCTCTTCACATCCTGTAAGGACTCCACCCCTTTTCTCTCAGCTCCTTCACCTCCATCACATTTGTTCTGATGATGCCACCTTCCAAAGTGGTGCTTCTAATCTGTGTTCCTTCTTCCTCAAACGTGGATTTCCATCTACATTTGTTAACAGGGCCCTCAGCAGCGTGCAGTCCATCTCCTGTGCCACAGCTCTAATCCCCTCGCCTCCCTCCCAGAACAAGGATAGAGTCCCCCTTGTTCTCACATTTCACCCACCAGCCACCACATGCAAAGCATAATCCTCCACCATTTCCACCAACTCCAGCCTGATGCCACCACCAAACACACCTTCCCTTCACTCCCTCTGTCAGCATTCTGCAGAGATCATTCCCTCCAGGATAACTGAGTCCACTCCTCCACTGTACCCAACACCTCTCCCATCACTCATGGTACCTCCCCATGCAATCGCAGAAGGTGTAACACCTGCCACTTTACCCCTTCTATGCTCACCATCCAAGGCCCAAAACACTCATTCCAGGTTAAGGAGCGTTTCACTTGCACCTCTTTCAATTTGGTGGATCACATTCACTGCTCCCAGTGTGGTCTCCTCTATATCGGAGAGACCAAGTGTAGACTGAGTGACCACTTTGCTGAGCACCTTTGGTCTGTGTGCAGTCAGGACACTGACCTTCCAGTTGCTTTGCCATTTTAACACACGATTCTGCTCCCATGCCCACATGTCTGCCCCGGCCTGCTGCAATGTTCCAGTGAAGCTGAATGCAAACTCAAGGAACAGCATCGCATCTCCCAGCTCGGCACTTTACAGCCTTCTGTCTCAATTCACCAACTTCAGATAGTGTGCACTACCCCACCTCCACCCCTCTGTTTTCATTTGATTTTATTTAATATTTTACTGTTCTTCACATTTTATTTCTTTATTGTCTTCCTTTACTTTTCTTCCCCTCCACTCTTTCCCCCTCCTTTATTCCCCTTCCCTTACCTTTTCTCTCCCTTTGCTTCCCCTTTCTCTAAATTTTACCTCTCTCCCACAAAGCTCCCCCACACCTCCATCTGTCACTGTTTACCCTCTGATTTCAGTGTCCCTGCCGGTTGGGACATTCACACCCTTTATTCTCTCTCTGAGCTGCCATTAGCAGCCTTTCCCCTGGTTTCTGTGGCTATGACTCATCTTTCATTCCCTCCCCCTGCAGTGTAAATATCTCCCACTTTCTCTGCCTTTTGGCTTTGACAAAGGATCATCTGGTCTTGAAACATCAGCTCTTTTCTCTCCTTACAGATGCTGCCAGACCTGTTGAGATTTTCCAGCATTTTCTCTATTGGTTTCAGATTCCAGCACTTGCAATAATTTGTTTTCAGATGGAGACTGGAACTGTGCACAGTGCTCCGAGTGTGGGTCTAACCGAGGGATATGGAGACCGGGACTGCGCACAGTGCTCCGAGTGTGGGTCTAACCGAGGGATACGGAGACTGGAACTGTGCACAGTGCTCCGAGTGTGGGTCTAACCGAGGGATATGGAGACTGGAACTGTGCACAGTGCTCCGAGTGTGGGTCTAACCGAGGGATAT
>NC_137339.1:68843863-69223863 GCF_965287045.1 Carcharhinus amblyrhynchos | reverse complement strand
CCATTCCCATCCTATTCATGTATTTCCCTAGTTGCCCCTTAAATGCGGCTATCGTACCTACTCCCACCCCCTCCCCTGGCAGCACATTCCAGGCACCCACCACCCTCGGTGTGAGAAAACTTACCTCGCACATCTCCTCGAAACTTTTCCCCTGCACCTTCAACCTCAGTCCCCTAGTGCTTGACTCTTCCACCCTGGGAAAGAGCATCTGACTACCCACTCTGCCCCTCATAATCTTGTAAACCTCTGTCACATCACCCCTCAACCTCCATCGTTCCAGTGAGAACAAACCGAGTTTCTCCAACTTCTCCTCAGAGCTAATACCCTCCAGACCAGACAACATCCTGGTAAATCTTTTCTGTACCCTCTCCAAAGCCTCCACATCCTTCTGGTAGTGTGGCGACCAGAATTGGACACAATATTCGAAATGAGGCCTAACTAAGGTTCTATAAAGCTGCAACATGACTTGTCAACTTTTAAACTCAATGCCCCGGCCGATGAAGGTAAGAATGCCGTATGCCTTCTGACTCCCTTCTCCACCTGCATTGCCATTTTCAGTGCCCTGTGTACCTGTACACCCAGATCCCTCTGCCTATCAATACTCCTAAGGGTTCTACCATTCACTGTATAATTTCTACATGCATTGGACCTTCCAAAATGCATTACCTCACACTTATCCAGATTAAACTGCATCCACCATTTCTAGGCCTTAGTCTCCAAGCAGTCTATATCTTGCTGTATCCCCTGACAATCCTCTTCATTATCTGGAACTCCACCAATTTTTGTGTCGTTTGCCTACTAACTTACTCAGCAGGCCATAAAACATTAGACAAGGGTCATGGGCGGAGGGTGGTGTTAAGATGGCGGCGCGGGCTCATTGGGCTGAAGGGCCTGTTTCCCGGGCTGTTTTTGTTCTTTGTTCTTTGACCAGCTACATTCTCCTCCAAATCACTTACATATACTACAAACAACAAAGATCCCAGAACGAATCCCTTTGGAATGCCGCTAGTCACAGCCTTCCATTCAGAAAAGCACCCCTCTGTTGCTACCCTCTGTCTTCTACGGCCAAGCCAGTTCTGTATCCATCCTGCCATATCCATATAACCCAGGGAGAGGCCATTGGGCCAATCCAGCCTGTGACAGCCCTTTCAAAGGGCCGATCCAATGAGTCCGCACGCTAGCTCTGCTCACTAACCCCCCAGCCGAAACTCTGAGTTTTTTCGAACTTGTTTGCCTCTGATGATTCTGCTCCTTCCCTGAAATTGGCACTGTGGCTCTGAAATGTTTTGTAACACGTGCAATTTCAGCGAAACATTTCAAAACCCATCCTGCAGGTTTACACACAGCCAGAAGCTTAGGCAAGATTTACTGTATGTCCCTGTGTTACCCAACTCCACCCGAGACATCATTCCCTGCTAAAATACACAACTTCCAATACCCACTCTAACCTCCTCCAGACCCGCCATCCCTCCCTATCTCTGTAACCTCCTCCAGACCCGCCATCCCTCCCTATCTCTGTAACCTCCTCCAGCCCCTACACCCCCTCCCTATCTCTGTAACCTCCTCCAGACCCGCCATCCCTCCCTAGCTCTGTAACCTCCTCCAGACCTGCCATCCCTCCCTAGCTCTGTAACCTCCTCCAGACCTGCCATCCCTCCCTAGCTCTGTAACCTCCTCCAGACCCGCCATCCCTCCCTAGCTCTGTAACCTCCTCCAGACCCGCCATCCCTCCCTAGCTCTGTAACCTCCTCCAGACCCGCCATCCCTCCCTAGCTCTGTAACCTCCTCCAGACCCGCCATCCCTCCCTAGCTCTGTAACCTCCTCCAGACCCGCCATCCCTCCCTAGCTCTGTAACCTCCTCCAGACCCGCCATCCCTCCCTAGCTCTGTAACCTCCTCCAGACCCGCCATCCCTCCCTATCTCTGTAACCTCCTCCAGACCCGCCATCCCTCCCTATCTCTGTAACCTCCTCCAGACCCGCCATCCCTCCCTATCTCTGTAACCTCCTCCAGCCCCTACACCCCCTCCCTATCTCTGTAACCTCCTCCAGACCCGCCATCCCTCCCTATCTCTGTAACCTCCTCTAGCTTCTACAACCCTCTGAGATCTCTGTGCTCCTCCAATTCTAGCCTCTTGAGCCTCTCCCCATTCCATTTGTCCTGACTCTGGCCACCGTGTGTCTTCCTTTCTCTCTGCGTGTCTCTCGTTTTCTCTCCCTCCACGTCTCATCTCTCTCCCTGCACTTCCCCGTCTCTCTCCCTCCCACCCACTTCTCTCTCGCTCCCCCCGTCTCTCGCGCTCTCCCCGTCTCTCTCGCTCTCCCCGTCTCTCTCGCTCTCCCCGTCTCTCTCTCGCTCTCCCCGTCTCTCTCGCTCTCCCCGTCTCTCGCGCTCCCCCCGTCTCTCTCGCTCCCCCCGTCTCTCTCGCTCCCCCCGTCTCTCTCGCTCTCCCCGTCTCTCGCGCTCTCCCCGTCTCTCTCGCTCTCCCCGTCTCTCTCGCCCTCTCCCCGTCTCTCTCGCTCTCCCCGTCTCTCTCGCCCTCTCCCCGTCTCTCTCGCTCCCCCCGTCTCTCTCGCTCTCCCCGTCTCTCGCGCTCTCCCCGTCTCTCTCGCTCCCCCCGTCTCTCTCTCGCTCTCCCCGTCTCTCTCTCGCTCTCCCCGTCTCTTTCGCTCTCCCCGTCTCTCTCGCGCTCTCCCCGTCTCTCTCGCGCTCTCCCCGTCTCTCTCGCTCCCCCCGTCTCTCTCTCGCTCTCCCCGTCTCTCTCTCGCTCTCCCCGTCTCTTTCGCTCTCCCCGTCTCTCTCGCGCTCTCCCCGTCTCTCTCGCGCTCTCCCCGTCTCTCGCGCTCCCCCATTGTCACACATCTTACTGATCCTTTTGGGAGAGTTAATATCCAGCTGGCACCGTTTAACAGTTGGGGAATTCCCAGTAAATCGGGAGGTGGGCAGAAACGCAGGGTGAAAGGTTATCGAGTTGAAAGGTTATTGGGGTGAAACGTTTCTGGGGGTGAAAGGTTTTTGGGGTGAAAGGTTATCAGGTGGTCGGCATGGATGTGGGGTCGAGGTTCCAATCAGAGTAGCCATGGGGGCAGCAGGCTCGAGGGGCTGAGTGGCCTCCTCCTGATCTTGATTCCCGTGTTTGTAAACCGATCCCCTTCACTGAGCCTTTTCTCCAGTATCTCCTCCGTGAGACTCGAGGTCCAATGTCGTTCTGAACCCCGATCTCATGGCACTTCAGGGGTGGAGTGGGGGGGAGAGGGGGAAGGGTCACCAGCGCAAAGCCCACCTTTCAGAGCTGGTCCCGTTTACAGTCTGACACATTCCCCTCTCTGTGCTCCCATCAGGGTGCCGAGGGATTTAATATTGCTCCTAAAACTGGCTGGACTGGAGATGGTCACATTCAACACGGCCCTGACAATCCTACCCTCTACAAACGAGGGGAAGTGCTCCCTCCGGGAGATCGTAACCCACAAATCCCACCCAATTGATGATGGTTCCTTCTCTGGATCGGATGTGAGAGCAGCCACTCTCCCCCAGTGCTACCCCAGACACATTCAAACCCTTCCCCACTCTTCCCTGCGCTGTACTCCTGCTGACCGCAGCAATTCCGACCTTATAAAACCAGCCGTCCACTTCCTACAAATGAAACCAAACTTCCTCCATTGTCCCAAAGGATGAATGGAGGGGTCAGAGGAAACAATATACTGGGTCACCACCAGGTGGAGCCATTGGTTCACTCCCTCAGCACTGACCCTCTGACAGTGCGGCACTCCCTCAGCACTGACCCTCTGACAGTGCGGCGCTCCCTCAGCACTGACCCTCTGACAGTGCGGCACTCCCTCAGCACTGACCCTCTGACAGTGTGGCACTCCCTCAGCACTGACCCTCTGACAGTGCGGCGCTCCCTCAGCACTGACCCTCTGACAGTGCGGCACTCCCTCAGCACTGACCCTCTGACAGTGCGGCGCTCCCTCAGCACTGACCCTCTGACAGTGCGGCACTCCCTCAGCACTGACCCTCTGACAGTGCGGCACTCCCTCAGCACTGACCCTCTGACAGTGCGGCACTCCCTCAGTACTGACCCTCTGACAGTGCAGCACTCCCTCAGCACTGACCCTCTGACAGTGCGGCACTCCCTCAGCACTGACCCTCTGACAGTGCGGCACTCCCTCAGCACTGACCCTCTGACAGTGCGGCACTCCCTCAGCACTGACCCTCTGACAGTGCGGCACTCCCTCAGTACTGATCCTCTGACAGTGCGGCACTCCCTCAGCACTGACCCTCTGACAGTGTGGCACTCCCTCAGCACTGATCCTTTGACAGTGCGGCACTCCCTCAGCACTAATTCTGTGCAGGTCACGCTGGATAAGGAATCTTAAACCTCCAGTGTGGTGCCAGGGTGGGAATTACCCACTGACCCGACGCGATATTGTGCTCTGAACACCGCTTCACTACCACTCAGTGCTGACGGTGAGCACGGGTTAACGATATGGCTTCAGGAAGTCATCCCGCACCCTGGGGGCACTGTACTCGGAGTCAAACCAACAAGGACTCCAGCCCCATTCCTGGAATCTTACCTTGGATGCTGATGGGTCTTTCTGCACCAGACTGTACACAACACTTGGATCGTTATCACAGTTGACTTTTGGAGTTTTCTTTCTCTTCTTCCTGTGGAGATTGGAAGAGGGATGAGTGAGCTGATAGAGGTGGGGGGTGTCAGTAAATGTATTCCCCCTTCCCGTTTCTCCACCGTCCCCCAAACCTGCACCCCGCTGCCTCCGTGACCTTCCTTCAGTGCGTCGACGGAATGCGTCCCTGTTCATGCACCACTCGACCCGTTCAACGCCTTCCTATTCCTTGTTCCAGGACAACTCCAGCCATCCAATCGGTAGCTCCTTCAGACAGGGGTGCTGGTGTTGCCACTGGGCTAACAATCCAGAAACCCCCACTAATGTAGCATTAATCCTGTCGGGGATGGGGGTTGCGATGCAGTTCCTGGTTCCAGGGTGGTGAAATTTCATTGAATGCAAGAAAAGCTGTAATTAAAAATCTACTGATGACCATGAAACCATTGTGGATTGTTGGAAAAACCCAATTGGTTCCCTTTAGGGAAGGAAATCTGCCGTCCTTACCCCGGTCTGGCCTACATGTGACTCCAGAGCCACAGCAATGTGGTTCACTCTCAACTGCCCTCTGAAATGGCCAAGTGAGACACTCAGTTCAAGGGGCAATTAGGGATGGGCAATAAATGCCCAGCGATGCCCACAAACAATGAATGAAATAGATTTCGTCCACCACCAATGGTAACCGTGCGCCATCAACAAAATGCACTGCACCTTCCACTTGCCTGGATGGGTGCGGCTCCAACAACACTCGAGAAGCTCAACACCATCCAGGACAAAGCAGCCCTGCTCGATCGACACGCTAACCACAAACACTCACTCCCTCCACCCCCGACACACAGTGACAGCCGTGTGTACCATCTACAAGATGCACTGCAGCAACTCACCAAGGCTCCTTAGGCAGCACCTTCCAAACCCACCACCTCTACCATCTAGAAGGACAAGGGCAGCAGATACCTGGGAACACCCCCCACCTGGAGGTTCCCCTCCGAGTCTCTCACCGTCCCAACTTGGAAATATATCGGCCGTTCCTTCACTGTCGCTGGTACTCCCTCCCTAACAGCACTGTGGGTGTACCTACACCACACAGAGACTGCAGCGGGTTCAAGGTAGCAGCTCACCCACCCCCTTCTCAAGGGGTAATTAGGGATGGGGGGGGTAAATACTGGGCCTGGACAGCAAGACACATTCCGATGAATGAACGCTCAGTGTCTGAGAATCCTGCCTGGGGAATCCTGAGAGGACGAAGCTGTTTATGTTGAGGAGGATGTGTGTGCCCCACCTCTCCCGCCCCCCCACTCCATGTTGCTGCCACTGACTTTCTCCCCATGACCCGGAACATTCTTCCTGATCAGATTATGATCCAGTTCCCTTTTGGAATCCCTCATTTGAATCTCCGATCCTAACCACTCACTGGGTGGAAAAGTTTCTCCTCGAGTCCCCCTCGCTTCTGTCTCCAATCACCTTCCGTCTGTGTCCCCCTGCTTCCCAATCCCTCCCGCCAATGGGGACAGGTCCTCCCTCCCCACTCTGTCTCGGGCCCCCTCGTGATTTTGAACACCTCGATCGAATCTCCCTCTCCGCCTTCTCCCTCCCCCTGGGCAATATTCCCAACTTCTCCCATCCATCCACGGGACTGAAACTCCTCATCCCAGGAAACATTCCCATCAGTCATTTCCAATCTCTCTGTCTCTTCGCCTCTCTGTCACTCAGTCTGTCTGTCTCTCAGTCTGTCTGTTTCTCAATCTGTCTGTCTGTTGGCCTCTCTCTGCATCTGTCTGTCTCTCTGTCTGTCTGCCCCTCTCTGTGTCTGTCTCCCTGCTGTCTACCTGTCCGTCTGCCTCTCCCTGTGTCTCTGTGTCTCTGTCTGTCTCTCTGTCTCTGAGTCCCACACTTTCACACCCTTCCTCTGTTGTGGTGCCTAGAACTGGATACAACGCTTTAGCTGAGGGTGAACCAGTGTTTGATATGATGTTAACATAACCTCCTTGTTCTTTTACTCTGTGTCACTATTAATAAACCGCGGAATACCATCCACTCTACTAACTGCTCTCTCAGCTGTCAGAGATCAACGAGCAGTACAGCATAGGAACAGGACCTTCAGCCCACTAAGCCTGTGCTGACACAGGCTAAAAACTAAAGACCTTTTGCCTCTTTGTGGTCTGTACCCCTCTATTTGCTGCCTATTCATGTATCTCTCAAGTTGCCTCTTAAGCATCACTATTGTATCTGCTTCTACCCCCTCTCTGGCAGCACATTCCAGACACTTAGCACCCTCTGTGTCAAAAACATGCCTCTCGCATCTCTGTTAAACCTTCCCCTTTTACCTTAATCCTCTGCCCTTTTGGACTCCCCCACCCTGGGGAAAGGACCTCAGCTTTTCACCTGATCTCTGCCCCTCATGATTTTATAAACCTCGTTAAAGACACCTCTCATCCTCCGACACTCCAGGGAAAAAAAATCCTGGCCTTTCCAGCCTCTCCTCAAATCTTCCAATCCCGGCAATATCCCGTAAATCTTTTTTTCACCCTTTCCAGTTTAATTACATTCTTCCTATAGCAGGGCAAACAGAACTGTTCACAGTACTCCAAATTGGTTTTAACAGTAACTTCATTCTAGTCTTAATGTAAGTCTATTTGTGACTAAAAAAAAAATTAAATTTTAAATTTGAACTTGAATGATCTATAAGAACATAAGAACTAGTAGCAGGAGTTGGCCATCTGGCCTCTCGAGCCTGCTCTGCCATTCAATAAGATCATGGTTGATCTTTTCATGGACTCAGCTCCACTTACCCACTCGCTCACCATAACCCTTAATTCCTTTACTGTTCAAAAACATTCAATGAGGGAGCCTCAACTGCTTCACTGGACAGGGAATTCCACAGATTCACAACCCTTTGTGTGAAGAAGTTCCTCCTCAACTCAGTCCGAAATCTGCTCCCCCTTATTTTGAGGCCATGCCCCCCAGTTCTAGTTTCACCCGCCAGTGGAAACAACTTCCCTGCTTCTAGCTTATCCATTCCCTCCATAATCTTATATGTTTCTATAAGATCTCCCCTCATTCTTCTGAATTCCAATGAGTATAGCCCCAGTCTACTCAGTCTGTCCTCATAAGCCAACCCTCTCAACTCCGGAATCAACCTAGTGAATCTCCTCTGCACCCCCTCCAGTGCCAGTATATCCTTTCTCAAGTAAGGAAACCAAAACTGTACACAGTACTCCAGGTGTGGCCTCACCAGCACCTTATACAGCTGCAACATAATCTTGCTGTTTTTAAACTCCATCCCTCTAGCAATGAAGGACAATTCCTGCTGCACCTTTATTTTTATTCATTTATGGGTCATAGGCATCACTGGCCAGCATTTATTACACAACCCTAGTTGCCCTTGTTCAGATGGCAGTTGAGAGTCAACCATATTGCTGTGGTTCTGGAGTCACATGTACATAAGAACATAAGAAATAGGAGCAGGAGTAGGCCATCTAGCCCTTCCAGCCTGCCAATGAGATCAATTCAATAAGATCATGGCTGATCTGAAGTGGATCAGTTCCACTTTCCCGCTTTCTCCCCATAACCCTTAATTCCCTTGTCTATCAGAAACCTATCTACCCATGACTTAAATATGTTTAGCGAGGCAGCCTCCACCACTTCAATGGGCAGAGAATTCCAGAGATTCACCACCCTTTGAGTGAAGAAGTTCCTCCTCAACTCCGTTCTAAACTGTGCCCCCCCTTATCTTGAGGCTGTGCCCTCCAGTCCTGCTATCTTTTTTAAGCGGGAAGAATCTCTCTACCTCTACCCTATCCATCCCCTTTATTATCTTATACATCTCTATAAGATCCCCCCTCATCCTTCTAAACTCCAATGAGTACAGACCCAGTCTATTCAATCTCTCTTCATAGGCTAACCCCCTCATCTCCGGTATCTGCCTAGTGAACCTCCTCTGCACTTTCTTCAAGGCCAATATATCCTTCCGCAAGTGTGGCGACCAAAACTGCACACAGTACTCCAGCTGTGGCCTCACCAGTGCCCTGTTCAGTTGCAGCAAGACCTCCCTGCTTTTATATTCCATCCCCCTCGCTATAAAGGCCAACATCCCATTCGCCTTCTTGATCACCTGCTGCACCTGCAGACTGGGTTTTTATGATTCATGCACAAAGACACCCAGGTCCCTCTGCACCGTAGCATGCTGCAGCTTTTCGCCTTTTAAATAATAATCCCTCCTACTATTATTTCTACCAAAGTGGATAACCTCACATTTGCTAACATTGTACTCCATCTGCCAGGTCTTGAATATAAAAGTAGGGAGGTCTTTCTGCAGCTGTATAGGGCATTGGTGAGGCCGCAGCTGGAGTACTGTGTGCAGTTTTGGGTGCCGCATCTGCGCAAAGATATTTTGGCCTTGGAGGGAGTGCAGAGGAGGTTTACTAGGCTGATACCGGAGTTGAGGGGGTTGAGCTATGAGGAGAGGCTGAATAAACTGGGCTTGTACTCGTTAGAGTTTAGAAGAATGAGGGGAGATCTCATTGAGACGTATAAGATGATGAATGGGATGGATAGGATAGAGGTGGAAAGACTCTTCCCGCTCAAAAAAGACAGTAGGACTAGGGGGCACAGCCTCAAGATAAAGGGGGGGCGGTTTAGAACGGAGTTGAGGAGGAACTTCTTCACTCAAAGGGTGGTGAATCTCTGGAATTCTCTGCCCGTTGAAGTGGTGGAGGCTGCCTCGCTAAATATTTTTAAGACGCGGGTTGATGGGTTTTTGATAGGAGAGGGGATTAAGGGTTATGGGGAGAGGGCGGGAAAGTGGAACTGAGCAGCGACAGATCAGCCATGATCTTATTGAATGGCGGGGCAGGCTCAAAGGGCTGGATGGCCTACTCCTGCTCCTATTTCTTATGTTCTTATGTTCCTCGCCCACTCACTCAGCCAGACCAGGTAAGGACGACAGATTTCCTTCCCTGATGGACATTAGTGAACCAGATGGGTTTTTATGATAATTGATAACAGTTTAATAGTCATCATTACATTATTAATTCCAGATTTTTTTTATTGAATTCAAATCCCACCAGCTGCCATGGTGGGACTCGAACCCAGGTCCCCAGAACATTAGTTGAGTTTCTGGATTAATATTCTAGTGATAATACCATAGGCCATCGCCCTCCCCTGCAAACCGACATTGTTGTGATTCATGCACAAGGACACCCAGGTCCCTCTGCACAGCAGCAGACTGCAATTTTTTACCATTTAAATAATAGTCCATTTTGCTGTCATTCCTATCAAAATGGATGACCTCACATTCACCAACATTGTCCTCCATCCGCCAGACCCCTCGCCTACTCAGAGTCACTATGCACTCATACATCCTCAGGCAGTCTCCTTTCAAGGGTAATTTTGTACGTACCGAATTGCCTCCTTTTGCCCTTGTCCTGAGGGTTTATATGTGAAGTTAATGGAGGCGTATTCCACATTCTCAGCAACGGGAGGCGCTACCTGATTCTCCATGCTCTCTGCCATCACCATATTCTCATACACCGTCGTCTCTTTGGCCTGGAGAAACACAGGGCAGGAACTCAAACGTACGATATTTTGGAATTCCCCCTCCCAGCGTGCTGGGAATGTCCCATCTTCACCTACACTTCAGACTGGTGGAAATTCTTGGCTTTATCTTTGGGGCATTAAGAGGAGGCAGGGTTGAGGTAGAAGACAGTCTCACAAATATCGCAGTGGTATTGTCACAGGACTAGTGTTGTGGAGTTGGGAAAAGTAATTGTAGATTAGAAGGTAGGAAATTAGAATTTGGTGTTTGTAAGAGCGGTAGAAGGTAAGTGGCGGAAAGCATTGCGTGGTTCCGTAAAAGGTAGTGCTTTTTCTGTGCTTACAGAGTTAAAAATGCAAGTACACAGAAAGCCCAGGCTGAAACATTTATATAGATAGTCAAAGCAGCAGTGTTACCAAGGCATAAGGCTTATGAAATTAACCAATCAATTTGAATCAGGCACTTAGATACCAAGAACCTATTAAATTGAAATCTGATGGTTTTGACGACCTAGGACCAATCCTATTGTGGAGAATATTGATATGTCATCACACATATAAAAGAAGGGGCAAAGAGGTAGAGCAACTGCCACCTGCCAGAGCTAAGAACTCTCAGAGAGAGAGAATCGCTTGCTCTCACAGCTTCATCTATGTCTTAGAGAAAGCACCATCTGGATAGTGAAGGTACCAAAGAAGAAAGAAGCTCCAGATAGAAGAATCAAGGGAGAAAATCCAGAGTATTCCGGAAGACATGAAACCTGGTTCTAATTTAGAGAGTGACTAAATTCTATTTTGTTAATGAGCGGGAGTGGCATTTATTGGACTAGTGTTCCATTAGAATCTGGTTTTATTTAGGAATAGTTAATAGTTGGAAGGGATTTATTGGGTCTGTTAATAGTTTAGTTAATTGGTTTACTGTTAGATAAATAAATTGTTTGGTGTTGATTTTAGTGAGAGTGTCAGGGATTTATTTTGTATTTAACCACTAGGGGTTGCTGAAGAGTTGGTCACAGCACTTCACACACTCCACAGATCATAGGGCGAGGTGTTCTATTTTGGATGTTTCGATGTCAGCTCTCGTGGTTGGGGGGGACGGAGGGGGAGGGAAATCAACCTCCACTTTACAACAATTAAAAATTGGGAGGATTTGTTACAACTGTACAGGGTTTTGGTGAGACCTCACCTGGAATACTGCGCACAGTTTTGGTCTAAAACTTGCCTAAAAACAGATTGAGTGACTTTAGAGGCAGTCCATAAGAGGTTCACAGGCTAATTCCTGGGATGAGAGAGTTGCCTTACCAAGGGAGGTTAAATAGTCTGGCTCTGTATTCCTCAGAGTTTAGCAGAGTGAGGGGTGACATTGTTCAAACATATAAGGTCCTGAGGGGGGTTGACAGGGTAGATGCTGAGATGTTTTCACTAGTGGGAAAATCTCAAACAAGGGCGCATCGTTACAAGATAAAAGCCGGTCATTTGAAACTGAGATGTGTAGAAATTTCTCCTGGCAGAGGGCGGTGAATCTCTGGAATTCTCCGTCCCAGCGGGTGCTGGAGGCTGAATCATTAGAAGCATTCAAAGTAGAGGTGGATAAATATTTGATCGGTCAAGGAGTAGAGGGTTCCGGGGCACAGGAAAGGAGCTGAGGTCAGCAGAGATCAGCCAAAATGGTACTGAGTGGGTGGGGAATGTTTGAAGGGCCAAATGGCCTCCTCCTGCCTCTATCTCTTGTGTGAAGGAAGGGGATGTGGATGCGGGGGTTTGAGGGAATACTTTTTAAAAGATTCTTGTCAGGAGAGGCAATCGAAGGAAGATGGAGAATGTGGAGCCTAACACAATCAGATCAACAAGAACCTTACTGAACGGGAAAGCAGGCTGGATGGGCTGAATGGCCTCCCCCTGTTAGAGTTTGTGTTACTTACCCTATTACGTTTCATGACCACACTGTAGACTGTGTTAGTGGCTTCAAAGCGCTGCTGGCTGATGGAATCCTCATTTTTCTTCCTCCTGCACCCCAAGCAATAAAACAAAGGTGAGGATATATTTTGGCGGAGAAATTTCAGCTCCACAAGACTCAGATATCTTCATTGAAATCAGCACTAGAGTCATCACTCAGTCAGTGACCAGAAACCTGAGAGCACACCTAGAAGGACAAGAGCAGCAGATACCTGGGGACACCCCCCACCTGGAGGTTCCCCTCCGAGTCACTCACCGTCCCAACTTGGAAATATATCGGCCGTTCCTTCACTGTCGCTGGGGTCAGAATTCTGGGACTCCCTCCCTAACAGCACTGTGGGTGTACCTACACCACACGGGAACTTCAGTGGGTTCAAGGTGGCAGCTCACCCACCCCCTTCTCAAGGGGACAATATTTTAAAAAATAAAACTTTTTTAAGCTGGTTTATTAGTGTCACAAGCAGGCTTACATTAACATTGCAATGAAGTTAGTGTGAAAATTTCCTAGTCGCCACACTCTGGTGCCTGTTCGGGTACACTAAGAGTCAATTTAGCATCTAACCCGCACATCTTTGGGGTGTGGGAGGAAACCGGAGCACCCGGAGGAAACCCATGCAAACACAAGGAGAACATGCAGACTCCACACAGACAGTGACCCAAGCCAAGAATCGAACCCGGGTCCCTGGTGCTATGAGGTAGCAGTGCTAACCCACTTGCCACTGTACCGCCCCAAGGATGGGGAATAAATGCCAGGTCTGACCAGCGATGCTCACATCCCACCAATGAATGGAATCAAACTGAGAATTCAAACATTAGGCTGATAGAAAGTTTCAGATTTAATAGATGTCAGTTTGGGGATGGGTAGGGAAGGGGTTAGCACATCCCTGGTATTGCTGAGACTCACAATCAGATCCCACTATAATCCTGGATGGTATTCCTGCTCCAAACCAACTTTGACCCACTCCCAACACTTACCCATCTCCCCCCATCATCGTATCCTTTCACTCCCCCTAGGAGGAAGTCACACATTCTCTCCACTCCCCATGGTACCGAATCCCACATTCTCCCCACTCCCTATGGGAACGAGTCCCACATTTTCTCCACTTCCCGTGGGAGTGAGTCCCACATTCTCCCCACCCACATTGGGAGTGAGTCCCACATTCTCCCCGCTCCCCGTGAGAGCGATTCCCACGTTCTCCCCACTCTCTGTGAGAGCGAGACCTACATTCTCCCCACTCCCCTTAGGAGCGAGTCCCACAATTTCCCCCAATCCCCATGGGAGTCTGTGCAACATTCTCCCCCACTCCTCGTGATCTAACTAAGGGATACGGAGACTGGAACTGTGCACAGTGCTCCGAGTGTGGGTCTAACCGAGGGGTATGGAGACTGGAACTGTGCACAGTGCTCCGAGTGTGGGTCTAACTGAGGGATACGGAGACTGGAACTGTGCACAGTGCTCCCAGTGTGGGTTTAACCGGGGGATATGGAGACTGGAACTGTGCACAGTGCTCCGAGTATGGGTCTAACTGAGGGATATGGAGACCGGAACTGTGCACAGTGCTCCGAGTGTGGGTCTAACTAAGGGATATGGAGACTGGAACTGTGCACAGTGCTCCGAGTGTGGGTCTAACTAAGGGATATGGAGACTGGAACTGTGCACAGTGCTCCGAGTGTGGGTCTAACCGAGGGGTATGGAGACTGGAACTGTGCACGGTGCTCCGAGTGTGGGTCTAACTAAGGGATATGGAGACTGGAACTGTGCACAGTGCTCCGAGTGTGGGTCTAACCGAGGGGTATGGAGACTGGAACTGTGCACGGTGCTCCGAGTGTGGGTCTAACTGAGGGATATGGAGACTGGGACTGTGCACAGTGCTCTGAGTATGGTTCATACAATCTTTGACACCTGTTTTGACCATTCCGTCCTTAATATTTGAGGAACTTGACTGAGGCTATGCTTACCTTCTGTAAAACATAACTGCAGAAATCACCATGAATAAGATGACGAGGAGTATGACGACAATGATGATTACCAGTCTGATGTTATTTTCTGTTGTGGAGAAAATGAATTACAATATTACAGTGGCATCAATTAACACCCTGTAACCCATGTTCCCTGACCTCATTACAGCCTTGCTTCAAACATGGGGAAAAGAATTCCAGAGGTGAGGTGAGAGTGACAGCCCTTCACATCAAAGCCACAGTCGAACGACTGGAGCCGCACTGAAACTGGAATCAATGGATACCAGGGGTAAACTCGCCGCTGGTCGGAGCCATGTGGGCGGCACGGTAGCACAGTGGTTAGCACTGCTGCTTCACAGCTCCAGGGTCCTGGGTTCGATTCCCAGCTCGGGTCACTGTCTGTGTGGACTTTGCACATTCTCCTCATGTCTGCGTGGGTTTCCTCCGGGTGCTCCGGTTTCCTCCCACAGTCTGATGATGTGCGGGTTAGGCTGATTGACCATGCTAAGAAATTGCCCCTTAGTGTCCAAGGATGTGTAGGTTAGAGGGATTAGTGGGTATAATATGTAGGGATATGGGGGTAGGGCCTGGGTGGGATTGTGTTCGGTGCAGACTCGATGGGCCGAAGGGCCTCTTTCTGTACTGTAGGGTTCTATGTTCTATGAAAATGGTTGTGGAGGGTCAGTCATCTCAGCTCCAGGACATCTCTGCAGGGTAGGGTCCTAGGCCCAACAATCTCCAGCTGCTTCATCAATGACCCCCCCTCTGTTAGAAATGGGGATGCTCGCTGATAATTTTAAACTTTCATTCAATTTATTCTTGAGGTGTTGGTGCCACCAGTCTCCATAGTTATCTTTGACCCCATCCAGGACAAAGCAGCCCCGCTCGATCGACACGCTAACCACAAACACTCACTCCCTCCACCCTCGGTGCACAGTGACAGCCGTGTGTACCATCTACAAGATGCACTGCAGCAACTCACCAAGGCTCCTTAGGCAGCACCTTCCAAACCCACCACATCGAGAAGGACAAGGGCAGCAGATGCCTGGGAACACCACCTCCAGCATTTACCCTCCCATCCTAATTGCCCCTTGAGAAGGGGGTGGGTGAGCCACCATCTTGAACCTGCTGCAGTCCCCGTGTGGTGTAGGTACACCCACAGTGCTGTTAGGGAGGGAGTGCCAGGATTTTGACCCCAGCGACAGTGAAGGAACGGCCGATATATTTCCAAGTCGGGATGGGGAGTGACTTTTGCCCTGGATGGTGTCGAGCTTTTCGAGTGTTGTCGGAGCCGCACCCATCCAGGCAAGTGGGGAGTATTCCATCACACTCCTGACTTGTGTCCTTGTAGATGGTGGACAGGCTCTGGGGAGTCAGGAGGTGAGTTACTCAGCACAAAGTCTCTGATGCGTGCTGTCACAGGGTTATTTGGAAGCTCCACAGATCCTGCAGAGAGTTCCCTGATTGGGTAAGGGTACGAAGTCTCACAACACCAGGTTAAAGTCCAACAGGTTTACTTCGCCAAGAAGGAGCAGCAAGCACTCCGAAAGCTAGTGGCATTTGCTACAAATAAGCCTGTTGGACTTTAATCTGGTGTTGTGAGACTTCTTACTCTGTTTACCCCAGTCCAACGCTGGCAACTCCACATCATGGGTAAGAGTGTCAGGTAGATTAAAACCTGGGTGGAGAGTGAGTAAACTTACTGTGAACATCCAGTTTGTATCCTTTGGACTGATGTGTTCCGAGTCGGTTGCTGGCCACACAGAAGTACTGACCCTTGTCATTACTGGTGACTCCGTGCAAGGGCAGGTCTTTCCTGTACACAGGCAGAGTAATCCTCCTCCCTCCCCGCTCCAATATCCACTTGTATCTATCAACTGGGGGGTTACTATCGCTCCGACACATCAAGGTGATGTTGTCACCTTTCCAAATCACATCATTCTGCGGCAAAATCGACACCTTGGTGTTCCTCGGAGAATCTGGGTGAGGAGACAAACACACTCAAAGACAGCCTGAATTTTGATAGCACCTCCACATCCCCAAGAACAACAACAAACCAGGAAGAGCTTGACACCAGGTCATCAGGATCTGGAGAGCAAAACCCCAGTCAAAGAAAGGTGATGTGCGAACATCTTAACATCAGAGAGACAGAGAGAGAGAGACAGAGAAAGAGAGATGGAGAGAGAGAGAGAGGCACAGAGAGAGAGAGAGAGAGGGGCAGAGACAGAGAGAGACAGAGAAAGAGAGATAGAGAGAGAGAGACAGAGAGAGGGGCAGAGAGAGAGAGAGAGGGGCAGAGAGAGAGAGAGACAGAGAAAGAGAGATAGAGAGAGAGAGACAGAGAGAGGGGCAGAGAGAGAGAGAGAGAGGGGCAGAGAGACAGAGAAAGAGAGATAGAGAGAGAGAGACAGAGAGAGGGGCAGAGAGAGAGAGAGAGAGGGGCAGAGAGACAGAGAAAGAGAGATAGAGAGAGAGAGACAGAGAGAGGGGCAGACAGAGAGAGAGAGAGACAGGGAGAGAGAGGGGCAGAGAGAGAGAGACAGGGAGAGAGAGACAGAGAGAGAGAAAGAGATAGAGAGAGATAGAGAGAGACAGGGAGAGAGATACAGGGGCAAAAAGACAGGGAGAGAGAGAGAGAGAGAACAGAGAGGGAGAACAGAGAGAGAGAGAGAGATAGAGAGAGACAGGGGGAGAGATACAGGGACAAAAAGACAGGGAGAGAGAGAGAGAGAGAACAGAGAAGGAGAACAGAGAGAGAGAGGGAGAGAGAGAACAGAGAGGGAGAACAGAGAGAGAGAGAGAGAGAGACAAGTGGAGAGGTTTAGGGAAGGAATTTCGGAACTTGGGACGCTTCAGACAACTAAAATCACGGCGGCTAATGACGGAACGATGGGAATCGGGGAATGCTCAAGAGGCCAGAATTGGAGGAGCACAGAGATCTCAGAGGGTTATAGAGGCTGGAGGAGGTTACAGAGATAGGGAGGGGTGTAGGCACTGGAGGAGGTTACAGAGATAGGGAGGGGTTGTAGAGGCTGGAGGAGGTTACAGAGATAGGGAGGGGTTGTAGAGGCTGGAGGAGGTTACAGAGATAGGGAGGGGGTGTAGGCACTGGAGGAGGTTACAGAGATAGGGATGGGTTGTAGAGGCTGGAGGAGGTTACAGAGATAGGGAGGGGGTGTAGGGGCTGGAGGAGGTTACAGAGGTAGGGAGGGGGTGTAGGGGCTGGAGGAGGTTACAGAGATAGGGAGGGGTGTAGGGGCTGGAGGAGGTTACAGAGATAGGGAGAAGTGTAGGGGCTGGAGGAGGTTACAGAGATAGGGAGGGGGTGTAGGGGCTGCAGGAGGTTACAGAGATAGGGAGGGGTGTAGGGACTGGAGGAGGTTACAGAGATAGGGAGGGGTGTAGGGGCTGGAGGAGGTTACAGAGATAAGGAGAGGTGTAGGAGCTGGAGGAGGTTACAGAGATAGGGAGGGGTATAGGGGACTGGAGGAGGTTACAGAGATAGGGAGAGTTGAAGGAGGTCTCAGAGAGAGGGAGAGTTGTAGGGGACTGAAGGAGGTAAGAGTAGGGGCTGGAGGAGCTTACAGAGATAGGGAAGGTAGTAGGGACTGGAGGAGTTTATGGACACAGGGAGGGCATGTAGGGGGCTGGAGGAAGTTACAGAGATAGGGAGGGTTGTAGGAGGTCTCAGAAAGAGGGAGAATTGTAGAGGACTGAAGGAGGTAATACAGATAGGGAGGGTAGTCGGGGCTGGTGGAGGTTACAGAGATAGGGAGGGGTGTAGGGCTGGAGGAGATTACAGAGAGAGGGAGGGGTGTAGGGCTGGAGGGGGTTACAGAGAGAGGGAGGGGTGATATTAGCCTCTCTGTGACAGGAATGGGGAGAGTGAACGTTGGAACAGGTAAATTAAGGTTCAGTGGGGAGCAGCAGGGTAGGGAGTGGAGTTATAGTTCTGGAGATTCCTGGATGCTGGAGTGGCGGTGAAAGGGGGTTGGGAAGCAGAGAAGTAAAATACTCACACAGGACATTGACGGTCAGGGGTGGAGAGACGCTGCTCCCCAAGAAATTTTCCACCCGACAGAAATATTTCCCGGCATCATTCACACTGACAGGGCTGATGGAGAGCGATTTCTTGGTGCTTTTCTCAATTCGATTCTCCATGCTGTCCTTATACCAGGTGTAGTCACCTTGCGGATTGCTCCTGGAAGGACATTCCAACTGGACCGTGTCACCTTCTTTTATCTGCCCCAATGGTTTACTGCACGTCACCGTCACTTCCTTCGGACTGTCTGTGGACAAATTATAACTTGACTCAGACAGACACACGGCACAGAAACAAGCTGGGCAACTCTCCTCATCATCCTGACTCCTCCCAACACTCACCCCTTCACTGCCTGTGTGCCAAACACAACTGGTATATCCCACATTCTCCCCACTCCCCGTGGGAGTGAGTCCCACATTCTCCCCACTCCCCGTGGGAGCAAGTCCCACATTCTCCCCCCTCCCCGTGGGAGCGAGTCCCACATTCTCCCCCACTCCCCGTGGGAGCGAGTCCCACATTCTCCCCACTCCCCGTGGGAGTGAACCCCACATTCTCCCAACTCTCTGCGTAAGGAAGTTGCTCCTGAATTCCCCATTGGATTTATTAGTGACCATCAAATATCGATGGCCCTCTTGTTCTGGTCTTTCCCCCACACAAGACAAATATCTTCTCTACGTTGACCCCATCAAAACCATTTCAGAATTTTAAAGCCCTTGATCAGGTCTAACCGAGGGATATAGAAACTGGAAATGTGCACAGTGCTCTGAATGTGATCTAACCAAGGGATATAGAGACCAGAACTGTAGACAGTGTTCCGAGTGGGGTCCAACTGAGGGAGACGGAGACTGAACAATGCACAGTTCTCCAAGTGTGGGTATAACTGAGAGATATGGAGACTGGATCTGAACTGTGCACTCTACTCCGAGTGTGGGTCTAACCAAGGGATATGGAGACCGGAACTGTGCACAGTGCTCCCAGTATGGTCTAACCAAGGGATATGGAGACGGGAACTGTGCACAGTGCTCCGAGTGTGGGTCTAACCGAGGGATAATGGGATGCTGGCCTTCATAGCGAGGGGGATTGAATATAAAAGTAGGGAGGTCTTGCTGCAGCTGTATAGGGCATTGGTGAGGCCGCAGCTGGAGTACTGTGTGCAGTTTTGGGCGCCGCACCTGCGCAAGGATATTTTGGCCTTGGAGGGAGTGCAGAGGAGGTTTACTAGGCTGATACCGGAGTTGAGGGGGTTGAGCTATGAGGAGAGGCTGAATAAACTAGGCTTGTACTCGTTAGAGTTTAGAAGAATGAGGGGAGATCTCATTGAGACGTATAAGATGATGAATGGGATGGATAGGATAGAGGTGGAAAGACTCTTCCCGCTCAAAAAAGACAGTAGGACTAGGGGGCACAGCCTCAAGATAAAGGGGGGGCGGTTCAGAACGGAGTTGAGGAGGAACTTCTTCACTCAAAGGGTGGTGAATCTCTGGAATTCTCTGCCCGTTGAAGTGGTGGAGGCTGCCTCGCTAAATATTTTTAAGAAGCGGGTTGATGGGTTTTTGATAAGAGAAGGGATTAAGGGTTATGGGGAGAGGGCGGGAAAGTGGAACTGAGCCACGACAGATCAGCCATGATCTTATTGAATGGCGGGGCAGGCTCGAAGGGCCAGATGGCCTACTTCTGCTCCTATTTCTTATGTTCTTATGTTCTTATATGGAGACTGGAACTGAACTGTGCACAGTGCTCCGAGTGTGGGTCTAACCGAGGGATATGGAGACTGGAACTGTGCACAGTGCTCCGAGTGTGGGTCTAACCGAGGGATATGGAGACTGGAACTGTGCACAGTGCTCCGAGTGTGGGTCTAACCGAGGGATACGGAGACTGGAACTGTGCACAGTGCTCCGAGTGTGGGTCTAACCGAGGGATACGGAGACTGAAACTGTGCACAGTGCTCCGAGTGTGGGTCTATCCGAGGGATATGGAGACTTGAACTGTGCACAGATCTCCCGGTGTGGTCTAACCAAGGGATATGGAGACTGGAACTGTGCACAGATCTCCCAGTGTGGTCTAACCAAGGGATATGGAGACTGGAACTGTGCACAGTGCTCCAAGAGTGGGTCTCACCAAAGGATATAGTGACCGGAACTGTGCAGAGTGCTTCGAGTGTGGGCTAACCGAGGAATATGGAGACTAGAACTGCACACAGTGCTCCAAATGTGGGTCTCACCGAGGGATATGGAGACCGGAACTGTGCACAGTGCTCCCAGTGTGGTCTTACTGAGAGATATGGAGACCGGAACTGTGCATAGTGCTCCGAGTGTGAGTCTAACTGAGGGATATGGAGACTGGAACTGTGCACAGTCCTCCGAGTGTGGGTCTAACTGAGGGATATGGAGACTGGAACTGTGCACAGTGCCCCGAGAGTGGGTCTAACTGAGGGATATGGAGACCGGAACTGTGCACAGTGCTCCCAGTGTGGTCTTACTGAGAGATATGGAGACCGGAACTGTGCATAGTGCTCCGAGTGTGAGTCTAACTGAGGGATATGGAGACTGGAACTGTGCACAGTGCCCCGAGAGTGGGTCTAACTGAGGGATATGGAGACCGGAACTGTGCACAGTGCCCCGAGTGTGGGTCTAACCGAGGGATACCGTGTGGAGTACACACAGCTGGAGTACTGTGTGCAGTTTTGGTCACCGTACTTACGCAAGGATATTTTGGCCTTGGAGGGAGTGCAGAGGAGGTTCACTAGGCTGATATCGGAGTTGAGGGGGCTGAGCTATGAGGAGAGGCTGAATAGACTGGGCTTGTACTTGTTAGAGTTTAGAAGGTTGAGGGGGGATCTCATTGAGGCATATAAGATGATGAAAGGGATGGATAGGGTAGAGGTGGAGAGGTTCTTCCCGCTCAGAAAGGACAGCAGGACGAGAGGGCACAGCCTCAAGATAAGGGAGGGGCAGTTTAGAACGGAGTTGAGGAGGAACTTCTTCACTCAAAGGGTGGTGAATCTCTGGGATTCTCTGCCCGTTGAAGTGGTGGAGGCTACCTCGCTAAATATATTTAAGACGCGGGTAGATAGGTTTTTGGTAGGCAAGGGGATTAAGGGTTATGGGGAGAAAGCAGGAAAGTGGAACTGATCCACTTCAGATCAGCCATGATCTTATTGAATGGCGGGGCAGGCTCGAAGGGCTAGATGGCTGACTCCTGCTCCTATTTCTTATGTTCTTATGTGGAGACTGGAACTGTGCACAGTGCTCCGAGTGTGGGTCTAACTGAGGGATACGGAGACTGGAACTGTGCACAGTGCTCCGAGTGTGGGTCTAACCGAGGGATATGGAGACTGGAACTGTGCACAGTGTTCCGAGTGTGGGTCTAACCGAGGGATATGGAGACTGGAACTGTGCACAGTGCTCCGAGTGTGGGTCTAACCGAGGGATATGGAGACTGGAACTGCGCACAGTGCTCCCAGTGTGGGTCTAACTGAGGGATATGGAGACTGGAACTGTGCACAGTGCCCCGAGTGTGGGTCTAACTGAGGGATATGGAGACCGGAACTGTGCACAGTGCTCCGAGTGTGGGTCTAACCGAGGGATATGGAGACCGGAACTGTGCACAGTGCTCCGAGTGTGGGTCCAACCGAGGGATATGGAGACCGGGACTGCGCACAGTGCTCCGAGTGTGGGTCTAACCGAGGGATATGGAGACCGGGACTGCGCACAGTGCTCCGAGTGTGGGTCTAACCGAGGGATATGGAGACCGGAACTGCGCACAGTGCTCCGAGTGTGGGTCTAACCGAGGGATATGGAGACCAGAACTGTGCACAGTGCTCCGAGTGTGGGTCTAACCGAGGGATATGGAGACCGGAACTGTGCACAGTGCTCCGAGTGTGGGTCTAACCGAGGGATACGGAGACCGGAACTGTGCACAGTGCTCCGAGTGTGGGTCTAACCGAGGGATACGGAGACCGGAACTGTGCACAGTGCTCCGAGTGTGGGTCTAACCGAGGGATACGGAGACTGGAACTGTGCACAGTGCTCACTGTGTAGATAGGGGAGGAGGTATCTCACACACTCACGACTTACATTGTATAATAATGCGTTTGGCTTCAGATTCCTGGAAACCAATATTGTTCTGGGCCTGACAGAAATAGTCGCAAAGCTCATCATTGCTTGTTATTGTCGTCCAGATTGACTGGGAAGTTCCCCAGAGAACTTTATTATTCCCATTGCATCGCTTCCTCCACTGAAACCGATTTGCCGGAGGGTTTGCCTCACTTTGACACGTTAAAGTAATCCGTGTTCCGTCCTTCACTGTGGTTTCGGAAATAATCTTCACACTTCTCGGCTTGTCTGTGGAGAATTAAACTTTTTAAATAATTCTGCATTTCTTAAATATTCTCGTCAAGAAAAAAATTGGAGATTAATATTTAAACGAATTATAAATCTGAAATTGAAACAGTAAAATGGTGGAAAGAGAACAATAAATCTGCCTTTGGGAGCTCCATTAATGAGGAATGCTTCCAATTGACCGACAGAGGAACATCATCAGACACATTAGACCCTGATAAAGAGATCAAGACAGAGATGGAGAGGTTCAGGGAGGGAATTCCAGAGATTAGGGCCCCCCAGGCAGCTGAAGGCAGGGGCACCAATGGCGGAGTGATGGGAATCGGGGGAAGCTCAAGAGGCCGGAATTGCAGGAGCGCAGAGGTCTCGGAGGGTTGTTGGGGGCGAAGGAATTTACAGAGATAGGGAGGGTTGGAGGGACTGGAGGGGGTTACAGAGATAGGGAGGGGTGGAGGGGCTGGAGGAGTTTATAGACATAGGGAGGGGTGTAGGGGCTGGAGGAGGTTACAGAGATAGGGAGGGGTGTAGGGGCTGGAGGAGGTTACAGAGATAGGGAGGGGTGTAGGAGCTGGAGGAGGTTACAGAGATAGGGAGGGGGCGTAGAGGCTTGAGGAGGTTACAGAGATAGGGAGGGGTGTAGGGGCTGGAGGAGGTTAAAGAGATAGGGAGGGGTGTAGGGGCTGGAGGAGGTTACAGAGATAGGGAGGGGTGTAGGGGCTGGGGGAGGTTAAGGAGATAAGGAGCATGTGGGAGGTTACGAAGGAATTTGAACTGGACTGTGTGAATTTGAAATTGAAGGTGTATGAAGGGGTTTAGTGAATATTCAGGGTTAGTGATACACATTCTGGATACTTACACACAATATTTAAATGTATGGGACCAGACTTCTGTTCACCAATGGTACTCCTTGCTGTACAATAATAGATACAGTGAGCATGTTCCACTGAGGCAGTGAATCTACAATATGGGGAATCTCCACACACAGCTGATGAAACACTGTCACATTCCTTGCTCCAGGTGAAGGAATTTGCTGTTGGATTGGCATCGGAATTACAAGTTAATGTCACGGGTTGTCCATCTCGAACAGAAACTGATGAATCGATTCTCACATTGGTGGGAGGGTCTGTGAAAAGAAATCTTCAGTGAGACATGATGGTGATGTTCGCTGAGGGATAGATATTGGTCGCCAGTGGGGGGACTCTGACCACCACGCTCTTCTTCAAAATAGTGACCCTAGGATCGATTGCAAACTTCAAAGAAAATAGAAAACAGTTTGATCCCTCAACAATCTGCAGTGGCAATGCATTCAACAGTGTGGCACTCCCTCAGCACTGACCCTCTGACAGTGCAGCACTCCATCAGCACTGACCCTCTGACAGTGCAGCACTCCATCAGTACTGACTCTCTGACAGTGCAGCACTCAACAGAGAGAGAGAGGGAGAGAGAGACACACACAGAGAGAGAAAGAGAGATAGGGAGATAGTGACAAAGAGACAGACAGAGAGGTAGAGGGAGAGGCAGAGAGAGAGAGAGAGCAAGAGACAGAGAGAGAGAGAGGGAGGGAGAGACACACACAGAGAGAGAAAGAGAGATAGGGAGATAGTGACAAAGAGACAGACAGAGAGGGAGAGGCAGAGAGAGAGAGAGCAAGAGACAGAGAGAGAGAGGGAGGGAGAGAGATAGAGAGATACAAATAGAGAGAGAACTCAGAAGGAGAGAAAGAGACAGAGAGAGAGAGAGAGAGAGACAGAAGGAGAGCAAGAGACAGAGAGAGAGATGGAGAGAGATAGAGAGATACAGACAGAGAGAGAAGACAGAAGGAGAGAAAGAGAGAGAGAGAGATACAGAGAAAAGATAACACCATGATCTCTTGAATCATTGACTCAATGGGAGCCCAGCGAATCTCTGGATGGCTCAGTAAAGGATGGTCGATTTTTTGGAGGAGCCTGGTACTCACATTGGACATTAATGGAGATGGGATCCGATTTCCCAGATCCAATATCATTCCATGCCTGGCAGTAATATTCACCGCTGTCTTGTTTTGTGATGCTGCTGAACAGGAGGGTCTGTGCACCTCTGTTGGTATATCTGCCCCCATCCTTCAACCAGCTGTATCTTGTGACTGCTGGATTGCTGCTTCTACTGGAACAGGTAATATTCAGGTGGTCTTTTTCTTTAATGTTAATTAAACCAGTAACCTTCTCATTGTTTACCATGTAAGAAATGTCAAAGTCTCTGGGAAAATCTGAAACAGAGAGTTTTGTTATTTTCAAGCATTTTTTGGTATTCATTTAATACAGAGTTCTTCCAGCACAGAACCAGGCAATTCGGCCCATTTACGCCACGCCAATGCTCCTGCTCCACCCCAGTTTCCTCCCTCTCCATCTCCCTCCCCTCCCCATCACCAGATCCCTCTGTTCTTTCTCCATCAGGTTATGCAGCTTTCTGCCCTGTTTTTAATTGCAGGTTTACTGACACACCTAACTTTCTCGCCAAGATGTTTCATTGCCAGGAATGCACAGCTTCAAGGCATCTGCAGCCCTGTTGCAACTTCCTCAAGAATTTGCTACCTGACCTTCGACATCTTCTCCCAGGTCAGCCGATCACACTTTAACACAGTGTGAACCGCATTGTGTCAAATACTGGGAGCACACACCACAATCGCCTGTTATCATCACGCTTTCCCACCCTCTCACATCAAATACATCAACCCAATACAATTCCCCCAATCCCCAAGGGAGTGAGTCCCACGTTCTCCCCACTGCCCGTGGGAGCAAGTCCCACATTCTCCCCACTCCCCGTGGGAGTGAGTCCCACATTCTCCCCACTCCCCGTGGGAGTGAGTCCCACATTCTCCCCACTCCCCGTGGGAGTGAGTCCCACATTCTCCCCCACTCCCCGTGGGAGCGAGTCCCACATTCTCCCCACTCCCCGTGGGAGCGAGTCCCACATTCTCCCCCACTCCCCGTGGGAGCGAGTCCCACATTCTCCCCACTCCCCGTGGGAGCGAGTCCCACATTCTCCCCACTCCCCGTGGGAGCGAGTCCCACATTCTCCCCACTCCCCGTGGGAGTGAGTCCCACATTCTCCCCACTCTCTGGGTGAGGAAGCTTCTCCTTATTTCCCCATTGGATTTATTAGTGATTGTCACAGATCGATGGCCCCTAGTTCTGGTTTCTCCCACACAAGGGGAAACATCTTCTCTGCGTTGAACCTATCAAAACCCTTATCATCTTTTCCTGTGATTTATTATGATGATCTTTATATTGGGTTGATGGTTATCTGTCTTGGCCAGACAGTTTGTGTGTATGTGTCAGGTTAACTCTGAGAGAATTGGCTTTGATCAAGCCTCAGCTTGAGGTACCACTGGGACCTGCCTTCTCACTCCACCTGTGAGTGAAATGTCACAGCACTCTGCCACGGTTTGGCAAATATTGCCTTGGAAATGCCTCTGGCAAACTACTGAGGGAGAAGAACTCTTATACTGATGGCACGGTTGAGAGCTAAATCTTAGCACCAGAATACCGGGGAAAACTCCCGCTCTTTGGTCAATTAGTGACGGTAGATTCTTTTACGCCCATCCTGGGAGAGCAGAAGGAGCCTCGGCTTAAAGCCTGTTTCTGCCATAGACCTTCAAATTTTCCCCCTTTCCAGTATTTCCCCAATTGCCCCTTTTGAAAGTTCCTATTGAATCTGCTTCCACCGCCCTTTCAGGCAGCGCCTTCCAGATCACAACAACTCGCTGTGTGTCCAAAATAAAATTCTCCCCATCTCCCCCCGCCCTCTCTGGTTCTTTTCCCGATTCTCTCCAATCTGTGTCCCCTCTGGTTACCGAGCCTCCTGTCACTGGAAACATTTTGTCCTCACTCACTCCATCCAAACCCCCCCTCCCTCCCCCTCGTGATTCTGAACACCTCGATTCAATCTCCCCCTGAACCTTCTCTGCTCCGAGGGGAACCATCCCAGCTTCTCCCCGTCTCTGCATGAACTGAAACCCCTTCATCCCTGGGAATGTTCGAGTAAATGTCCCCCTTAACCCTCTCTGCTCTGAGGGGAATGATTCCAGGTTCTCCCCATCTCTCCATGTGAACTGAAGTCACCTCATCCCAGTGAAGGTTATTTGGAGACAGTATCTCCTCTGACACTGATGTGATGGGCCAAGTGGCCTCTGTGCCATTGTGTTTGCATGGTCAATAGTTCTATATTGACAAGTGAGCATTAAAGAGACCCTATCCCCTCAGTGACACCGACTCCAACCATTATCATTACCACAGGAAGTAGTTGATGCCAAAACATTGAATGTATTCAAGAGGCAGCTGGATATAGCACTTGGGGCGAATGGGATCAAAGGTTTTAGGCAGAAAGCAGGATTGGGCTATTGAGTTGGTCGATCAGCCCTGATCGTGATGAATGGCAGAGCAGGCTCGAAGGGCCAAATGGCCTCCTTCTGCTCCTACCTGCTATGATTCTATGTTAACTCTAACCCCTACAAACAGAGCTTTCATCTGTTTCATACTTACACTGGCCTTGCAGTTCAATGTTCTCTGACCTGTTGCTCCCAAGGTTATTGGAAGCTGTGCAATAGTATTTCCCATAGTCCGAGAAGGAGATTGGGTTGAATTCCAGGGTTTGGCCTGAGTGCCACCGGTACTGATATCCCGGCTTGTCCCATGTATACTGACTGACTGCTGGGTTACTGAAGAGGGCATCACACCTTAAAGTAACAAAGTCTCCTTCTTTCATTGTTTGGACGCCGGTTTTGCTGTTTACGATCAGTGTGATGCTAATGTTCCGAGGTTTATCTGAAAATGCACACAATGGAAAAAATGAAATCCTTCTACCTGAATACACAGAAACAGCGCATTGAGACCAACCGGTTCATGTCAGAGTACATGTTCTGAACAAATCTCCTACCGATGTCCAAGTCACCAATATACCATTTGACAACATGTCACCCCTTCATCCACATGGGGAGATATTAGGGAGAGGAGAGCAAAAGCATAGTTTGTAAGTTTCAAAGGAGGAGAAAGAGGGTTGGAGAGGTTCCGAGAGGGAATTCCAGAGCTTTGGGTCCCCCTGTGAAGGCACAGTAACCATTGGTGGAATGATGGGAATCAGAGGATGCTCAAGAGACCCGAATTGGAGGACTGCAGGGATCGCAGAGAGTTGTAGGGGGCTGGAGGAAGTCACAGAGATTGGGAGGATTCCAGATCCTGGAGGAAGTTACAAAGATAGGGAGGGGTGTAGAGGCCAGAGAAGGTGACAGAGATTGGGAGAATTGTAGAGGCTGGAAGAAGTTACAGAGCTAGGGAGGGGTGTAGGAGTTGGAGGTTGCAGAGATAGGGAGGGGTGTAGTGGCTGAAGGAGGTTACAGAGATAGGGAGGGGTGTAGGGGCTGGAGGAGGTTACAGAGATAGGGAGGGGTGTAGGGGCTGGAGGAGGTTACAGAGATAGGGAGGGGGTGTAGGGGCTGGAGTAGGTTACAGAGATAGGGAGGGGTGTAGGGGCTAGAGGAGGTTACAGAGATAGGGAGGGGTGTAGGGGCTGGAGGAGGTTACAGAGATAGGGAGGGGGTGTAGGGGCTGGAGGAGGTTACAGAGATAGGGAGGAGTGTAGGGGCTGGAGGAGGTTACAGAGATAGGGAGGGGGTGTAGGGAAGTGTAGGGGGTGCAGGGAGGTTACAGAGATAGGGAAGGATTGATTCTCGGATACTCACACTGGAGGTTTAGGCTCGTCTCATTCTCCACTGACATTCCAATCCGTTCAATCCGAGCCGTACATCTCACAATCTCATTCCGATCCTTAAATCTCGGGGTGAAAGTCACTGTGCTGGAATGAATCCAAACGTAATCGCTGTAGGAATTCATGGTCTCATTTTGGTATTCGGTGAGGGGGATGTCCCACTGGAAGACAGGGAGATCTTCTGGACAGCGACTCCGAACAGAACAGCTCACTGTGGCAACTTCATCCTCCACCATTGCCCCCGTTGGTATGATCACTGGCATCTCTGGGATATCTGTGCAATAGATAGAGCAGGATAAAAAGACTGCATTATTGAGGGAGTGCGGCACTGTCAGACGGTCAGTGCTGAGGGAGTGCCACACTGTCAGAGGGTCAGTACTGAGGGAGTGCCGCACTGTCAGAGGGTCAGTGCTGAGCGAGTGCCGCACTGTCAGAGGGTCAGTGCTCAGGGAGTGCCGCACTGTCAGAGGGTCAGTACTGAGGGAGTGCCGCACTGTCAGAGGGTCAGTGCTGAGGGAGTGCCGCACTGTCAGAGGGTCAGTGCTGAGGGAGTGCCGCACTGTCAGAGGGTCAGTGCTGAGGGAGTGCCGCACTGTCAGAGGGTCAGTGCTGAGGGAGTGCCGCACAGTAAGAGGGTCAGTACTGAGGGAGTGCCGCACTGTCAGAGGGTCAGTGCTGAGTGAGTGCCGCACTGTCAGAGGGTCAGTACTGAGGGAGTGCCGCACTGTCAGAGGGTCAGTGCTGAGGGAGCGCTGCACTGTCAGAGGGTCAGTGCTGAGGGAGTGCCGCACTGTCAGAGGGTCAGTGCTGAGGGAGCACCGCACTGTCAGAGGGTCAGTGCTGAGGGAGTGCCGCACTGTCAGAGGGTCAGTACTGAGGGAGTGCCGCACTGTCAGAGGGTCAGTGCTGAGGGAGTGCCGCACTGTCAGAGGGTCAGTACTGAGGGAGTGCCGCACTTGCAGAGCGTCAGTGCTGAGGGAGTGCCGAACTGTCAGAGGGTCAGTGCTGACGGAGTGCCGCACTGTCAGAGGGTCAGTGCTGAGGGAGTGCCGCACTGTCAGAGGTTCAGTGCTGAGGGAGTGCCGCACTGTCAGAGGGTCAGTACTGAGGGAGTGCCGCACTGTCAGAGGGTCAGTACTGAGGGAGTGCCGCACTGTCAGAGGGTCAGTGCTGAGGGAGTGCCGAACTGTCAGAGGTTCAGTGCTGAGTGCGTGCCACACTGTCAGAGGGTCAGTACTGAGGGAGTGCCGCACTGTCAGAGGGTCAGTGCTGAGGGAGTGCCGCACTGTCAGAGGGTCAGTGCTCAGGGAGTGCCGCACTGTCAGAGGGTCAGTACTGAGGGAGTGCCGCACTGTCAGAGGGTCAGTGCTGAGGGAGTGCTGCACTGTCAGAGGGTCAGTGCTGACGGAGTGCCGCACTGTCAGAGGGTCAGTGCTGAGGGATTGCCGCACTGTCAGAGGGTCAGTACTGAGGGAGTGCCGCACTGTCAGAGGTCAGTGCTGAGGGAGTGCCGCACTGTCAGAGGGTCAGTGCTGAGGGAGTGCCACACTGTCAGAGGGTCAGTGTTGAGGGATTGCCGCACTGTCAGAGGGTCAGTGCTGAGGGTGTGCCGCACTGTCAGAGGGTCAGTACTGAGGGAGTGCCGCACTGTCAGAGGGTCAGTGCTGAGGGAGTGCCGCACTGTCAGAGGGTCAGTGCTGAGGGAGTGCCGAACTGTCAGAGGGTCAGCGCTGAGGGAGCGCCGCACTGTCAGAGGGTCAGTGCTGACGGAGTGCCGCACTGTCAGAGGGTCAGTGCTGAGGGAGTGCCGCACTGTCAGAGGGTCAGTGTTGAGGGAGTGCCGCACTGTCAGAGGGTCAGTGCTGAGGGAGTGCCGCAGTGTCAGAGGGTCAGTGCTGAGGGAGTGCTGCACTGTCAGAGGGTCAGTGCTGAGGGAGTGCCGCACTGTCAGAGGGTCAGTGCTGAGGGAGCGCCGCACTGTCAGAGGGTCAGTGTTGAGGGAGTGCCGCACTGTCAGAGGGTCAGTGCTGAGGGAGTGCCGCACTGTCAGAGGGTCAGTACTGAGGGAGTGCCGCACTGTCAGAGGGTCAGTGCTGAGGGAGTGCCGCACTGTCAGAGGGTCAGTGTTGAGGGAGTGCCGCACTGTCAGAGGGTCAGTACTGAGGGAGTGCCGCAGTGTCAGAGGGTCTGTACTAAGTGCTCCTTTGTCAGAGGGGCAGTGAATGTGTTGCGTTCACTCAATTCTTGCTGCACATGCCTTTTTTTGCACCCCGCTCTGTGGATGGGAGGGAGAGAGAGAGAGTGAGAGACAGAGAGAGACAGAGAGAATCAAGGAGAGATACAGAGAGAGAATGAGAGAGATGAGAGAGAGAGATAGAGAGAGAGACAGGGAAAGAGAGAGACACAGACGGTGAGAAAAGAGAGAGAAAGGGAGAGAACAGAGAGAGGGAGAGATACAGAGATGGAAAGAGAGACAGAGAGAGACAGAAAGAGATAGACAATGAGAGAGAGAGACAGACAGAGAGAGTGAGAGACTGAGAGAGAGACAGAGACAGAGACAAGAGAGAGACAGAGACAGAGAGGGAGAGTCAGAGAGGGGGTCTCAGAGGAGAGAGGTAGAGGGAGAGAGTCAAAGAGAGAGAGAGAGTGAGAAAAACAGAGAGGGAGACAGAGAGAGACAGGGTGGGACAAGGACAGAGAGAGAGAGAGAGAGAGAGGTAGAGTGAGGGAGAAAACAGAAGCAGAGAGACAGAGACCGAGAGGAAGACATACAGAGTGGGAGAGAGAGAGAGACAGAGAGACAGGGGAGAGGGGGAGTGAGGGAGAGAACAGAAACAGAGCAATAGAGAGACAGAGAGGGGGAGAGAGAGAGAGAGAGAGGGAGAGATGAAGAGAGGGAGAGATGAAGAGAGGGAGAGAGAGAGAGGGAGACATACAGAGAGGGAGGGGGAGAGAGAGATGAAGAGAGGGAGAGATGCAGAGATGGAGAGTGATGAAGAGAGGGAGAGATGCAGAGATGGAGAGTGATGAAGAGAGGGAGAGATGCAGAGATGGAGAGTGATGAAGAGAGGGAGAGATGCAGAGATGGAGAGTGATGAAGAGAGGAAGAATTACTGACTGGGCCACATTAAATATCCTGGAGAAAATTAATAGCTGCTATTTTATTCACAAACTCACCAGTTACCAGAAGTCTGCTTCCAGATTGCTGGGACCATTTATATTTGCCCTTTTCAATGCGGAAATAATATTGCCCGCTATCTGTTGTTTGTAAGTTATTTATCTTCAAAGTACAGTTTCTGCTGTTCATATTCCCGAGAAACTGGAATCGTTGCTTCTCCCCAGCATGGCTCTCCTCTGTGCTGTTATAGACTTGAACCCCGTCATAATGGTGTCCTTTCAACCATTTCCCAATCATCTCCTCACTGCTGTCATCCACATTTGGGTGGTGGAACCTACACGGGATTACCACACACGAATCTTTCAGAGCCCTCACTACGAGTGGGCTCCACACCCCCCAGTTACCGTCACCTGTAACAGACACACACACAATCACAGAGGTGGTAGCAATCTTACAGTGCAAGTTGGAAGAAGGGCCGTTCAGCCCCTCTGTATCTGTGCTGTCCCACTGACAAAGCATATACAGGGAAGTTCAGTAATGCTGTCCAGTGGTGGAATCACATCAGACAGTAGACATTTTAGGTGCCCAGATCACCAACAACCTGTCCGGGTCCCAACACACTGACACTATAGTTAAGAAAGCCCACCAGTGCCTCTAATTTCTCAGAGAACGAAGGAAATTTGGCATGTTTGCTACAACTCTCACCAACTTTTACAGATGCACCATAGAAAGCATTCTTTCTGTTGTATCACAGCTTGGTATGGGCTCCTGCTCTGCCCAAAACCACAAGAAAAGGTCGCGAATGTAGCCCAATCCATCATGTAAACTAGCTTCCCATCCCTTGACTCTGTCTACACTTCCCTCTGCCTTGACAAAGCAGCCAACATAATTAAGGACCCACACCAACCTGGACATTCTCCCTTCCACCTTCTTCCATCAGGAAAAAGATACAAAAGTCTGAGGTCACATGCAAGAAACAATACTTTTCACTGTATCCCAATACATGTGACAATAATAAATCAAATCAAATCAAACCAAATTTTCTTTTGGGTTTAGCCAATTCCAACTAGTGAATCGCAATCTGTACTCCGGCTATTGCAAATGGAGAAGGGAAGATGTTGCTTTACTCAGTCAGCCACTTGTTGGGAAATCAGGCTAACACAATGGGCATCACTTGGAATTCATATACACCATTCCTGAATGGTGAATTGGCCAAAAAGTCTTTTGGAACTGGCAGCAGTAATCTGCAAGGGAAGTACACCACTGCATGGCAGCAAATACCTTCAGAATTTTTACATTTGCTCTGATGAGTCAAAGTGGAAAAGATTCGGCAGCATGTCTCTTTTTTCTTTAGCCATACCAAAGAAGGCTTAGAAGTTAAATGATATCAGATGGGGTAAGGAAGGGGACATCACATTGACTTAGACGCGTCCATGAGAGACACGAGGCCCAGGGTCAAAAGCCCCCAGGAGATATTTGCAAAGCAGGGACACGCCTTTCAGCCCCTCTGCTCCATGGTCCTGGTCCAAGTGAGCTGCTCCCCACCACGGCATCTCCTTCATCTACCCCCCATCACTATATCCTTCTATTCCTTTCCCCATCCATTGACTCTGACTACACTTCCCACTGCCACAGAAAAGCAGCCAGCATGATTAAGGACGTTGCCAGAAATTCTCTCTTCCACCTTCTTCCATCAGGAAAAAGATATAAAAGTCTGAGGTTGCATACCAACCAACTCAAGAACACCTTCTTCCCTGCCGTCATCAGACTTTTTAATGGACCTACCTCGCACTAAGTTGATCTTTGTCTACACCCTAGCTATGACTGTAACACTACATTCTGCACTCATGCCTTTCCTTCTCTATGAACAATATGTTTTGTCTGTATCACACACAAGAAACAATACTTTTCACTGTATGTTAATAGCTGTTAATAAATCAAATCAAATCAAATCAAGCTGCCACATGTTTATCCAACTTCCCCCTTAAACACATCGATACTATTCATGTCAACCACTCCCCGTGGGAGCGAGTCCCACATTCTCCCCACTCCCCATGGGAGCAAGTCCCACATTCTCCCCCACTCCCCGTGGGAGCGAGTCCCACATTCTCCCCCACTCCCCGTGGGAGCGAGTCCCACATTCTCCCCACTCCCCGTGGGAGCGAGTCCCACATTCTCCCCCACTCCCCGTGGGAGTGAGTCCCACATTCTCCCCCACTCCCCGTGGGAGCAAGTCCCACATTCTCCCCACTCCCTGTGGGAGCGAGTCCCACATTCTCCCCACTCCCCATGGGAGTGAGTCCCACATTCTCCCCCACTCCCCGTGGGAGCAAGTCCCACATTCTCCCCACTCCCTGTGGGAGCGAGTCCCACATTCTCCCCACTCCCCATGGGAGCGAGTCCCACATTCTCCCCCACTCCCCATGGGAGCAAGTCCCACATTCTCCCCCACTCCCCATGGGAGCAAGTCCCACGTTCCCTCCACTTCCTGTGGGAGTGAGTCCCACATTCTCCCCACTCACCATGGGAATGAGTCCCATATTCTCCCCGTTCCCTGTGGGAGCAAGTCTCATATTCTATAGGGATTGTAGGGGCAGTGGAGACTACAGAGATAGGGAGGGGTGTAGGAGCTGGGGGAGCTTACAGAGATAGGGACGGTTATAGAGACTGGAGGAGGTTACAGGGGTTGGGGGGATTATAGAAGCTGGAGGAGGTTACAGAGATAGGGAGGGCTGTAGGGGCTGGAGAAGGTTACTGTGATAAGGAGGGTTACATGGAACATAGAACATAGAACATTACAGCAAAGTACAGGCCCTTTGGCCCTCAATGTTGTGCCGAGCTTTGTCCAATCCTAAGATCAAGCCAACCCCTCCCTATCATTCTGGAGTGCTCCATGTGCCTATCCAATAAACACTTGAAAGTTTCTAAAGTTTCTGATTCCACTATCACAGCAGGCAGTCTATTCCACACCCCCACCATTCTCTGGGTGAAGAATCTACCTCGGGCATCCCTCCTATATCTCCCACCATGAACCTTATAGTTATGCCCCCGGAGTTGAGGGGGTTGAGCTATGAGGAGAGGCTGAATAAATTAGGCTTGTACTCGTTAGAGTTTAGAAGAATGAGGGGAGATCTCATTGAGACGTATAAGATGATGAATGGGATGGATAGGATAGAGGTGGAGAGACTCTTCCTGCTCAGAAAGGACAGTAGGACTAGGGGGCACAGCCTCAAGATAAAGGGGGGGCGGTTTAGAATGGAGTTGAGGAGGAACTTCTTCATTCAAAGGGTGGTGAATCTCTGGAATTCTCTGCCCGTTGAAGTGGTGGAGGCTACCTTGCTAAATATTTTAAAGACGCAGGTTGATGGGTTTTTGATAAGAGAGGGGATTAAGGGTTATGGGGAGAGGGCGGGAATGTGGAACTGAGCCACGACAGATCAGCCATGATCTTATTGAATGGCGGGGCAGGCTCGAAGGGCTAGATGGCCTACTCCTGCTCCTATTTCTTATGTTCTTATGTTCTTAAGTAACAGCTACATCCACCCAAGGAAATAGTTTCTGCACATCCACTCTATCAATCCCTCTCACCATCTTATAAACCTCTATTAAGTCGCCTCTCATCCTCCTCCACTCTAAAGAGAAAAGCCCCAGCTCCCTCAACCTTTCCTCATAAGACGGACCCTCCAAACCAGACAGCATCCTGGTAAATCTCCTCTGCACTCTCTCCAATGCTTCCACATCCTTCTTATAGTGAGGTGACCAGAACTGAACACAAATGTGGTCTCCAAATGTGGTCTCACCAAGGTCCGGTATAGTTGCAGCATAACCCCACAGCTCTTAAGCTCAAACCCGCTGTTAATAAACACTAACACACTATAAGCCTTCTTCACGTCTCTATCCACTTGAGTGGCAACCTTCAGAGATCTGTGGATATGAACCCCAAGATCTCTCCGTTCATCCACATTCCTCAGAACCCTGCCGTTGACCCTGTAATCCGCATTCAAGTTTGTCCTACCAAAATGAATCACCTCACACTTATCAGGGTCAAACCCCATCTGCCACTTTTTGGCCCAGCTCTGCATCCTATCAATGTCTCTTTGCAGCCTACAAGAGCCCTCCACCTCATCCACTACTCCACCAATCTTGGTGTCATCGGCAAATTTACTAACCCACCCTTCAGCCCCCTCTTCTAAGTCATTGATAAAAATCACAAATAGCAGAGGACCCAGCACTGATCCCTGTGGTACACCGCTGGTAACTGGCCTCCAGTCTGAAAATTTTCCCTCCACCACCACCCTCTGTCTTCTATGAGACAGCCAGTTACTTAACCAATCGGTCAAATTTCCTTCTATCCCACACCTCCTTACTTTCTTCATGAGCCTACCATGGGGAACCTTATCAAACGCCTTACTAAAATCCATGTATACGACATCAACTGCTCTACCTTCGTCCACACTCTTAGTTACCTCCTCAAAGAATTCAATCAAATTTGTGAGGCAGGACTTACCCCTCATGAAACCATGGTGACTATCCCGGATTAAATTGCATCTTTCCAAATGGTCATAAATCCTATCCCTCAGGACCCTTTCCATCAACTTACCGACCACTGAAGTAAGACTAACCGGCCTATAATTACCAGGGTCATTCCTATTTCCTTTCTTGAAGACAGGAACAACATTCACCACTCTCCTGTCCTCTGGTACAATCCACGTGGACAGTGAGGACCCAAAGATCAAAGCTAAAGGCTCTGCAATCTCATTGCTTGTCTCCCAAAGTATCCGAGGATGTATCCCATCTGGCCCAGGGACTGAGCGACCCTTGGGTTTTCCAAACTTGCTAATACATCTTCCCTCACAACATCTACCTCCTCCATCCTATCAGCCTGTATCACACTGTCATCCTTACATACATGACCCCTCCTTAGTGAACACTGAAGAAAAGTATTCATTCAACGCCTCACCTATCTCTTCTGCCTCCATGCACAAGTTCCCACGATTATGCTTGACCGGCCCTAACCTCATCCTGGTCATTCTTTTATTTATCACATAAGAGTAAAAAGCTTTGGGGTTTTCCTTTATCCAACCCGTCAAGGATCTTTCATGCCCCCTCCTGGCTCTCCTAAGCCCTTTTTTTAACTCATTGCTAGCTACCTTGTAACCCTCAAGCAACCCAGCTGAACCTTGTTTTCTCATCCTTACATACGCTTCCTTCTTCCTCTTGACATGGGGAGGGGTGTAGGGGCTGGAGGAGGTTACTGCGATAAGGAGAGTTTTAGGGGCTGAGACTTCCTGAGGGGGGGTGATGGGAGATTTCGATACCTACTTAACTGTACCAGACTGATGTAATCAGACACAGTTGTTCCCACTGAGTTAGTTGCTTCACATCGAAAAGGCTGATGAACTGCATATGTCGAGAATGTTTTCAGATATGTAATTCCAGACAGCCGAACACCATCCTTTCCCCTCCATCTGTAACGTGTTACTGGCGGATTACTGTTTGAAACCATACATGTCAAAGTCATGCTGCCACCTTTATAGTTTTGTGTATAATCAGATGAATCAATGTAAACCAACTTCGGAGCATCTGATCAGAAAGAGAACAGAGTTAAAGAGACACATTAATATCAGCGGGAATCACAGTCACTATAGGTGTCACAAAGCCTATCAAAGGCAAGAAATGACCTCAAGATACATATCTGTAAAGGACAGGACCCGTTCAGTCCCTCGAGCCTGTTACACAGGAACAGGAGGAGGCCCCATTCAGGCCCTCGAGACTGTTATACAGGAATAGGAGGAGACTTGGTTCAGCCCCTTGAGCCTGTGACAGAAGATCATTGTGGATTATGGAATTTCATCCAGGGCTCGAGCTTTGTGGAAATTGGATTGAGGCTTTACAGTGGCACAGTGGTTAGCACCAGGGACCCGGGTTCCATTCTGGCCTTGTGTGACTGTCCTTGTGAGGTTTGCACATTCTCTTGGTTTCTGTGTGGGTTTCCTCTGGGTGTTCCACTTTCCTCCCACAGTCCAAAGATGTGCAGGTTAGGGGGACTGGCCATATTAAGTCGACCCTTAGTGTCAAAGATGTGCATGTTAGGTGGACTGGCCATGCTAAATTGCCCCTAGTGTCCGAAGATGTGCGGATTAGGGGGATTAGCTGTACTAAATTGCCCCTTAGTGTCCAAAGATGTGTATTTTAGGGAGATTGGCTGTGCTAAATTGTCCCTTAGTATCCAAAGATGTGCAGGTTACATGGATTGGCGATGTACACTCATACAAAATTGCTCCTTTGTATCCAAAATTGTGCAGATAACGGGGATTGGCCATGCTAAGTTGTCCCTTAGTGTCCAAAGATGTATAGGTTAGGGTGGATTGGCCATGCTAAATTGCCCCTTAGTGTCCAAAGATGTATAGGTTAGGGTGGATTGGCCATGCTAAATTGTCCCTTAGTGTCCAAAGATGTGCAGGTTAGGGGGATTGGCCATGCTAAATTGCCCCTTAGTGTCCAAAGATGTATAGGTTAGGGTGGATTGGCCATGCTAAATTGCCCCTTAGTGTCCAAAGATGTGTAGGTTAGGGTGGATTGGCCATGCTAAATTGCCCTTTAGTGTCCAAAGATGTATAGGTTAGGGTGGATTGGCCATGCTAAATTGCCCTTTAGTGTCCAAAGATGTATAGGTTAGGGTGGATTGGCCATGCTAAATTGCCCCTTAGTGTCCAAAGATGTGCAGGTTAGGGTGGATTGGCCATGCTAAATTGCCCTTTAGTGTCCAAAGATGTGCAGGTTAGGGTGGATTGGCCATGCTAAATTGCCCCTTAGTGTCCAAAGATGTGTAGGTTAGGTGGATTGGCCGTGCTAAATTGCCCTTTAGTGTCCAAAGATGTGTAGGTTAGTTGGATTGGCCATGCTAAATCGCCTCCTTGTTCCCAAAGATGTGCAGTTTAGGTAGTTTGGCCGTACTAAATTGTCCCTTACCGTCCAAAGATGTGTAGATTAGGTGGATTGGCCATGCTAAATTGCCCTTTCGTGTCCAAAGATGTGTCAATTATGTGGATTGGCCGTAGTAAATTGCCCATTATTGTCCAAAGGTGTGCCGATTACGTGGATTGGCCATGCTAAATTGTACCTTCATGTCCAAAGATGTGTAGGTTAAGGAAACCTAAGGGGTGAACCTGTGAAGAGAAGGCCTGGGTGGGATGCTCTTTTGGGGATTTGGTGCAGACTCGATGGGCTGAATGGCCTTCTTCTGCACAGAGGATATTCTCTGATTCTTGGAGATTGGAAAGAAATAAATTTGCAGTGATGCAGGAATAGAGCGGGCCAACGGGATGGACTGGATTGCTCTACGGAGGAATAGCATGGGCCCAATGTGCTGAATGGCCTCCTTCTGTTCTATAACAACTGAATGATTGAGCCAAGGTGAACTCTGGCCTTCTCCAGACAGTAGATCCTCTCATTGAGCTCATTACTTACACTGCACGTTTAAGGTGATATTTTTAGAGTGAATTTCGTGAAGGGCTGTTTGTATCCCACATGTCAGGGTCCTCGCATTATCCCTGGATGAAGTGACAAAACTCAGTTCAACACCAGATTTCCATCCGTTTTGGGAAGTGCCAGTGATTTCTGTCAAGGAGGATTTGTTTAAGCCATCAATATCAAACCAACTGAGAAGACCGGGGCACAGATACTTCACTGAGCAAAGAATCTTCACCTCTGTATTCTCCTCCATCTCTCGATCTGGCGACATGGTTATCAAATCAGACACATCTTTAGAGACAGAGAGAAGTTAGACACAGGATTAATTAATTAACAGAGAGCTTTGAAAGAATAAATAAATCATCTGGATACCTCATGTGCGACTGGAGCACAAGGAACCAAATTATATTAAATGGAGACCAGAACATTGCAGTGCTCCAAGTGTGGGTCTAACCGAGGGATATGGAGACTGGAACTGTGCACAGTGCTCCGAGTGTGGGTCTAACCGAGGGATATGGAGACTGGAACTGTGCACAGTGCTCCAAGTGTGGGTCTAACCGAGGGATATGGAGACTGGAACTGTGCACAGTGCTCCGAGTGTGGGTCTAACCGAGGGATACGGAGACCGGAACTGTGCACAGAGCTCCGAGTGTGGGTCTAACCGAGGGATACGGAGACCGGAACTGTGCACAGTGCTCCGAGTGTGGGTCTAACCGAGGGATACGGAGACCGGAACTGTGCACAGTGCTCCGAGTGTGGGTCTAACCGAGGGATACGGAGACCGGAACTGTGCACAGTGCTCCGAGTGTGGGTCTAACCGAGGGATACGGAGACCGGAACTGTGCACAGTGCTCCGAGTGTGGGTCTAACCGAGGGATACGGAGACCGGAACTGTGCACAGTGCTCCGAGTGTGGGTCTAACCGAGGGATCAAGTCCCCAGGACCGGATGGAATGCATCCGAGGGTTCTGAAAGAAATGGCGGAGGTGATAGTGGATGCCTTGGTGGTTATTTTCCAGACGTCGCTGGATTCCGGGGAAGTGCCGGAGGATTGGAAAACGGCTAATGTTACGCCGTTGTTTAAGAAGGGTGCCAGGCAAAAGGCGGGGAATTACAGGCCGGTTAGTTTAACGTCTGTGGTAGGTAAAATGTTAGAATCCGTCATTAAGGAGGAAATTGCGAGGCATCTTGAAGGGAATTGCTTGATAGGGCAGACGCAACACGGTTTCATTAAAGGGAAGTCGTGTCTGACAAATTTACTGGAGTTCTATGAGGATGTGTCTAGGGCGGTGGATAGAGGAGAGCCGGTGGATGTGGTCTTTCTGGATTTTCAGAAGGCGTTTGATAAGGTACCTCACAAGAGGTTACTGCAGAAGGTCAGAGGACATGGAGTTGGGGGTAGGGTGTTAGCGTGGATAGAGGATTGGTTGTCAAATAGGAGGCAGAGAGTGGGGGTCAATGGGTGCTATTCGGATTGGCGGTTGGTGACTAGTGGGGTGCCCCAGGGGTCGGTGCTGGGGCCTCAGCTATTTACCATTTATATAGATGATCTGGAGGAGGGAACCGAGTGTAGGGTGTCGAAATTTGCTGATGACACCAAGATTGGGGGAAAGGCAAATTGTGCGGAGGGTGTGGAGAGTCTGCAGAAGGATCTAGATAGGCTGGGTGAATGGGCCAGGAAATGGCAAATGGAATTTAATGTTGGCAAGTGTGAGGTGGTCCACTTTGGTAGGAAGAATGGTAGGAAGGACTATTACTTACGTGGCGAAAAACTGCAGCAGGCGACGGTGCAGAGGGACCTCGGGGTCCTTGTGCATGAGTCGCAAAAACCCAGCCTGCAGGTGCAGCAGGTGGTCAGGAAGGCGAATGGGATGCTGGCCTTCATAGCGAGGGGGATTGAATATAAAAGTAGGGAGGTCTTGCTGCAGCTGTATAGGGCATTGGTGAGGCCGCAGCTGGAGTACTGTGTGCAGTTTTGGGCGCCGCACCTGCGCAAGGATATTTTGGCCTTGGAGGGAGTGCAGAGGAGGTTTACTAGGCTGATACCGGAGTTGAGGGGCTTGAGCTATGAGGAGAGGCTGAATAAACTAGGCTTGTACTCGTTAGAGTTTAGAAGAATGAGGGGAGATCTCATTGAGACGTATAAGATGATGAATGGGATGGATAGGATAGAGGTAGAAAGACTCTTCCCGCTCAAAAAAGACAGTAGGACTAGGGGGCACAGCCTCAAGATAAAGGGGGGGCAGTTCAGAACGGAGTTGAGGAGGAACTTCTTCACTCAAAGGGTGGTGAATCTCTGGAATTCTCTGCCCGTTGAAGTGGTGGAGGCTGCCTCGCTAAATATTTTTAAGAAGCGGGTTGATGGGTTTTTGATAAGAGAGGGGATTAAGGGTTATGGGGAGAGGGCGGGAAAGTGGAACTGAGCCACGACAGATCAGCCATGATCTTATTGAATGGCGGGGCAGGCTCGAAGGGCCAGATGGCCTACTCCTGCTCCTATTTCTTATGTTCTTATGATACGGAGACCGGAACTGTGCACAGTGCTCCGAGTGTGGGTCTAACCGAGGGATATGGAGACTGGAACTGGACACAGTGCTCCGAGTGTGGGTCTAACCGAGGGATATGGAGACTGGAACTGTGCACAGTGCTCCGAGTGTGGGTCTAACCGAGGGATATGGAGACTGGAACTGGACACAGTGCTCCAAGTGTGTTCTAACTGAGGGATATGGAAACCGGAATAGTGCAGAGTGCTCCAAGTGTGGTCTAACCGAGGGATATGGAGATTGGAACTGTGCACATGGAAACACAGAAAACAGGAGCAGAAGTTGGTCACTTGGCCCTTTGAGCCTGTTCCGCCATTCAATCAGACCATGGCTGATCCTCCATCCACTGTCATGATGCCACTCTCACCCCACATTGTCCCCACCCTGGCCTGGCTGTTGTCAACCTTCTCAGGTACACCCTGGTCCAGTTGTCCATCACACCCAACGCTCCTGCCCTTCCCAGAAGACCTTTCCTTGCAAGCACAGTAGGTGCGACATGTCACAACTTTACACTAAGACCTTTCACCTTCATCATAAACCCTTTTTGCACAATTTTTATTGATATGTGAAGACCTCCTCCCATCCTCCTCTGGGCCAGCTCCCACTTGTTCTTACACTTTGCACTGTTATCTCCCATTTCTGGGTGTAGCACTTCCGGAACTGGGAGGAGGCCATTCAACCCCTCGAGCCTGTTACACAGGAACAGGAGGAGGCCCCATTCAGCCCCTCGAGCCTGTTACACAGGAACAGGAGGAGGCCATTCAGGCCCTCGAGCCTGTTACACAGGAACAGGAGGAGGCCATTCAGCCCCTCGAGCCTGTTACACAGGAACAGGAGGAGGTCCCATTCAGTCCCTCGAGGCTGTTACACAGGAACAGGAGGAGGCCATTCAGCCCCTCGAGCCTGTTACACAGGAACAGGAGGAGGCCATTCAGCCCCTCGAGCCTGTTACACAGGAACAGGAGGAGGCCATTCAGGCCCTCGAGCCTGTTACACAGGAACAGGAAGAGGCCATTCAGCCCTCCTCGAGCTTGTTTTCTGTTACTTTGAGCAAAGCTGATTGGGAAGATATTTAAACTTACCAGCTAGTTTAATCGAGACTCCGTCTGGGTCTGAGAAATTATATCCATGTCTGAATTTCATTCTGAAGTGATATATTCCTTCATCACCTTGCTGTAAATTCTTTATTTTCAAGGTACAGTCTTTATTTTGTTGCCAGTTGGTAATGAACTCTGTGCGATTCTGGAAGCGAGGGTGTGAGATGCCATGGGAAGTGATCACTTCATCCCCACCAATCTTGTCCTCATGTAACCACATGACTATCTCAGGGGTACCTCTGTAGAAGGGATACTGGAATGTGCAAGGAATCACCAGACACAAACCCTCAGCTCCAGTTATTGACTCTGGAGCTGTCACACGCCATTCATAACAAAGCACATCTACAACAAGAACAAAGTGCATTTATATAGCATCCTTGTCACTTTACACATCTCAAGGTGTATTCTGAATCAACATCGAGCAACGCAATGAGATATTTAATATCCCACCCAGTCAAATCGCACTCTCCATCTCACTCCCGCACCCTTTAATATCCCACCCAGTCTAATCCCACTCTCCCCCTCACTCCCCGCACCCTTTAATAACCCACCCAGTCCAATCCCACTCTCCCCCTCACTCCCCGCACCCTTTAATATCCCACCCAGTCTAATCCCACTCTCCCCCCTCACTCCCCGCACCCTTTAATATCCCACCCAGTCTAATCCCACTCTCCTCCACACTCCCCGCACCCTTTAATATCCCACCCAGTCTAATCCCACTCTCCTCCACACTCCCCACACCCTTTAATATCCCACCCAGTCTAATCCCACTCTCCCCCCTCACTCCCCGCACCCTTTAATATCCCACCCAGTCTAATCCCACTCTCTCCCACACTCCCTGCACCCTTTAATATCCCACCAGTCGAATCCCACTCTCCCTGCATCACTCGCCACACCGTTTAATATCCCATACAGGCTAATCCTGCTGTCCCCCTCACTCCCCGCACTCTTTAATATCCCACCGAGTGTAATTCTACTCTCTCCCCCTCACTCCCCGCAACCTTTAACATCCCACCCAGTCTAATCCCACTCTCCCCTCACTCCCCGCACCCTTTAATATCCCACCCAGTCTAATCCCACTCTCCCCCTCACTCCCCGCACCCTTTAATATCCCACCCAGTCTAATCCCACTCTCCCCCTCACTCCCCGCACCCTTTAATATCCCACCCAGTCTAATCCCACTCTCCCCCTCACTGCTCGCACCCTTTAATATCCCACCCAGTCTAATCCCACTCTTCCCCTCACTCCCCGCACCCTTTAATATCCCACCCAGTCTAATCCCACTCTCCCCCTCACTCCCCGCACCCTTTAATATCCCACCCAGTCTAATCCCACTCTCCCCCTCACTCCCCGCACCCTTTAATATCCCACCCAGTCTAATCCCACTCTCCCCCCTCACTCCCCGCACCCTTTAATATCCCACCCAGTCTAGTCCCACTGCCCCCCCCTCACTCCCCACACCCTTTAATATCCCACCCAGTCTAATCCCACTCTCCCCCTCACTGCCCGCACCCTTTAATATCCCACCCAGTCTAATCCCACTCTCCCCCTCACTGCCCGCACCCTTTAATATCCCACCCAGTCTAATCCCACTCTCCCCCTCACTCCCCGCACCCTTTAATATCCCACCCAGTCTAATCCCACTCTCCCCCTCACTCCCCGCACCCTTTAATATCCCACCCAGTCTAATCCCACTCTCCCCCTCACTCCCCGCAACCTTTAACATCCCACCCAGTCTAATCCCACTCTCCCCCTCACTCCCCGCACCCTTTAATATCCCACCCAGTCTAATCCCACTCTCCCCCTCACTGCCCGCACCCTTTAATATCCCACCCAGTCTAATCCCACTCTCCCCCTCACTCCCCGCACCCTTTAATATCCCACCCAGTCTAATCCCACTCTCTCCCTCACTCCCCGCACCCTTTAATATCCCACCCAGTCTAATCCCACTCTCCCCCTCACTCCCCGCACCCTTTAATATCCCACCCAGTCTAATCCCACTCCCCCCCCCTCACTCCCCACACCCTTTAATATCCCACCCAGTCTAATCCCACTCTCCCCCTCACTGCCCGCACCCTTTAATATCCCACCCAGTCTAATCCCACTCTCCCCCTCACTGCCCGCACCCTTTAATATCCCACCCAGTCTAATCCCACTCTCCCCCTCACTCCCCGCACCCTTTAATATCCCACCCAGTCTAATCCCACTCTCCCCCTCACTCCCCGCACCCTTTAATATCCCACCCAGTCTAATCCCACTCTCCCCCTCACTGCCCGCACCCTTTAATATCCCACCCAGTCTAATCCCACTCTCCCCCTCACTCCCCGCACCCTTTAATATCCCACCCAGACTAATCCCATTCTCCCCCTCACTCCCCACACCCTTTAATATCCCACCCAGTCTAATCCCACTCTCCCCCCTCACTCCCCACACCCTTTAATATCCCACCCAGTCTAATCCCACTCTCCCCCTCACTCCCCGCACCCTTTAATATCCCACCCAGTCTAATCCCACTCTCCCCCTCACTCCCCGCACCCTTTAATATCCCACCCAGACTAATCCCATTCTCCCCCTCACTCCCCACACCCTTTAATATCCCACCCAGTCTAATCCCACTCTCCCCCCTCACTCCCCACACCCTTTAATATCCCACCCAGTCAAATCCCACTGTTCATAAAAGGTAAATTAAACAGACACTTACACCAGCTATTTGACAGCAGCAGTAAGATGGAAATTAAAGCACCCATTTCTTGTGTACTGAAAGAAATATGGAGATAATTAGTGAAAAATTTACTCAGTGGTTTCTGAATATTTCTCCTCACAGATTCTAACTGGGACGGCCTTCACCAGTCAGATATTAGCGACCATTCCAGAAGCTTCCTTCGAGGGGATTGGGGGTGGCCTTCTTGGATTGACATGAGAAGAAATTCCCCCACTCCAAGATTTCACAATCCTTGCAAAACGTTGACTCAGAAAGCTTTGAGAGGCTCCATCACTGACACAGTTCACCAGGCGGTCAATGGTGAGGGAGTGCCACACTGTCAGAGGGTCAGTGCTGAGGGAGTGCCGCACTGTCAGAGGGTCAGTGCTGAGGGAGTGCCGCACTGTCAGAGGGTCAGTGCTGAGGGAGTCCTGCACTGTCAGAGGGTCAGTGCTGAGGGAGTGCCGCACTGTCAGAGGGTCAGTATTGAGGGAGTTCCGCACTGTCAGAGGGTCAGTGGTGAGGGAATGCCGCACTGTCAGAGGGTCAGTGCTGAGGGAGTGCCGCACTGTCAGAGGGTCAGTACTGAGGGAGTGCCGCACTGTCAGAGGGTCAGTGCTGAGGGAGTGCCGCACTGTCAGAGGGTCAGTGCTGAGGGAGTGCCGCACTGTCAGAGGGTCAGTGCTGAGGGAGTGCCGCACTGTCAGAGGGTCAGTACTGAGGGAGCGCCGCACTGTCAGAGGGTCAGTGCTGAGGGAGTGCCGCACTGTCAGAGGGTCAGTGCTGAGGGAGTGCCGCACTGTCAGAGGGTCAGTGCTGAGGGAGTGCCGCACTGTCAGGGGGTCAGTACTGAGGGAGTGCCGCACTGTCAGAGATGCAGTCTTTCAGTACGTGTCTCGAGGCTCTATCTGCCCTCTCAGGGTGTGTGTAGATGCTTAAATGGTAATTGTTTGGCAGTGCCAATGTGGGGATGTTTTGGGGGTGGGGTGGAGCAGTGAGTGGGGGAATTGGGGTGTGGGGATTTTGGGATGGGAGATAGGCGGAGGGGGAGCAGGGGATGAGGTTGGGGGTGGAGTTGGGTGTAGTTACGGAATGGGGGGTAGGGACGGGGAGTGGAATGGGGGTTGTGGGTGGGGAGGGGTGGAGGATTTGGATGCGGAGATTGGTGCTGGAGGGAACCTGGGAAGTGGGGTTGAGGGATGTGAGTGGGAAGGCTTGTGGTGTGGGAGGCGGGGATTGGTCAGTGGGGGCTAGGGGATGGGGGTGGGTAGGGTGAGGGGTTGGCGGGGTGGGAGTTCTCCACGTGTCCTGCAGTCTGAATATGACATTGATAGTGAGGGCGGTCTGAGTGAGTGACAGTGGAGTGAGTAAGGGGCAGTGATAGTGAGGGTGGAGTGAGTGCAGGGAGTGATAGTGAGAGTTCAGTGAGTGAGTGACAGGGATAATGAGGGTGGAGTGAGGGGCAGTGATATTGATGATGGAGTGAGTGAAAGTGACAGTGAGGGTGGAGTGTGTGAGGGGCAGTGATAGTGAGGGTGGAGTGTGTGAGGGGCAGTGATAGTGAGGGTGGAGTGTGTATAGGCAGTGATAGTGAGGGTGGAGTGTGTGAGGGGCAGTGATAGTGAGGGTGGAGTGTGTGAGGGGCAGTGATAGTGAGGGTGGAGTGTGTGAGGGGCAGTGATAGTGAGGGTGGAGTGTGTATGGGCAGTGATAGTGAGGGTGGAGTGTGTGAGGGGCAGTGATAGTGAAGGTGGAGTGTGTTAGGGGCAGTGATAGTGAGGGTGGAGTGTGTGAGGGGCAGTGATAGTGAGGGTGGAGTGTGTGAAGGGCAGTGATAGTGAGGGTGGAGTGTGTGAAGGGCAGTGATAGTGAGGGTGGAGTGTGTGAGGGGCAGTGATAGTGAGGGTAGAGTGTGTGAGGGGCAGTGATAGTGAGGGTGGAGTGTGTTGGGGCAGTGATAGTGAGGGTGGAGTGTGTGAGGGGCAGTGATAGTGAGGGTGGAGTGTGTTAGGGGCAGTGATAGTGAGGGTGGAGTGTGTGAGGGGCAGTGATAGTGAGGGTGGAGTGTGTGAGGGGCAGTGATATTGAGGGTGGAGTGTATGGGGGCAGTGATAGTGAGGGTGGAGTGTGCGAGGGGCAGTGATAGTGACGGTGGAGTGTGTGAGGGGCAGTGATAGTGACGGTGGAGTGTGTGAAGGGCAGTGATAGTGAGGGTGGAGTGTGTGAGGGGCAGTGATAGTGAGGGTAGAGTGTGTGAGGGGCAGTGATAGTGAGGGTGGAATGTGTGAGGGGCAGTGATAGTGAGGGTGGAGTGTGTGAGGGGCAGTGATAGTGAGGGTGGAGTAAGTGAGTGAAAGTGACAGTGAGAGTGGAGTGTGTTGGGGCAGTGATAGTGAGGGTGGAGTGTGTGAGGGGCAGTGATAGTCAGGGTGTAGTGAGTGTGGACTGTGAGAGTGAGGGGGTTTGAGTGACAGGCAGTGATAATGAGGGGGATTGAGTGAGAGGCAGTAATAGTGAGGGGGATTGAGTGAGAAGCAGTGATAGTGAGGGGGATTGAGTGTGAGGCAGTGATAGTGAGGGGGATTGAGTGTGAGGCAGTGATAGTGAGGGGGATTGAGTGTGAGGCAGTGATAGTGAGGGGGATTGAGTTTGAGGCAGTGATAGTGAGGGGGATTGAGTGTGAGGCAGTGATAGTGGGGGGGATTGAGCGTGAGGCAGTGATATTGAGGGGGATTGAGTGTGAGGCAGTGATAGTGGGGGGGATTGAGTGTGAGGCAGTGATAGTGGGGGGGATTGAGTGTGAGGCAGTGATAGTGAGGGGGTTTGTTACTGTGTGTTTGCTCTCTGAGGTTCTGTCACTCTCTCTGCTGATACAGGAACTTCACTTGAGTTAGCCCACCCACACGTTTGGGGACATCTGTTGCCTTTCATTTATTTGAGGCTGTTGGCGGCAGGTTCCGAATCACTCCCCCCAGGAGAGATCACAGAGAAACAGGAAATTACACCCGACTTCAGACCATCCGATCGAACCTCGTGTCCACAACACCTTCCATTCTGTCAAACAGAACCTCCTCTTACCCACACAGCGAGTCTTAATCATTATTCCAGTATTCCAACTGCCCCCACCACATCAGCACAACATTAATGCCCACTAATGTTCTTCACCATTACTGCAGGCCACCAGGTCTCTCTCTTGCAGGCCAGACCCAGCATTTACCGCACCCCCCACCCCTCATTACCTTTTGAGAAGGGGGTGGGTGAGCCGCCATCTTGAACCCGCTGCAGTCCCCGTGTGGTGTAGGTACACCCACAGTGCTGTTAGGGAGGGAGTGCCAGGATTCTGACCCCAGCGACAGTGAAGGAACGGCCGATATATTTCCAAGTCGGGATGGTGAGTGACTCGGGGGGGGAACCTCCAGGTGGGGGGTGTTCCCAGGTATCTGCTGCCCTTGTCCTTCTAGATTGTAGAGGTGGTGGGTTTGGAAGGTGCTGCCTAAGGAGCCTTGGTGAGTTGCTGCAGTGCATCTTGTAGATGGTACACACGGCTGTCACTGTGCATTGGGGGTGGAGGGAGTGAATGTTTGTGGTTAGTGTGTCGATTAAGTGGGTTTACTTTGTCCTGGATGGTGTCGAGCTTCACGAGCGTTGTTGAGCTGCACCCATCCACAAGTGGGGAGTATTCCAGCACACTCCTGACTTGTGTCCTTGTAGATGGTGGACAGGCTTTGGGGAGTCAGGAGGTGAGTTACTCCCCGCAGGATTCCCAGCGTCTGACCTGCTCTGGGAGCCACAGTATTTATATGGCTGGGTCCCAGTTCAGTTTCTGGTCAATGGTAACCCCCAGGATGTTGATAGTGGGGGGGGATTCAGTGATGGTAACCCCCAGGATGTTGATAGTGGGGGGATTCAGTGATGGTAACCCCCAGGATGTTGATAGTGGGGGAGATTCAGTGATGGTAACCCCCAGGATGTTGATAGTGGGGGATTCAGTGATAAATGCCCCCAGGATGTTGATAGTGGGAGGGTTTCAGTGATGGTAACCCCCAGGATGTTGATAGTGGGGGGGGATTCAGTGATGGTAACCCCCAGGATGTTGATAGTGGGGGGATTCAGTGATGGTAACCCCCAGGATGTTGATAGTGGGAGGGTTTCAGTGATGGTAACCCCCAGGATGTTGATAGTGGGGGGGATTCAATGATAAATACCCCCAGGATGTTGATAGTGGGGGATTCAGTGATAAATACCCCCAGGATGTTGATAGTGGGGGGGGATTCAGTGATGGTAACCCCCAGGATGTTGATAGTGGGGGGGATTCAATGATAAATACCCCCAGGATGTTGATAGTGGGGGATTCAGTGATAAATACCCCCAGGATGTTGATAGTGGGGGGGATTCAGTGATGGTAAACCCCCAGGATGTTGATAGTGGGGGGGATTCAATGATAAATACCCCCAGGATGTTGATAGTGGGGGATTCAGTGATAAATACCCCCAGGATGTTGATAGTGGGGGGGATTCAGTGATGGTAACCCCCAGGATGTTGATAGTGGGGGGGATTCAGTGATGATAACCCCCAGATGTTGATAGTGGGGGGGGAGGGGGGAATTCAGTGATAGGAAGGCCACATGATATCAAAAAACAGTTGAAGGCCCAAAAAGAAAGTGAGTTCGTTCTAAAAGGGAAGTTACATTTAAAAAACTTATTGGAGTTCTTTGAGGATATAACATGTGCGATGGATGAAGGGGAACCAGTGGATGTATGATATATTGATTTTCAGAAAGCATTTGATAAGGTGCCACATCAAAGGTTATAGTGGAAAATTAAAAGCTCATGGTGTAGGGGTAATCTGTTGGCATGGACTGAAGACTGGATAGCTACTAGGAAACAGAGAGTAGGCATAAATGGGTATTTTTCTGGTTGGCAGGCTGTGACGAGTGGTGTGCCACAGGGATCAATGCTGGGACCGCAACTAAAAATTCCAATCAGTGTTCCGGGTGAATGGGCTGAAGGTGTAGTGGCTAAATTTACTGATGACACAAAGAAAGGTAGGAAAGTAAATTGTGAAGGGAATGTAAGCAGAATACAAAAAGACACAGATAGGTTAAGTGAATGAACAAAGACCTAGCAAATGGAGTATGATATGGGTGAATGTGGAATTGTTCATTTTGGCAGGAAGAATCAAGAAGAAGCTCATTATCTGAACGGTGAGAGATTGAAGAGGGGATAACGTGGGGTTTACCATCACTGAATCCCCCCACTATCAACATCCTGGGGGTTACCATCACTGAATCCCCCCCCACTATCAACATCCTGGGGGTTACCATCACTGAATCCCCCCCACTACCAACATCCTGGGGGTGACCATCACTGAATCCCCCCCACTATCAACATCCTGGGGGTTACCATCACTGAATCCCCCCACTACCAACATCCTGGGGGTGACCATCACTGAATCCCCCCCACTATCAACATCCTGGGGGTTACCATCACTGAATCCCCCCCACAATCAACATCCTGGGGGTTACCATCACTGAATCCCCCCCACTATCAACATCCTGGGGGTTACCATCACTGAATCCCCCCACTATCAACATCCTGGGGATTACCATCACTGAATCCCCCCACTATCAACATCCTGGGGGTTACCATCACTGAATTCCCTCCAACTATCAACATCCTGGGGGTCACCATCACTGAATCCCCCACTATCAACATCCTGGGGGTTACCATCACTGAATCCCCCCCACTATCAACATCCTGGGGGCTACCATCACTGAACCCCCCCCACTGTCAAAGGGGAGGAAAGATCCTCTGAGAACCCATCCTGTCAAGATCCCTCCCTCAGAATGGGCTTCCATAAGGTTCCCTCTTGTTCTTCAAACTCCTTTGGGTTACAGGCCTCAGCCTTTCTAACTATCCCTCAGAGGACACATCGCAGGAGTCAACCCAAAGAACTTTCTCTCAACTGCTTCCAGTGCCTTCATATCCAAAAATAAGGAGACCAAAACTGCGCACACTGTTCCAGATGTGATCTCACCAACCTCTGTACAAGTGTAGTAAAGCCTCTCTACTTTTACATTCAAGCCCCTTGGCAGTCAGTTATCACGCGCTGGTTTTGCTGTTTGGCATGCCTGTTAATCTCGTGTTGTACTGGGCCTACATCTTATTTTTAGGTGCTGTTCCTGGCATGCCCTCCTACACCCTCTATTGAAGCAGGGTTGATGCCATGGCTTGATGGTAATGGTTGACTGGGGGATATATCAGAGGCATGAGGTTGCAGATTGTGCTGGTGTACAATTCTGCTGCTGTTGATGGGCCCACAGCGCGTCTTGGATGCCCAGTCTGGAGTTGCCATGTCTGTTGAAAGTCTGTCCCATTTCGCACGGTGACAGTACCACACAACATGCAGGAGGTTATTCTTGTTGTGACAGTGAGAGTTTGTCTCCACAAGGACTGTGCAGTGATCACTCTTACCGATACCATCGTGGACAAATGCATCTGCAGCCGGCAGATTGGTAAGGAGGAGATCAAGTTTGTTTTATGTCTTATTGGTTTCTTCACCACCTGCTACAGACCCAACCTAGCAGTTATATCCTTTAGGATCCAACCAGCTCAGTCTGTGGTGGTACAACTGAGCTACTTGGCAATGGGCAGTGAAGCCCCCCCAACCCAGAGTACAATCTGGATGGCACAATGGCATAATGGTTTGCACTGCTGCCTCACAGTGCCAGGGATCTGCGTTTGATTCCCGGCTTGGATCACTGTCTGTGTAGAGACTGTACATTCTCCCCGTGTCTGCATGGGTTTCCTCCAGGTGCTCTGGTTTCCTTCCATAATCCAAAGATGTGCGGGTTAGGTGGTTTTGCCATGCTAAGTTGCCCCTTGGTGTCAGGGGGATTAGCAAGGTAAATATGTGGTGTTATGGACCTAGGTGGGATTGCGGTCAGTGCAGACTCGATGGGCTGAATGGCCTCTATCTGCACTGTAGGGATTCCATGATTCTAGGTTAGTACTGCTGTCTCACAACACCAGGGACCCCGGTTTAATTCCTGGCTTGGGTCACTGTCTGTGTGGAGTTTGCACATTCTCCCCGCGTCTGTGTGGGTTTCCTCCAAGCTCTCTGGTTTCCTCTCAGTCTGAAAGGCGTGCTGGTTAGGGTCCATTGGCAGTACGAAATTCTCCCGCAGTGTACCCAAACAGGCGCTGGAGTGTGGCGACTGGGGGGATTTTCACAGTAACTTCATTGCAGTGTTAATGTAAACCGACTTGCGACACTAATAAAATAAACTTTTAAATCTGTGCCCTTGCCATACTTAGTGATTCCTCCAAATTGCTGAGGGGTGGGTATCCACGGGGGTGGGGGGGGCGGGGTGGGGGGGGGGGGGGTGCCACGGGGAAAGAGCAGGGGATTTGTCTGTTCATCTTTGGGGGTGATGCCACAGGGTCCAGGGTGGGTATTGAGGGAGGGGCCAAGCTGACAATCCCAGGCTGTGCTTGGCTGCCAACTCTGGAACAGGAAGTATGCAGCCACAGAAACGGGGAATTCCTGCGAGGTTTTACTGGAAGCTTTGCTGCAAGGCGACGTTGTGGTGCAGGGAGTGAGGGTAGCGAAAACAGGAACTGTCATAAATTGCCTGACAAAAATAGCAAGCCTGTAAGAAAGCCACAAACTGATGGAGAGATAGGTCAGATCACGATCAGCTGCTGGTTAGCAGACCGAGAGACGCAGTACACAACATTGCTAAAAGGTGTTTGTTTCCAACATTCAAATAGACACGGGGTCGGCATTGAATTACACACCAGCACTGTGTGGTTTGACACTGTGAGCTTGTTGCCACAGTACCAGTTGTGTTGGGCGAAGGCAAACTACCTGAGAATCCTCCCTCAGAGATAGGGAGGGCTGGAGGAGGTGACAGAGATAGGGAGGGGGTGTAGGGGCTGGAGGAAGTTACAGAGATAGGGAGGGGTGTAGGGGCTGGAGGAGGTTACAGAGGTAGGGAGGGGGTGTAGGGGCTGGAGGAGGTTACAGAGATAGGGAGGGGGTGTAGGGGCTGGAGGAGGTTACAGAGATAGGGAGGGGGTGTAGGGGCTGGAGGAAGTTACAGAGATAGGGAGGGGTGTAGGGGCTGGAGGAGGTTACAGAGGTAGGGAGGGGGTGTAGGGGCTGGAGGAGGTTACAGAGATAGGGAGGGGGTGTAGGGGGTGGAGGAGGTTACAGAGATAGGGAGGGGTGTAGGGGCTGGAGGAGGTTACAGAGATAGGGAGGGGGTGTAGGGGCTGGAGGAGGTTACAGAGATAGGGAGGAGTGAAGGGGCTGGAGGAGGTTACAGAGATAGGGAGGGGGTGTAGGGGCTGGAGGAGGTTACAGAGATAGGGAGGAGTGAAGGGGCTGGAGGAGGTTACAGAGATAGGGAGGGGGTGTAGGGGCTGGAGGAGGTTACAGAGATAGGGAGGAGTGAAGGGGCTGGAGGAGGTTACAGAGATAGGGAGGGGGTGTAGGGGCTGGAGGAGGTTACAGAGATAGGGAGGAGTGAAGGGGCTGGAGGAGGTTACAGAGATAGGGAGGGGTGTAGGGGCTGGAGGAGGTTACAGAGATAGGGAGGGGTGTAGGGGCTGGAGGAGGTTACAGAGATAGGGAGGGGTGTAGGGGCTGGAGGAGGTTACAGAGATAGGGAGGATTGTAGGGGCTGGAGGAGGTTACAGAGTTAGGGAGGATTGTAGGGGCTGGAGGAGGTTACAGAGATAGGGAGGGGTGTAGGGGCTGGAGGAAGTTACAGAGGTAGGGGTTGGTTTAGGGACTGGAAGAAGTTACAGAGATAGGGAGGGGAGTAGAGGCTGGAGCAGATTACAGAGATAGGGAGGGGTGTAGGGGCTGGAGGAAGTTACAGAGATAAGGAGGGAGTGTAGGAGCTGGAGGAAGTTACACAGGTAGGGAGGGATGTAGGAGTTGGAGGAAGTTACAGAGATAAGGAGGGGTGTAGGGGCTGGATGTGTTTACAAAGATAGGGAGGGGTGTAGGGGCTGGAGGAGGTTACATGGATAGGGAGGGGTGCAGTGTCTGGAGGAGGTTACAGGGATAGGGAGGGGTGTAGGGACTGGAGGAGGTTACAGTGATAGGGAGAGGTGTAGGGACTGGAGGAGGTTACAGAGATAGGGAGAGGTGTAGGGACTGGAGGAGGTTACAGAGATAGGGAGAGGTGTAGGGACTGGAGGAGGTTACAGAGATAGGGAGAGGTGTAGGGTCTGGAGGAGGTTACAGAGATAGGGAGGGATGTGGGGACTGGAGGTAGTTACAGAGAGAAGGTGGGGTGTCGGGGCTGGAGGAGGTTACAGAGATAGGGAGAGGTGTGGGGACTGGAGGAAGTTACAGAGGTGTCTGTGTTCCTGTCTCACTTTGACCATGTGGTAATGGTCTGGGAGGGGAACCGTCCTGACCTCTGACCCTTTGCAGTGAAATTGTTGGATAGAAAGCCTTTCATTCATCTAGGCACTTCCTTCTCTTCAGAATGTTCCATTGCCCCTTGACAACCCAAATTATGCACTTAGGTGGGGAGGTCAGTTTTGTAATATAGGAAGGGAAGGGGTTTCAGGTGGTCTGGCTGGGGTGGGAAATAGGGATGAGATCCCGGTCTGTGTGTGGGTGGTTCAGCGGGTGGTTTCCGGGAGTTGGTATAGTCAGGAGCTGTTGGGTTCTTGGACGTAGGAGCAGAAATAGGCCATTCAGCCCATCATATCAGCTCCGCCATTCAATGAGATCATGACTGATCTGATAATCCTCAACTCCACCTTCCCGCCTTATTTGGGAATTATAGACTGATTAGCCTGACACTGGCAGTGTGCAAAATGCTGGAGTCAAATATGAAGGACGTAATAACTGAGCATTTGGGAAGTGGTGACAGGATCAGTCCAAGTCAGTATGGATTCACTGAAGGGAAATCATGCTTGACAAATCTTCTGGAATTTTTTGAGGATTTTACCAGAAGAGTGGGCAAGGATGGACCAGCAGATGTTTTGAATCTGGACTTACAAAAGGCTTTTGACAAGGCCCCAAACAAGAGATTAGTGAACCAAATTAAAGCTCACGGTATTGTAATGTATTGACGTGGATAGAGAACTGGGTGGCAGACAGGAAGCAGAGAGTGGGAATAAATGGGTTATTTTCAGAGTGGCAGAAGGTGATGAGTGGGGTACCGCAGGGTTCAGTGCTGGAACCGCAGCTATTCACAATATACATTAATGATATAGACAAAAGAATTGAATGCAATATCTCCAAATTTGCAGACAACACTAAGTTGAGTGGCAGTGTGTGTTGTGAGGAGGATGCTAAGAGACTGCAGGGAGACTTGGATAAGCTGGCTGAGTGAACAAATACTTGGCAGATGCAGTATAATGTGGATGAATGTGAGGTTATTATCCATTTTGGTGGCAAAAACAGGCAGGTTTATCTAAAAGGTGGCAGTTTAGGAAAAGGGGAAGTGCAACTTGGCCTGGGTAGCATGGTGGAACAGTCACTGAAGGTTAGCATGAAGGTACAGCAGCTGGTGAGGAAACCGAATGGCCTGCTGGCCTTCATAGCGAGAGGATTTGAGTATAAGAGTAGGAATGTCTTGCTGCAATTATTCAGGGCCTTGAGTATTGTGGGCAGTTTTGGTCTCCTATTCTGAGGAAGGACATTCTTGCTATTAAGCAAGTCCAGAGAAGGTTCACCAGACTGATTCCTGGAATGGCAGGACTGACATATGAAGGAGGACTGGATCGACTGGGCTTGCACTCATTAGAATTTAGAGGAATGAGAGGGGATCTCATAGAAACATAAAAAGTCCTGATGTGACTGGACAAGCTAGATGCGGGAAGAATGTTCCCAATGTTGGGGAAGTGCAGAACCAGGGATCATAGTCTAAGAATAAAGAGTAAGTCACTCAGCACTGAAATGAGGAAGAACCTCTTCACTCGGAGAGGTATGAGCTTGTGGAATTCTCTACCACAGAAAGCTGTTGGGGCCAGTTTGTTCGATATGTTCAAGAGGAAGGTGAACATGGCCCTTGCAGCTAAAGTGATCAAGGGGTACGGAGAGAAAATGGGAGTGGGATACTGAAAGTGCATGATGAACCATGATCATAAGAACATGAGAAATAGGAGTAGGAGTAGGCCATCTAGCCCCTCGAACCTGCCTGCCATTCAATAAGATCATGGCTGATCTGAAGTGGATCAGTTCCACTTACCCGCCTGCTCTCCATAACCCTTAATTCCCTTATCGATCAGAAATCTATCTACCCGTGATTTAAACATATTCAACAAGGTAGCGTCTACCACTTCAATGGGCAGAGAATTCCAAAGATTCACTGATCACATTGAATGGTGGTGCAAGTCCGGAGGGCCGAGCGACCTACTCCTGCACTTATTTCTATGTTTCTATGCCCATAACTCTCCATTCCCTTACTGATTAAAAATCTCTCTGTCTCAGCCTTGAACATGCTTAACAATCAAGCCTCTACAGCCCTCAGCGGTAAAGAATTCCACAGATACACTCTCCCCTGAGAGAAGAAACTCCTCCTCATTTCTGTCTGAAATGAGGCAAACCCTTACTCTGAGATTATTCCCTCTGCTCCCAGACTCTCCCACAAGAGGAAACAATCTCTCAGCATTGACCCTGTCAAACCCCTTGAGAATCTGACATGTCTCAATAAGGTCGAGTCTCAGTCTTCTAAACTGCAATGAGTACAGACCCAATCTATTCAACTGCTCCCTGTAAGAAAATCCGAAGATTTAAATTGCGGAGAATTGGATAACGCCAGGAGCATCCTAACTGGACATTGGAGATTTTAACTTCACGGGAAATTCCAGTGCAGTCCGTGAGCAGGGATTATCGGAGGGGTTATGATCTTCCCAGAGATGGGGTGGTCTGGGCATTGCGTGCCTGCACCAGTTACTTGATAATAATCAGGGAGAATGACAATAGGAGCAAGCCAAATTAAATTAAATCTCATCAAAAACATTAACTGGTTGACAGCTTTGGAATGGTTTCATTGACGTATCAATTTGTCAGTTGCCCCAACAGACTGAGGAACATAATATCAAAAATATCTGGAAAGACTGAAATGTAAATATATGGAAATCCGTGAATGTATAGTCAGTATAGGGGGTGGCACAGTGTTTAACACTGCTTCCTCATAGCACCAAGGACCCGGATTCGATTCCAACCTCATGTGACTGTCTGTGCAGAGTCTGCACATTCTCCCTGAGTCTGTGTGGGTTTCCTCCAGGTTCTCCGGTTTCCTCCCACACTCCAAAGATATGCAGGTTAGGTGGATTGGCCATGCCAAATTGCCCCTTTGTATCCAAAAATGTGTAGATTACGTGGATTAGCAATGTTAAGTTCCCCCTTAGAGTGCAAAATTGTATAGATTAGATGGATTGGCCATGCTAAATTGCCCCTTAGTGTCTAAAGTTGTGTAATTTTGGCGGATTGGCCATGGTAAACACGTGTGATTACAGGATAGGGTGGAGGGAGGGCCAGAGATGCTCTGTCAGAGAGTTGGTGCAGATTGGATGGGCTGAATGGCCTCATTCTGCACTATAGATATTCTGTAGTTCTATATGTAGATGTGTTTCACAAATTGCCAATCTCACATTCCCAATTATTTACTTCAGTCATGACAAATTAATCTAGATTTGGGTGTCCACTATCCCAGCTTTTGTCCCCATCAGTAATCAGCACGTTTGGCCAGTGGAAACACAGACCTAGGAGCCTCAGCATTAGCCCTCAGAACATCACACAAATCTCTGACAGCGTGGCACTCCCTCAGTACTGACCCTCTGACAGTGCGGCACTCCCTCAGTACTGACCCTCTGACAGTGCGGCACTCCCTCAGTACTGACCCTCTGACAGTGCGGCACTCCCTCAGTACTGACCCTCTGACAGTGCGGCACTCCCTCAGCACTGACCCACTGACAGTGCGGCACTCCCTCAGCACTGACCCTCTGACAGTGCAGCACTCCCTCAGTACTGACCGTCTGACAGTGCGGCACTCCCTCAGCGCTGACCCTCTGACAGTGCAGCACTCCCTCAGTACTGACCCTCTGACAGTGTGGCACAATCTGAGAACTGACCCTCTGACAGTGCGGCACTCCCTCAGCGCTGACCCTCTGACAGTGCAGCACTCCCTCAGTACTGACCCTCTGACAGTGTGGCACAATCTGAGAACTGACCCTCTGACAGTGCGGCACTCCCTCAGCGCTGACCCTCTGACAGTGCAGCACTCCCTCAGTACTGACCCTCTGACAGTGTGGCACAATCTGAGAACTGACCCTCTGACAGTGCGGCACTCCCTCAGTACTGACCCTCTGACAGTGCGGCACTCCCTCAGTACTGACCCTCTGACAGTGCGGCACTCCCTCAGTACTGACCCTCTGACAGTGCGGCACTCCCTCAGCACTGACCCTCTGACAGTGCGGCACTCCGTCAGTACTGACCCTCTGACAGTGCGGCACTCCCTCAGTACTGACCCTCTGACAGTGTGGCACTCCCTCAGCGCTGAACCTCTGACAGTGCGGCACTCCCTCAGTACTGATCCTCTGACAGTACGGCACTCCCTCAGTAGAGTTTAAAGCTTTATTTATTCGTCACAAGTGAGCTTACATTGACAATGAAGTTACTGTGAAAGTCCCCTAGTCGCCACACTCAGGCACCTTTTCGGGTACACTGAGGCAGAATTTAGCATGATCAATGCACCTAACTAGCACCTCTTTGGAACATGGGAGGAAACTGGAGCACCCGGAGGAAACCTACGCAGGCGCAGGGAGAACATGCAGACTCCACACAGACAGTGACCCAAGCTGGGAATTGAGTCTGGGTCCCTGGCGCTGTGAGGCAGCCGTGCTAACCACTGTGCCTTGTGCTGCTCTAGTGTGGCGCTCCCTCAGTACTGACTCTCTGACAGTGCGGCACTCCCTCAGTACTGACTCTCTGACAGTGCGGCACTCCCTCAGTACTGACTCTCTGACAGTGCGGCGCTCCCTCAGTACTGACTCTCTGACAGTGCGGCACTCCCTCAGTACTGACTCTCTGACAGTGCGGCGCTCCCTCAGTACTGACTCTCTGACAGTGCGGCACTCCCTCAGCACTGACTCTCTGACAGTACGGCACTCCCTCAGTACTGACCCTCTGACAGTGCGGCACTCCCTCAGTACTGACTCTCTGACAGTGCGGCGCTCCCTCAGTATTGACCCTCTGACAGTGCGGCACTCCCTCAGTACTGACTCTCTGACAGTGCGGCACTCCCTCAGTACTGACCCTGGTGAATGTTGATCTGTGTTGATGTTAAGACTGATGTTTTTGTGTGTGCGCCAATATTTAAAACTTGTCAATTCACTCGGAAGAAGAGGGACAGAGAAACAGAACAAAAAGAAAGTGATAGCGATCAGCTGTAACACCATGCATTCCACAGTCCAACACGCGGGACAGACGAGACAGAGAGCAAGAGGGAACCAGAGATGGGGTCACCCTCTCGGATAGGGTGAGGGGATGAACTGGGAGAGTGGGGGCAAAATTAAATCAGGTCATATCATAGGATCGTAGAATGGTTGTAAGATACGACACATCGAGAAGATATTCAGCCCACTGTTCCGGTGCTAGCTCTTTGAAAGATCTCTCCAATTAGTTTCCACTCTCTCTCCCCACTCTCTCTGTAAACTTTCCCCCTTCCAGTATTTCCCCAATTGCCCCTTTTGAAAGTTTCTATTGAATCTGCTTCCACCGCCCTTTCAGGCAGCGCCTTCCAGATCACAACAACTCGCTGTGTGTCCAAAATAAAATTCTCCTCATCTCTCACCCCCTCTGGTTCTTTTCCTGATTCACTCCAATCTGTGTCCCCTCTGGTTACCGAGCCTCCTGTCACTGGAAACACTTTCTCTTCACTCGCTCTTTCTCGCACCAGTGCATGGACCACAGATAAACTGTGGGCCTGTGACTCACCCCATGCCCGGAATGATGCCGATGTCTTCACCGGTGAGAGAGGGCTGTACACATCCCGCTGCCTCCCACTGCTCCAAACTCAGACAGCACTGAGTTGGAGCTTCACTTTGAGATGTGCGGTTGTTGTTTGAGGCTGAACATCAGGCTGTGAGTTTAGTGGCGAAAGGAGGAGGTGGTGAAGTAGGAGGAGGAAGTTACTGATTTAAATATCTTTACTAGTGGCTGTTACTTTCACCGGTGTGCAGGCGAGGTGCATTTAGAGTAAGAATCAGATTGAGAAGTTAACCACAGTCACATTTTGCCGTGTCCGTGACTCATACTTTCCACAAGATCATCTGTAGTAAACATTTCTTGACAAGTTCTGAAACAGTTTGTGCTGTAGTGTTCTAAGTTCTAAGTTGTTAACTCCTTCCATCAGCCACTCCCCTCCATTACCCACCCATTAGCCACAGGAGGAGATGCAGTCAGGGCCTGTTTGATCTCTGTCTGGGTGGCACATTGGTCAGCACCCACAATGCCAGGGACGCAGGTTCGATTCCCGGCTTGAGTCATTGTCTGTGTGGAGTCTGCATGTTCTCCCCGTGTCTGCGTGGGTTTCCTCCAGGTGCTCTGGTTTCCTCCCACAGTCCGAAAGGCGTGGTGGTTAGGTACATTGGCCATGCTTAATTCTCCTTCAGTGTACCCGGACAGTCACCGGGGTGTGGTGACTAGGGGTATTTCACAGTAACTTCATTGCAGTGTTAATGTAACCTATGTGTAACAAATAAACTTTAAAAATCCTTCAGAAGACATGGTTAGTTAAAGTTAAAACAACTGGAATAAATAAACTAATCTTAACTCTATCCACCCAGCTTTGTTGCAAAGAACAAAGAACAGTACAGCAAAGGAACAGGCCCTTCGGCCCAGCAAGCCTGTACTGACACCGGGTGCCGTTCTAAACTGAAGACTTTGTCTCTACATGGTCCGTATCTGTCTATTCCCTGCCTACTCATGTATTTGTCAAGATGTCTCTTAAATGGTGTTATTGTATCTGCTTCTACCACCTCCTTCGGCACCTCATTCCAGGCACTTCACCCTCTGTGTAAAAAACTTGCCTCTCACATCTCCTTTAAACTTTCCCCCTTTTACCTTCAACCTGTGTCTCCCAGTAATTAACATTTCCACCCTGGGAAAAAGACTGCGACTATCCATTCTACCTGTGCCCCTCAACATTTTGTTGACTTCTACCAGGTCGCCCCTCAGCCTCCGATGTTCCAGTCTCTAGTTTTAGACTCCCTTACTTTTGAGAAAAGATATTGACTATCTAGCTGATCTATGCCCCTCATTATTTAATAGACCTCTATAAGATCACCCCTCAGCCTTCCACGCTCCAGAGAAAAAAGTCCCAGTCCATCCAGCCTCTCCTTATAACTCAATCCATTGAGTCCCAGGAGCACCCTAGTAAATCTTTTCTGCACTCTTTCTAGTTTAATCATTTCCTTTCTATAATAGGGTGACCAAAATTGCACACAGTATTCCAAGTGTGGCCTTATCAATGTCTTGTACAACTTCAACAAGACATTCCAACTCCTGTATTCAATGTTCTGACCGATGAAACCAAGCATGCTGAATGCCTTCTTCCCCATTCTGTCCACCTGTGACTCCACTTTCAAGAGGCTATCAACATGTACCCCTAGATCTCTTTGTTCTGTAACTCTCCGTAACGCCCTACCATTAACTGAGTAAGTCCTGCCCTGGTTCTATCTCCCAAAACCTCGCATTTATCTAAATTAAACTCCATCCGCCATTCGTCAGCCCCCGGCCCAATTGATTAAGATCCTGTTGCAATCCGAGATAACCTTCGTCACTGTCCACTATGCCACCAATCTTAGTGTCATCTGCAAACTTACTAACCCTGCCTCCTATATTCTCATCCAAATCATTGATACAAATGACAAATAACAGTGGGCCCAGCACTGATCCCTGAGGCACACTGTTGGTCACAGGCCTCCAGTTTGATAATCAACTCTCTACGACCACCCTCTGGCTTCTGTCAAGAAGCCAATTTTGTATCCATTTAGATACCTCACCCTGGATCCTGTGAAATTTAACATTATGCAACAACCTACCATGCGGTACCTTGTCAAAGTCCATATAGACAACATCAACTGCACTGCCCTCATCTACCTTCTTGGTACCCCTTCAAAAAACTCAATCAAATTTGTGAGACATGATTTTCCACTCACAAAGCCATGCTGACTGTCCCTAATCAGTCCTTGTGTCTCTAAATGCCTGTAGATCCTGTCTCTCAGAATATCTTCCAACAACTTACCCACCACAGATGTGAGGCTCACTGGCCTGTAGTTCCCAGGCTTTTCCCTGCAGCCTTTTTAAAAGGCACAACATTTTCCCCTCTCCAACCTTCGCACACCTTACCGGTGACCATCGATGATTCAAATATCTCTGCTAGAGGACCTGCCTAGAACAAAGAACAAAGAAAATTACAGCACAGGAACAGGCCCTTCGGCCCCTCCAAGCCTGAACTGACCATTCTGCCCGACTGAACTAAAACTCCCTACCCTTCCGGGGACCATATCCCTCTATTCCCATCCTATTCATTTAGTTGTCAAGACGCCCCTTAAAAGTCACTACCGCTTCCGCTCCCTCCCCCAGCAAGGTAATCCAGGCACCCACTACTCTCTGTGTAAAAAATCTGCCTTGTCCATCTCCTTTAAACCTTGCCCCTCGCACCTCAAACCTGTGTCCCCGAGTAATTGACTCTTCCACCTGGGAAAAAGCTTCTGACTCTGCACTCTGTCCCTCATAATCTTATAGGCTTTTATCAGGACGCCTCTCAACCTCCGTCTCTCCAGTAAGAACAAACCAAATTTCCCAACCTCTTCTCATAGCTAATGTCCTCCATACCAGGCAACATCCTGGTAAATCTTTTCTGTACCCTCTTCAAAGCTTCCACATCTTTCTGGTAGTATAGGACCAAAACTTAACACGATATTCCAAATGCAAACTAACTAAGGTTCTATAAAGCTGCAACATGACTTGCCAATTTTTAAACTCAATGCCCCGGCCAATGAAGACAAGCATGCCGTATGCATTCTTGACTACCTTCTCCATTTGTATTGCCACTTTCAGTGACCTGCGTACCTGTACACCCAGATCCCTCTGCCTATCAATACTCCTAAGGGTTCTGCCATTTACTGTATATTTCCTATCTGTATTAGACCTTCCAAACCGTAGGACCTCACATCTGTCCGGATTAAACTCCATCTGCCATCTCTCCGCCCAAGTCTCCAACTGATCGATATCCTGCTGTATCCTCTGATGGTCCTCATCGCTATCTGCAAATCCATTAACCTTTGTGTCGTCCGCAAACTTACTAATCAAACCAGTTACATTTTCTTCTAAATCATTTATATATATTACAAACAGCAAAGGTCCCAGCACTGATCCCTGAGGAACACCACTTATCACAGCCCTCCATTCAGAAACACACCCTTCCACTGCTACCCTCTGTCTCTGTGACCGAGCCAGTTTTGTACCCACCTTGCCAGCTCACCTCTGATCCCGTGCGACTTCACCTTCTGCACCAGTCTGCCATGAGGGACCTTGTCAAAGGCCTTACTGAAGTCCATGTAGACAACATCCACTGCCTGACCCTCATCAATCATCTTTGTCACTTCCTCAAAACACTCGATCAAGTTAGTGAGACACGACCTCCCCTTCACAAAACCATGTTGCCTCTCGCTAATACGCTCACTTATTTCCAAGTGGGAATAAATCCTGTCTCGAAGAATCTTCTCCAATAATTTCCCTACTACTGATAGAAGGTTCACCAGTCTGTAATTACTTGGATTATTCTTGCTACCCTTCTTAAACAAAGGAACAACATTGGCTATTCTCCAATCCTCTGGGACCTCCCCTATAGTAAGAAGTCTCACAACACCAGGTTAAAGTCCAATCAGTTTATTTGATAGTAAACCCACAAGCTTTCAGAACTTTGCACACACCTGATGAAGGAACAGCGTTTCTGAAAGCTTGTGGGTTTACTATCAAATAAACTGGTTGGGCTTTAACCTGGTGTTGTGAGACTTCTTACTGTGTTTACCCCCATCATCTCCACATCATGACCTCCACTATAGCCAGTGAGAGTACAAAGGTTTCTCTCAAGGCCCCAGCAATTTCCTCCTTTGCCTCTCTCAGTACTCTGGGGTATATCCCATCAGGCCCTGGGAACTTGTCTACCTTAATGTTTGCCAAGAACCCCAATACCTTCTACTTTTTGATCTCAACATCACTCAAACTATCTACACACCCTTTCCCAGAGTCATTATCCACCAAGTCCTTCTCTTTGGTGAATACTGACGCAAAGTACTCATTTAATATCTCACCCATTTCCTCTGGCTCCACACACAGATTCCCTCCCTTGTCTTTGAGTGGGTCAACCCTCTCCCTGGCTACCTTCTTGCTCTTTACATATGTATAAAAATCCTTGGGATGTTCTCTAATCCTGCTGGCCAACTCTTTTTCACGAACCCTTTTAGCCCTCCTTAATCCTTGCTTAAGTTTCTTTCCACTTTCCTTGTATTCCATACTTGCTTTGTGTGTTCCCAGCCTCCTAACTTTGACAAATGCTTCCTTTTTCTCTTTGACTAGGCTCACAATATCTCTCGTTATCCAAGGTTCCCAAAACTTGCCATTTTTATCCTTCATCTTTACAGGAATGTGCCGGTCCTGAATCCCTATCAATTTACACTTGAAAAGCTCCCACATACCAGATGTTGATTTCCCCTCAAACATTTGCCTCCTATCTACATTCTTCAGTTCCTGCCTAATATTGATGTAATTAGCCTTTCCCCAATTTAGCACCTTAACGTGAGGACTTAACGTAAAGCTTACTGAATTGTGGTCACTGCTCCCGAACTGCTCCCCTTCTGAAACATCGACCACCTGGCTGGCCTCATTTCCCAATACCAGGTCCTGTGTGACCCCTTCCCCAGTTGGACGATTTACATACTGTTTCAGGAAGCCTTCCTGGATGCTTCTTACAAACTCTGCCTCATCCACATCCTAGCACTAAGTGAGTCTCAGTCAATATAGGGGAAGTTAAAATCTCCCACCACAACAACCCTGTTACTTTTACATCTTGCCATATCTGTTCCTCAATCTCCCGCCGGCAGTTGGGTGGCCTATAGTAAACCCCTAACATTGTGACTACACCTTTCCTATTCCTGAGCTCTACCCATATTGCCTCGCTGTATGAATCCTCCAAGGTGCCCTCCCGGATTACAGCTGGGATATTCTCCTTAACCTGTAGTGCAACTCCCTCAACTCTTTTACATCCCGTCTCACCCATCTCTTGTGGATCTGCACATCGACCTTGTTGATCCTTAAGAGGCCCTACTCTCTCCCTAGTTATTCTTTTGGCCTTTATGTATTTGTAGAAGCTCTTTGGATTCTCCTTTGCTTTATCTGCCAAAGCATTCTTGTGTCCCCTTTTTGCCCTTCTGATTTCTCTCTTAACTCTACTCCTACCCCTCTATACTCTTAAGGGATTCATCCGATCCCAGCTGCCTATGCATGTCATTTGCCTCCTTTTTCTTTTTGACCAGGGCCTCAATACCCTGAGTTATCCAGGGTTTCCTACTTGCCCTTCACTCTAAGAGGAATGTGTTTACCCTGAACCCTGGTTAACACACTTTTGAAAGCCTCCCACTTACTCGACATCCCTTTGACTTTCCAAAGACTCCCCATCCCTCTCAGAAAATACTGTTGAGGCCAGAAGGGACCAATTGGAAAACTTCCAACTAAGATTGTTTGGTTTTTCTTGGATGAAGAGTGTTAAGGGGTTACATAGTTCTTAAAAAGTTTACAAAATGATGAGGGGCATGGACAAAATGAAGAGGTGGACTCTTTTTCCCAGGGTAGCAATGTCAATTACTAGGGGGCATAGGTTTAAGGTAAAAGGGGGAAAGTTTAAAGGAGGTGTGAGAGGCATGTTTTTTGCACAGAGGGTGGGTGGTAAATGCCTGGAATGCACTGCCAGGGGAGGTGAGAGAAGCAGTTACAATAGCAATAGCAACAATAGGGATGTAGAGGAAAGGATTGCAAAGATGATTCTGGATAGGAGCGCAAGTAACAGGGTAGTTGTTATGGGGGACTTTAACTTTACAAATATTGATTGGAAAAGCTATAGTTCAAGTACTTTAGATGGGTCCGTTTTTGTCCAATGTGTGCAGGAGGATTTCCTGACACAGCATGTAGTTAGGCCAACAAGAGGCGAGGCCACATTGGATTTGGTACTGGGTAATGAGCCAGGCCAGGGGTTAGATTTGGAGGTAGGCGAGCACTTTGGTGATAGTGACCACAATTTGATTACATTTGCATTAGAGATGGAAAGGGATAGGTATATACTGCAGGGCAAGAGTTATCGCTGGGGGAAAGGAAATTACAATGCGATTAGGCAAGACTTAGGATGCATAGGATATGGAAGGAAACTGCAGGGGATGGGCACAATTGAAATGTGGAGCTTGTTCAAGGAACAGCTGCTGCATGTCCTTGATAAGTATGTACCTGTCAACCAGGGAGGAAGTTGTTGAGCAAGGGAACTGTGGTTTATTAAAGAAGTTGAATCGCTTGTAAAGAGGAAGAAGGAGATTTATGTAAAAATGAGACGTGAAGGCTCAGTTAGGGCAGTTGAGAGTTACAAGTTAGCCAGGAAGGACCTAAAGAGAGAGATAAGAAGAGCCGGGAGGGGACATGAGAAGTCTTTGGCAGGTAGGATCAAGGAAAACTCTAAAGCTTTCTATAGGTGTGTCAGGAATAAAAGAATGACTAGGGTAAGATTAGGGCCAGTCAAGGACAGTAGTGGGAAGTTGTGCATGCAGTCTGAAGAGATCGGAGAGGCGCTAAATGAATATTTTTCGTCAGTATTCACACAGGAAAAAGATAATGTTACCAAGGAGAATACTGAGATACAGGCTATTAGACTAAATGGGATTGAGGTTCATAAGGAGGAGGTGTTAGCAATTCTGGGAAGTGTGAAAATAGATAAGTCCCCTGGGCCGGATGGGATTTATCCTAGGATTCTCTGGAAGGCTAGGGAGGAGATTGCAAAGCCTTTGGCTTTGACCTTTATGTTGTCATTGTCTACAGAAGTAGTGCCAAAAGACTGGAGGATAGCAAATGTTATTCCTTTGTTCAAGAAGGGGAGTAGAGACAATCCTGGTAATTATAGACCAGTGAACCTTACTTCTGTTGTGGGCAAAGTTTTGGAAAGGATTATAAGAGATAGGATTTATAATCATCTAGAAAATAATAATTTGATTAGGGATAGTCAACACGGTTTTGTGAAAGGTAGGTCATGCCTCACAAACCTTATTGAGTTCTTTGAGAAGGTGACCAAAGAGGTGGATGAGGGTAAAGCAGTTGATGTGGTGTATATGGATTTCAGGAAAGCGTTTGATAAGATTCCCACAGTAAGCTATTGCAGAAGATACAGAGGCATGGGATTGAGGGTGATTTAGCAGTTTGGATCAGAAATTAGCTAGCTGTAAGAAAACAGAGGTGGCAGTTGATGGGAAATGTTCATCCTGGAGTTCAGTTACAGGTAGTGTACCTCAAGGATCTGTTTTGGGGCCACTGCTGTTTGTCATTTTTATAAATGACCTGGATTGAGGGGGTAGAAGGATGGGTTAGTAAATTTGCGGATGACGCTAAAGTCGGTGGAGTTGTGGACAGTGCGGTTGGATGTTGTAGGTTACAGAGGGACATAGATAAGCTGCAGAGCTGGGTGAGAGGTGGCAAATGGAGTTTAATGCGAAAAAGTGTGAAGTGATTCACTTTGGAAGGAGTAACAGGAATACAGAGTACTGGGCTAATGGTAAGATACTTGGTAGTGTGGATGAGCAGAGAGATCTCGGTGTCCATGTGCATAGATTCCTGAAAGTTGGCACCCAGGTTGATAACGTTGTTAAGAAGGTGAACGGTGTGTAGCTTTTATTGGTAGAGGGATTGAGTTTAGGAGCTATGAGGTCATGTTGCAGCTGTACAAAACTCTGGTGCGGCCACACTTGGAGTATTGCTTACAGTTCTGATTGCTGCATTATAGGAAGCATATGGAAGCATTGGAAAGGGTGCAGAGGAGATTTACCAGGATGTTGTCCAGTATGATGGGAAAGTCTTATGGAGAAAGGCTGAGGGACTTGAGGCTGTTTTTGTTAGAGAGAAGAAGGTTAAGAGGTGACTTAATAGAGGCACATAAGATGATCAGAGGATTAGGTTAGGTGGACAGTGAGAGCCTCTTTCCTCGGATGGAGATGGCTAACACAAGGGGACATAGCTTCAAATTGAGGAGTGATAGATACAGGTGTCAGAAAAAGGTTCTTTACGCAGAGTAGTAAGGGCGTGGGATGCCCTGCCTGTAACAGTAGTGGACTCACCAACATTAAGGGCATTTAAATAGTCATGGGATAAACATATGGATGATATTGGAATATGTAGGTTAGATGGGCTTTAAATTGAATTCCCTGGAGCTGTGAGACAGCAGTGCTAACCACTGTGCCACCATGCCCCTGGGAATCAAACCCGGGTCCCTGGTGCTGTGAGGCAGCAGTGCTAACCACTGTGTCACTGTGCCCCCGGGAATCGAACCTGGGTCCCTGGCGCTGTGAGGCAGCAGTGCTAACCACTGTGTCACTGTGCCCCTAGGAATCGAACCCGGGTCCCTGGCGCTGTGAGGCAGCAGTGCTAACCACTGTGCCACTGTGCCCTCGGGAATCAAACCCGGGTCCCTGGTGCTGTGAGGCAACATTGAGGGCCAAAGGGCCTCTATTGCGCTGTAATGTTCTATGTTCTATGTTTAAGAGGCATCTTGGCAGATACATGAATGGGAAGGGAATAGAGGGATACAGACTGCGTAGATACAAAAGGTTTGATTTGGATTTAATTAGACTTGATTTATTATTGTCACATGTATTGGGATGCAGTGAAAAATATTGTTGCTTGCGCGCTACACAAAGCATACCGTTCATAGAGGAGGAAAGGAGAGAGTGCAGAATATTGTGTGTCAGTAATAGCTAGGATGTAGAGAAAGATCAACTTCGTGCGAGGTAGGTCCATTCAAAAGTCTGACAGCAGCAGGGAAGAAGCTGTTCTTGAGTCACTTGGTACATGACCTCAGACTTTTGTATCTTTTTCCCGACAGAAGAAGGTGGAAGAGAGAATGTCCGGGCGTGGAGTTCTTCATTATGCTGGCTGCTTTCCCGAGGCAGCGGGAAATGTAGACAGAGTCAATGGATGGGAGGCTGGTTTGCGTGATGCATTGGGCTTCACTGACGACCCTTTGCAGTTCCTTGCGGTCTTGAACAGACCAAGACCTGTATCAAGCTGTGATACAACCAGAAAGAATGCTTTCTATTGTGCATCTGTTAAAGTTGGTGAGAGTCGCACCAGACATTTCCTTAGCCTCCTGAGAAAATAGAGGCGTTGGTGGGCTTTCTTAACTATAGTGTCAGCATGAGGGGACCAGGACAGGTTGTTGATGATCTGGACATGGAAAAACTTGAAACTATCCATCATTTCTAATTCACCCCTGTTGATGTAGACAGGAGCATATCCTCCACTACGCTTCCTGAAGTCGATGACAATCTCCTTTGTTTTGTTGACATTGAAGTCTGTAGTTTAGAAAGGCTTCATGCGTCTGCACAGGCTTGGTGGGCCAAAGGGCCTGCTCCTGTGCTGTACTATTCTTTGAGTAGTTTCATCATCTTCAACCCCTCAAGTAGAGCCCCCTCCCCCAAGACTGGAGGGATTATAGGAAGATTGGAAGAGAAGGAGGCCATTCAGCCCCTCAGACTTGCCTTGCTGTTCAATGAGATCATGACTGATTTGTAACCCAAACTCTGACCCAATATCCAGTAATACCATTGGTTAACAAAGATCTCTCAATCTCACAGATCTAAAATTAATAACTTGATCAACTATCGATTTCCATTTGGGGAACAGAATTCAAAATTTCTCCCATCATCTAAAGTGTCAAACTCTTTCCTAATTTCACCCAGGAAGTTTCCACTTCTCTTTTCTAGACACTGCTCCCTAATCTTAGATTCTCCCCAACAAGTATAAATAGTTGCTCTCTATCAACCCCTATCTGCTCTCTTTAGCTTTAATCAAATCCCCTGCCACCTCTCCATCCTTCTAAATTCTAGAGAGAACAAGCCTGCTTTGACTTTAATCTCTCCTCGTAACTTCGCCCTTGCAGTGCCAGCCTCGTTCTGGTAAATGGGCACCGCACTCCCTATGGGGTTATTCCTAAGGCGCGGGGCTCAGTGACTCCAGGTGTGGTCTAACCAGGGGCTTTGTACAGACTGAAGCACAACTTCTAGCCCCTTGTTATTCTAGTCATAGAGTTTTCCAACACAACAAGAGGCCCTTTGGCCCAAGGTGGGTCACCCAGATGTACCATGAGCCTTGTATTTTACAAAGAGCATTGTGTACTGTATTGGTGAGCTCACATCTGGAGTATTGTGTACAGTATGGGTCTCCTTATTGAAGGGGAGATGTCCGTATGTTGGAAGCGGCTCGGAGAAGATTTCCCAGGCGAACACCAGGAACAGGCGGGATGTTTTATGAGGAGAGGTCGGGGAGGTTCGGTTTGTATCCGCTGGAGTTTGGAAGAGTGAGGGACGACTCGATGGAAACCTCTCAGATCCTGAGGGGTGTGGGGGTGGTTGTTGACAAGGTGGGAGCGGAGAGAATGTTCCCTCTTGTGGGAGAATCTGGAACTGGGGTGGGGGGAGGTCTCTGTTTAAAAATAAGTGGTGGCCCATTTCAGATGGAGATGGGCGGAAATGTTTTCTCTCGGGTGGCGGGGTTGGAGCTTTCGGAACTCTCTTCCTAAAGTTGATTTATTAGTCACAAGTCGGCTAACATTAACACTGCAAAGAAGTTACTGTGAAAATCCGCTAGTCACCACACTCCGGCGCCTGTTTGGGTACACTGAGGAGGAATTTAGCACAACAAATCCCTCTAACTAGCACATCTTTCGAACTGTGGGAGGAAACCAGAGCACCTGGAGGAAACCCACGCAGACATGGGGAGAACGTGCAGCCTCCACACAGACAGCAACCCGAGCTGGAAATCGAACCTGGGTCCCTGGTGCTGTGAGGCAGCAGTGCCCCATCCTCACAAGGCTGTGGGAGCAGAGGTTTTGAACATTTCCGAGGCAGCGCAGATAGATTCTCGATTAACGAGGGGGTGAAAGGGGTTTGTATACTGTGCAAGAAACAATACTTCCAACAATAAATCAAATCAAATGAAAAGAGGAATGTGGAATCGAGGTTACATTTGATCCCTGGTGATCTTGCTGAATGTGGGGAGCATGTTTGAGGAACCGAGGGTAACTCAAATGTTCAAATGATTTTTTTTTGTCCCTGTCCCTGGCGTTTTATTGACCTCTGCACCAAACCTGATAAATCTCTTTGGCCCTCTGCTGTGTCGAATGTTTTCACAGTTCAGGAATTCCCCCGGTCTCTCCTTTATTTGCCTAGTGCTGTTGACCTGCTGGAGGGTGACATTAAAATCCACTTGCCACAATATTCCCATTTACTGAGCCTATCAATACCTCTTTGTAATGCCACAACTTCCTCCTACTCTCTTTACAAAGAGGCCCATCCCTGCAACATGGACTTATTTATGGACTTATTTGAATGTGTGGCTTGCTATGCCAACACCTATGTTGCTGAATGTTTTTGGATAAAGCACATTTCCTTGTTGGATGCCAGCAATCAGAGCTTCCATCCACTACCCCAATTCCCTGCTTCTTGCTGTTTAAACAATCCTCTAACCCGGCCACAGTCAATTTCCTGGGGGTCACCATCACTGAATCCCCCACTATCAACATTCTGGGTGTTACCATCACTGAATCCCCCCCCCACCCCTCACTATCAGCATCCTGGGGGTTACCATCACTGAATCCCCTTCCACAATCAACGCCCTGGGGGTTACCATCACTGAATCCCCCCCACTATCAACATCCTGGGGGTTACCATCACTGAATCTCCCCACTATCAGCATTCTAGGGGTTACCATCACTGAATCCCCCCCACTATCAACATCCTGGGGGTTACCATCACTGAATCTCCCCACTATCAACATCCTAGGGGTCACCATCACTGAATTCCTCCTCCCCCCACTATCAACATCCTGGGGGTTACCATCACTGAATCCCCCCACTATCAACATCCTGGGGGTTACCATCACTGAATCCCCCCCGCTATCAACATCCTGGGGGTTACCATCACTGAATCCCCTTCCACAATCAACATCCTGGGGGTTACCATCACTGAATCCCCCCCACTATCAACATCCTGGGGGTTACCATCACTGAATCCCCCCCACTATCAACATCCTGGGGGTTACCATCACTGAATCCCCCCACTATCAACATCCTGGGGGTTACCATTGACCAGAAACTGAACTGGGACCCAGCCATATAAATACTGTGACTCCCAGAGCAGGTCAGAGGCTGGGAATTCTGCGGAGAGTAACTCACCTCCTGACTCCCCAAAGCCTGTCCACCATCTACAAGGACACAAGTCAGGAGTGTGCTGGAATACTCCCCACTTGCCTGGATGGGAGCAGCTCCAACAACACTCGAGAAGCTCGACACCATCCAGGCCAAAGCAGCCCCGCTCCATCGACACACTAACCACAAACACTCACTCCCTCCACCCCCGACGCACAGTGACAGCCGTGTGTACCATCTACAAGATGCACTGCAGCAACTCACCAAGGCTCCTTAGGCAGCACCTTCCAAACCCACCACCTCTACCATCTAGAAGGACAAGGGCAGCAGATACCTGGGAACACCCCCCACCTGGAGGTTCCCCCCCGAGTCACTCACCATCCCGACTGGGAAATATATCGGCCGTTCCTTCACTGTCGCTGGGGTCAGAATCCTGGGACTCCCTCCCTAACAGCACTGTGGGTGTACCTACACCACACGGGGACTGCAGCGGGTTCAAGATGGCGGCTCATCCACCCCCTTCTCAAGGGGCAATTAGGGCTGGGGGGGATGTAAATGCTAGGAGCGGCCAACCAGAGAGAGACATCAGGGAATGAATTTTAAAAAAAACCTGTTTCTTCTGAAGGACCGAGTTTATTTATTAGTGTTACATTACCGCTGCAATGAAGATACTGTGAAAATCCACTAGTCGCCACACTGCGGCACCTGTTCGGGTTACACTGAGAGAGAATTTAGCATGGCCAATTTAGCACGTCTTTCAGACTGTGGGAGGAGACCAGAGCATCCAAAGGAAACCCACACAGAGAATGTGCAGGCTCCACACAGTGACCCAAGCCCGGAATTGAACCCGGGTCCCTGGTACTGTGAGGCCACAGTGCTAACACTGTGCCAGTGTAATTCTGAGTGCGCTACAAACTGACTGGGTGGCACAATGGTTAGCACTGCTGCCTCCCAGTGCCAGGGACCCGGGTTAAATTCCAGCCTTCGGTCACTGTCTGTGTGAAGTTTGCATGTTCTCCCTGTGTTTCCTTTAGGTGCTCCGGTTTCTTCTCACAGTCCAAAGGTGTGCAGGTTAGGTGGAATGGCCATACTAAATTATCTCTTAGTATCCCAAGGTGTGTAGGTTGGGTTGATTAGCGGGATTAATACATGGGGTTCTGGCATAGGGCGAGGGGTAGGTCTGGGTAAGATGCTCTGTTGGAAAGTCAGTGCAGACCTGATGGGCCGAATGGCCTCCTTCTGCACTGTAGGGATTCTATGATTCTATAACTGCTTTTGGGGGGTGGGGGGTGGGGGGGGGGTTGTTGTTACGTGGGTTGGACAAAATTGAGATTCAGATTTTTCAGCAGTGAGAGGAGGAAACTATTCTTCTGAGAAAGGGTTGGTGAAATTTGGAACTCTCTCCACAAGCAGCAACTCATACTAGAGTAATTGTCAGCCACAAATTTGAGATGGACAGGTCTGTGTTTAAGCCTTTGAGTAGAAAGCGGGATCTGGTTATTCATCTGCGAATTACTGATACTGGGTCCATTGTTTTTACCAGAACTTTGGACGGATCGAGTTCTGTTCAGCCTTCGAGCAGAAAGACATATTAGTTTGTCTGACCCAGATAAACAGTCACTGTGCTAACCCTGGGACAATCAGTAAGAAATTGCAGGCATGAAAGATACTGATGAAATACTGTGAGATAGACAGCACTGGGAGCCCAGGTTACATACTGCAGGAAAGGTAAAGGGGGACTAGCCCTGTGCGATGCAGAAAAAAATCTTGCGAGGATGAGAGCGGCCACACCAAGAGGGAAACAGACAGCAAAGAGGTCATGGGCAGAATTAAGAGATGGGAACATGTTGTGAGGCTGGGAGTTGTGTACAGATCCCACAGGCAGCGGCAGTGAAGCGGCAGATTGTATCAAGACAGCAATTGAACGAGCAGGGAGTAAAGGCAGAAATTGGGATGCTGAAAGAGGTGGAGAAACCCAGGTGGAAAGAAACAGAATTAGTGTTTTGGGTCAATAATCAGGAAAGGCTGCTGGGTTTGAACGGGAGGTTTTTAAAAAATTTATTCATGGGATATGGGTGTCGCTGGCTAGGCCAGGCCCAGCAATTATTGATAATGGCTCTGATGAAGGGCAATTGCAACCCAAAACTTTGGCTGTATTCCCTCTCCACAGAAGCTGTCAGACCTGCTGGGATTTTCCAGCATTTTCGATTTTTATTCAGATTCCAGCATCTGTAGTATTTTGCAAATCCCCCAGCATTTACTGCCTGTCTCTAATTGCCCCTAGAAGGTGGTGGGTGAACCGCCTTGTAGAACCCACTACAGTCTGTCTAGTGGAGGGACACCCACAACGCTGTTCGAGAATCATAGGATCATGCAGTGTTGAATAGGCCCTTCAGCCCATCAAATCTGCACCAATAAATGACCTCCCATTTAATTCCAGGAGGTTTTGAAGGAATGGCCGATATATTTCTGAGTTGGGATTGTGAGTATCTCAGAGAGGAATTTACGGGTGGTGGGGTTCCCAGGTATCTGCTGCCCTTGTCCTTCTAGATGGTAGAGGTGGTGGGTTTGGAAGGTGCTGCCTAAGGAGCCTTGGTGAGTTGCTGCAGTGCATCTTGTAGATGGTACACACGGCTGTCACTGTGCGTCGGGGGTGGCGGGAGTGAGTGTTTGTGGTTAGCGTGTCAATCAAGCTGGGCTGCTTTGTCCTGGATGGTGTCAAGCTTGTCGAGTGTTGTTGGAGCCGCACCCATCCAGACAAGTGGAGAATATTCCATCCTTCCAAAGGGTCATCTGGATTCGTAACATCAGCACTTTTCTCTCCTTACAGATGCTGCCAGATCTGCTAAGATCTTCCAGCATTTTCTCTTTTGGTTTCAGATTCCAGTGTCCGCTTTTACTTAGATTTTACTTAGATTTTACTTTAATTTGCTTTTATTAGAGAGTATTTCATCACACTCCTTGTGTCCTTGTAGATGGTGGACAGCCTTTAGGGGAGTCAGGAGGTGAGTCACTCTCCACAGTAAGCTTGCAATAAATTGGGATAAGGAGGTAAAGTAGATAGCAGTAAGGCAGTGATTTTTTTCAATGTGCCTAGGATAGTTTTCTGGAACCAGGCGTCACCCTGCATTAGATTAAGAAATGTGTAGAGGTAGGTTTAGTCAACAGCTCAATGCTGAATAAACATTTATCGAATAGCCAATCATAATAGGATTGACTTCAACACGCTGGGCTGGATTCTCAGCCCGAAACTGGAAAATCCCGCCCGGGGTCAATGGGCCTTTCCATGGTCTGCCCCTCGCCTACTCCGATTCCCGTGGTGGACGGAATGGGAAAATTCACCCCTTTGTAAAGCACAAACAAGTAATGGTTCTGAAGGTTCTAGATTGACGTGAGGCTAAATTCAGTAGAATGTCATAGAGTAGAAGAATGAGAGGGGGATCTTATTGAAACTTACAGGACACTGCGAGGCCTGGATAGAGTGGACATGGAGAGGATGTTTCCATTTGTAGGAAAAGCAGAGGGCACAACCTCAGGCAAAAGGGATGATCATTTAAAACAGAGATGAGGAGGAATTTCTTCAGCCAGAGTGGGGAATGTGTGGAACTCTTTGCCGCAGAGGAGGCCGGGTCACTGAGTGTCTTTAAGACAGAGATAGATAGGTTCTTGGTTAATAAGGGGATTAAGGGTTATGGGGAAAAGGCAGGAGAATGGGATGAGAAAAATGTCAGCCATGATTGAATGGCGGAGCAGACTCGATGGGCCGAGTGGCCTAATTCTGCTCCTGTGCGTTACGGTCTTTTGGAGTAAAGTGCAATAATCTGCAACAATGACTGATAACTAATAATGAAGAATTCAACACTGAAATTAGGAGCAGGCGATGGCCACTCAGTCCCTCCAGCCTGCTACCCCCCATTCAATAGCACCGTGGATGATCTGGTTGGAACCTCAACTCTACCTTCCCATTGAACCCACGATAACCTTTCACACCCTAATGAGCTTTCATCCTCCTCATTAATCGAGAACCAATCTCATTCTGCCTTAACAATGTGTGATGTGGCGATACCGACATGGATTGCGGTAGGCACAGTAAGGAGTCTCACAACACCAGATTAAAGTCCAACAGCTTTATTTAGTAGCATGAGCTTCCCCAGTGCTCCAAAAGCTCGTGATTCCAAATAAACCCTGTTGTACTTAACAATATACGGCTGAGCGACTCTGGGGCTCTGTGCCTCAGAAGACCAAGTCTGAATACTTTTCAGGGGGGAACTGAAGATTCTTGGGGGGAGGGAAGGGAAGATTGGGATTGTGGAACTCAATACAAACAGAGTAGCCCAGATCTCACTGAATGGCAGAGCAGGCTTCATCACCGATGCACCATAACAGCCATGTGTATCATCTACAAGATACAGTGCAACAACTCATCAAGGCTCCTTTGATTGGATTTGATTTGATTTATTATTGTCACATGTATAGGGATACAGTGGAAAGTATTGTTTCTTGCGCGATATACAGACAAAGCATACCGTTGATAGAGAAGGAAATGAGAGAGAGCAGAACGTAATGTTACAGTCATGGCTAGGGTGTAGAGAAAGATCAACTTAATATAAGGTAGGTCCATTCAAAAGTCTGACAGCAGCAGGGAAGAAGCTGCTCTTGAGTTGGTTGATACGTGACCTCAGACTTTTGTGTCCTTTTCCTGACGGAAGAAGGTGGAAGAGAGAATGTCCGGGGTGCGTGGAATCCTTAATTATACTGGCTGCTTTTCCCAAGGCAGCGGGAAGTGTAGACAGAGTCAATGGATGGGAGGCTGGTTTGTGTGATGGATTGGGCTATATTCACGGCCTTTTGTAGTTTCTTGCGGTCTTGGGCACAGCAGGAGCCCATACCAAGCTGTGATACAACCAGAAAGAATGCTTCCTATAGTGCATCTGTAAAAGTTGGTGCGAGTCGTAGCTTACATGCCAAATTTCCTTAGTCTTCTGAGAAAGTAGAGGGGTTGGTGGGCTTTCTTAACTATAGTGTCAGCATCGGGGACCAGGACAGGTTGTTGGTGATCTGGACATCTAAAAACTTGAAGCTTTCAACCATTTCTACTTTGTCCCCATTTACACAGCTGGGGACATATTCTCCACTATGCTTCCTGAAGTTGATGATGATCTCCTTCATTTTGTTGACATTCAGGGAGAGACTATCATGACACCAGTTCACCAGGTTCTCTATCTCATTCCTACACTCTGTCTCATCATTGTTTGAGATCTGGCCCACCATGGTGGTATCATCTGCAAACTTGAAAAGTGAGTTGACCTTCATCTGTATGATGTCCTTAGGCAGCACCTTCCAAACCCACCACCTCTACCATCTAGAAGGACAAGGGCAGCAGATACCTGGGAACACCCCCCACCTGGAGGTTCCCCTCTGAGTCACTCACCACCCCGACTTGGAAATATATCGGCCGTTCCTTCACTGTCGCTGGGGTCAAAATTCTGGCACTCCCTCCCTAACAGCACTGTGGGTGTACCTACACCACATGGGGACTGCAGCGGGTTCAATATGGTGGCTCACCCACCCCCTTCTCAAGGGGCAATTAGGAATGGGGGGGTAAATACTGGGCCTGGCCAGTGACACCCACACTCCTTAATCGATTACAAAAACATGCATTCTATTGATGAGGTTGAGTGTGATTATTCAGCTGTCACTTTCCGTATTAATCACATTTCCCCTTTCGTATCCTGTGAGGTATCTTGCTATTATAAATATCTTGCAGAAAACCAACAGCATGAATGACAAGAATTTTGTCAATGCCTTCATCTAAACCGAGACTCTTCAGGAAGCACCTGATGTGGCTTTGTGGTACGAAGTTTTTCCCTGGTACACAACACAGCAAACAAACACAAGTCCTAGGTCTGTAGCCTCTGTCCAGTCCCCTCACCACTCAGTCGCTAAGCTGGGAGAGGGGTAAGACCCTGTTTCATACAATGGCCCCTCTAGTGAAGTACTGAGGGAGTGCCACACTGTCAGAGGGTCAGTACTGGGGGAGTGCCACACTGTCAGAGGGTCAGTACTGGGGGAGTGCCACACTGTCAGAAGGTCAGTACTGGGGCAGTGCCACACTGTCAGACGGTCAGTATTGGGGGAGTGCTTTCAGGCAGTGCCTTCCTGATCACAACAACTCGCTGTGTGTCCAAAATAAAATTCTCCTCATCTCTCCCCCCCCCGTGGTTCTTTTCCCGATTCTCTCCAATCTGTGTCCCCTCTGGTTACCGAGCCTCCTGTCACTGGAAACACTTTCTCCTCATTCACTCCATCCAAACCCCCCCTCCCTCCCCCTCGTGATTCTGAACACCTCGATTCAATCTCCCCCTGAACCTTCTCTGCTCCGAGGGGAACCACCCCAGCTTCTCCCCGTCTCTCCGCCTGGACTGAAACCCTGTCATCCCCAGGAACTTTCTAGTAAATCTCCCCCACATTCCTGTTCAACATTCTGACATCTTGAAAGTACGAGAGGCTCAGAAATGGACATGACACTCAAACCAGGAGCTGATCAAGTCAGTTACTAACTGTTCAGCAATAACCTCTCTATTTTTGTCCTGTTACCTCAGCTGAGAATCCTTGCAGGGTTTATTCATTGTTCTGAGAACAATATTGTCCATCAGAAACTCTCATGTCCGCAGCGGGTTGTGATCTGGAAGGCGCTGCCTGAAAGGACGGTGGAAGCAGATTCAATGGGAACTTCCAAAAGGGGCAATTGGAGAAATACTGGAAGGGGGAAATTTACAGGGATCATAGAATAATAGAATCCCCACAGTGTCGAAAGAGGCCATTCCGCCCATCAAGCCTGCACTGACAACAACACCCCTGAGCCTTAACCCCTTAACCGACGTATTTACCCTGCTAGTCCCCTTGATACTAAGGGGCAATTTAACACGGATTATCCCCATAATCAACACACCTGCACAATGGCACAGTGGTTGGCACTGCTGCCTGAAGCGCCAGGGACCCGGGTTCGATTCCCGGCTAGTGTCGCTGTCTGTGTGGAATCTGCATGTCCTCTCAGGTGTTCCGGTTTCCTCCCACAGTCCAAAGATGTGCAGGTTAGGGGGATTGGCCATATTAAATTGCCCTTTAGTGTAAAGGGGGCTGGCTAGGGTAAAGTACATGGGGTTATTGGGATAGGGCATGAGTGGGATTGTGGTCGGTACAGACGTGATGGGCCAAATGGTCTCCTTTTGCACTGAAGGATCAGTGCTGAGGGAGTGCCGCACTGTCAGAGGGTCAGTGCTGAGGGAGCGCTGCACTGTCAGAGGGTCAGTGCTGAGGGAGTGCCGCACTGTCAGAGGGTCAGTGCTGAGGGAGTGCCGCACTGTCAGAGGGTCAGCGCTGAGGGAGTGCCGCACTGTCAGAGGGTCAGTACTGAGGGAGTGCCGCACTGTCAGAGGGTCAGCGCTGAGGGAGTGCCACACTGTCAGAGGGTCAGTGCTGAGGGAGTGCCGCGCTGTCAGAGGGTCAGCACTGAGGGAGTGACGCACTGTCAGAGGGTCAGTGCTGAGGGAGTGCCGCACTGTCAGAGGGTCAGTGCTGAGGGAGTGCCGCACTGTCAGAGGGTCAGTACATGAGGGAGTGCCGCACTGTCAGAGGGTCAGTACTGAGGGAATGCCGCACTGTCAGAGGGTCAGTACTGAGGGAGTGCCGCACTGTCAAAGGGTCAGTATTGAGGGAGTGCTGCACTGTCAGAGGGTCAGTGCTGAGGGAGTGCCTCTTTGTCAGAGGGTCAGTGCTGAGGGAGTGCCTCACTGTCAGAGGGTCAGTGCTGAGGGACTGCCGCACTGTCAGAGGGTCAGTACTGAGGGAGTGCCGCACTGTCAGAGGGTCAGTGCTGAGGGAGTGCCTCATTGTCAGAGGGTCAGTGCTGAGGGAGTGCTGCACTGTCAGAGGGTCAGTGCTGAGGGAGTGCCGCACTGTCAGAGGGGCAGTACTGAGGGAGTGCCGAACTGTCAGAGGGTCAGTGCTGAGGGAGTGCCACACTGTCAGAGGGTCAGTGCTGAGGGAGTGCCGCACTGTCAGAGGGTCAGTGCTGAGGGAGTGCCGCACTGTCAGAGGGTCAGTGCTGAGGGAGTGCCACACTGTTGGAGGGTTAATGAAGGGATTCTATAATTCTATCTTTGGACACTAAGGGTCAATTTGTCATGGCCAATCAACTTAAAGGGGGGCGGTTTAGAACGGAGTTGAGGAGGAACTTCTTCACTCAAAGGGTGGTGAATCTCTGGAATTCTCTGCCCGTTGAAGTGGTGGAGGCTACCTCACTCAATATTTTTAAGACGCGGGTTGATGGGTTTTTGATAAGAGAGGGGATTAAGGGTTATGGGGAGAGGGCGGGAATGTGGAACTGAGCAGCGACAGATCAGCCATGATCTTATTGAATGGCGGGGCAGGCTCGAAGGGCTAGATGGCCTACTCCTGCTCCTATTTCTTATGTTCTTACATCTTTGGACTGTGGGAAGAAACCGGAGCACCCAGAGGAAACCCACAAGGGGAGAATGTGCAAACTCCACACAGACAGTGATCCAAGCCGGGAATGAAACCCAGGTCCCTGGCACTGTGAGGCAGCAGTGTGAACCACTGTGGCACCGTGCCACCCCCAGTGAATAGTGGGAAAGAGAGCAGGAACTAATTGGACAGATCTTTCATAGATCTGGCACACCAACGATGGGCTGAATAGTCTCCTCCTGTCCTGTGAGATTTCACCACAGACTGGTACACACATAAACAGCTCTGCAAACACTTCTGCACCATCTACCTTGAGTTGAGTGGAGGCAGAATGTCTGTTGGCTGTGCAGGAGCTGACAGGCAATGAAGAAGGGCTTTCAGCAATCAGATGGAGTCCATCTTTAATGGAGAATATGATTGCTGTAGGAACAAACATTGACATATTGTCAAATCTACAGTTTTATAGGACCTATCATTGTCGCACACTAACAAAGAACAAAGAGAATTCCAGCACAGGAACAGGCCCTTCGGCCCCTCCAAGCCTGCACTGACCATGCTGCCCAACTGAACTAAAACCCCCAACCCTTCCGGGGACCATATCCCTCTATTCCCATCCTATTTATGTGTTTGTCAAGATGCCCCTTAAAACTCACTATCGGATCCACTTCCACTCTCTCCCCCGGCAGCGAGTTCCAGGCACCCACCCCCCTCTGTGTAAAAAATCTGCCTTGTCCATCTCCTTTAAACCTTGCCCCTCGCACCTTAAACCTGTGCCCCTGAGTAATTGACTCTTCCACCCTGGGGAAAAAGCTTCTGACTATCCACTCTGTCCATGCCTCTCATAGTCTTGTAGACTTCTATCAGGTCTCTCCCTCAACCTCCATTGTTGCAGTGAGAACAAACCGAGTTTCTCCAATCTCTCCTCATAGCTAATGCCCTCCATACCAGGCAACATCCTGGTAAATCTTTTCTGTACCCTCTCCAAAGTGTCCACATCCTTCTGGTAGTGTGGCGACCAGAATTGAACTCTATATTCCAAGTGCAGCCTCACTAAGGTTCTATAAAGCTGCAACATGACTTGCCAATTTTTAAACTCAATGCCCCAGCCGATGAAGGCAAGCATGCCGTATGCCTTCCTGACTACCTTCTCCACCTGCATTGCCACTTTCAGTGCCCTGTGTACCTGTACACCCAGATCCCTCTGCCTATCAATACTCTAAAGGGTTCTGCCATTTATTGTATATTTCCGATCTGTGTTAGACCTTACAAAATGCATTACCTCATATTTGTCCGGATTAAACTCCATCTGCCATCTCTCTGGTTGGTCTCCAACCAATCCATGTTCTGCTGTATCCTCTGATGGTCCTCACTGCTATCTGCATATCCAGCAACCTTTGTGCCATCCGCAAACTTACTAATCAATCCAGTTGCATTTTCCTTCAAATCATTTATATATATTACAAACAGCAAAGGTCCCACCTACAAACAGCAAACATCTCAGCTTGGGAGCTGGGAGCTTCATTGACCTGAGTGTGGAGCGCACTGTGAGAGTGAGCAAGTCTCCACCTCTCTGCTGAGGTCTCTGGCCAGATCACACCTGGAGCACTGTGTCCAGATTTGGTCAACTTTCCAAAGGAAGGCTATACCTCCCACAGAGGGAATGTTGCAGAGCATTACCGGACTGATTCCAGGAATGAAGGGGGGATTGTCACAGGAGAAGAGAATGAGAAGAATGGATTGGTATTTTCTGCAGATATTTTCATATCTGACAAGTACTGTATGGGGTTAGATACAGAGTAAAGCTCCCTCTACACTGTACCCCATCAAACACTCCCAGGACAGGTACAGCACGGGGTTAGATACAGAGTAAAGCTTCCTCTACACTGTCCCCCATCAAACACTCCCAGGAAGGTACAGCATGGGGTTAGATACAGAGTAAATCTCCCTCTACACTGTCCCCCAACAAACACTCCCAGGAAGGTACAGCACGGGGTTAGGTACAGAGTTTCCTTCTCTTTACTGGGTTTGAACCTGATGCTTTCTGACTCCCACGTCTTGAAAGAAACAATTTGAGAATATGATGCAACGTTGCTTGGGGCAATAGTTCAGTTGTCAACCCCGGGGTATCTCAGAGAGAGTCCCTTCCACGGGTGGCCTTAGTGACTTTGGAGTCCGTGCTGTACCGTGTTGATCAGAATGCTCTCCTGGCCCGCGTCCCATTGCTAATCGAAGCTGTCCTTTTTGCTCTAAGGAAGCACAGAAAAGTGACGGTTGTGGAAGAGGCCTTTCAGCCCATCCTGTCTGTGTGTTTGCCCCCCCCTCCCCCGGCAAAAAACAACGTAGAAGAAACTAGCTGTGCATCTTAATTTCAGTTCCAAAGGCAGGTAGTTGTTGATGGGGGATGGTTCCTGGTCTGATGGGAATGATCAGTGTGAAGGTGAAGGTCTGGTGGAGACATGGCTGATTGGACAGTCTCTGACTTTCAGAATCACCACTGGTTCCTCCTCCCGCCACCCCTAACATCCGATGCAGAGAAGGGAACAGTTAATTTGAGAAGGAAGACAAAGCTTTTGCTCACTGATATTCCCTGATGTTTCTACTGCGAGATCCTCAGGGTGATGGAGTTCGAAGGTCGCAATGGGTTCATGCAAATTGATTATTTAACCTAACCGAAAGATTTCCAATCCTGGGCCCCATGATCTGAATCGCAGAATATAAGGGCAGGGGCAGGAAGGAGAAAGCATCCCTTGCACAAAGGCAGCAGAGTTCAGGAAGCAGCTTCAATTTGTCTGCATTGAAATGTTCCAGTTGCGGCTTAACCGAGGGATATGGAGACCGGAACTGCGTACAGTGCTCTGAATGTGGTCTAATCGAGGGATATGAAAACCACAACTGTGCACAGTGCTCCGAGTGTGGGTCTAACCAAGGGATATGGAGACTGGAACTGTGCACAGTGCTCCGAGTGTGGGTCTAACCGAGGGATATGGAGACTGGAACTGTGCACAGTGCTCCGAGTGTGGGTCTAACCAAGGGATATGGAGACTGGAACTGTGCTCAGTTTCTATAGATGTTGAACTGAATCTCTCTGCTCTACAATTCTAGAAATATCATCCCCTCCGCCAGCTTAACATGCTGATTTATTCCTGATTAACCGATGTCTTTCCTGGATATGACTAGTGTCACTGATCCTGCTGCCCCATCCAACTGACACAGAACTGTCTGATCCAAGGATAGTGTTGGCAACATCATCTCCCACCCAAAGAACAAAAAAAAACAAAGAAAATTCCAGCTCAGGAACAGGCCCTTCGGCCCCTCCAAGCCTGCACCGACCATGCTGCCCGACTGAACTAAAACCCCCGACCCTTCTGGGGGCCATATCCCTCTATTCCCATCCTATTCATGTATTTGTCCAGACTCCCCTTAAAACTCACTACCGTATCCACTTCTACTACCTCCCCCAGCAACAAAATCCAGGCACCCACCACCCTCTGTGTAAAAAACTTGCCTCATACATCTCCTTAGAACATTGTCCCTCGCACCTTAGACCTGCACACCCTAGTAATTGACTCTTCCACCCTGGGAGAAAGCTTCTGACTATCCACTCTGTCCATGCCTCTCATAATCTCGTAGACTTCTATCAGGTCGCCCCTATCCACTCCTTTCTTTCACTCCCTCCTCTAATCGATGTGATAGGTTGGAATGAGAATTACTCCATGCTAGAGTGTGAACATAATTCCGGCGTTACTTTGCTCGTGATTTCCTCGGATTTCTTCAGCTCCTTGTAACGGTCTCGGGACTCCCTCAAGGGCTGGATCATCACCACGTCAATCTGTGTGAATAACTGCGAGACAATAACAGCAGGGTATCAGTCAGAGATTGCACCCCAGCACCCCCTCCGCCGCACAGCCGCCCGTCAACAATTCCACTCAGAATCCCAGAGCATTCAAATCTCAATTCAATAACAAAAAACAGAGAACAGTACAGCACAGGAACAGGCCCTTCGGCCCAACAAGCCTGTACTGACACATGAAGCCTTTCTAAAAACTTTTTGCCTCCCTCTCTCTCTATTTGCTGCCTATTCACTGCCTATCCATGTAGCTGTCACGGTTCCTCCTAAACATTGTTATTGTATCTGCTTCTACCACCTCCTCTGGGACCGCATTCCAGGCACTTACATTAACACTGCAATGAAGTTACTGTGAAAATCCCCGAGTCACCACACTCCTGTGCTCGATCGGGTGCACTGAGGGACATGAAGAAAGTGTGCAAATTCCACACAGACAGTGAGCCAAGCCAGGAATTGAACATAAGAACATAAGAAATAGGAGCAGGAGTAGGCCAACTAGCCCTTCGAGCCTGCCCCGCCATTCAATAAGATCATGGCTGATCTGTCATGGCTCAGTTCCACATTCCTGCCCTCTCCCCATAACCCTTAATCCCCTCTCTTATCAAAAACCCATCAACCCACGTCTTAAATATATTTAGCGAGGTAGCCTCCACCACTTCAACGGGCAGAGAATTCCAGAGATTCACCACCCTTTGAGTGAAGAAGTTCCTCCTCAACTCCAATCTAAACTGCACCCCGCCTCCTTCTTTTGAGGCTGTACCCTCTAGTTCTGGTTGAATTCGGGCTCTAGTTCTGGTTGAATTGAACTCAGGTCCCTGGCACTGTGAGGCAGCAGCGCTAACCACTGTGCCACTGTGCTGCCCCTCACATCTCCTTTAAACTTTCCCCCTTTTGCCAAAAACTTGGAGTGACACAGTAGCAGAGTGGTTAGCACTGCTGCCTCACAGCTCCAGAGACCCGGGTTCGATTCCTAGCTTGGGTCTCATCTGTGTGGAGTTTGCACATCCTTCTCGTGTCTGCGTGGATTTCCTCCGGATGCTCCGGTTTCCTCCCACAGTCCAAAAGACATGCTGATTAGGTGAGTTGGCCATGTCAAATTGACCCTTCATGTCAGGGGGATTAGTAGGGTAAATAAGTGTGGGTTACGGGACTGGATCCTGGATGGGATTGTGGTCAGTGTAGACTTGATGGGCTGAATAGCCTCCTTCTGCACTGTAGGGATTCTATGATTCTACGTCCCCTAGTAATTGGCATTTCCACCGTGGGAAAAAGACTCTGGCTATCCATTCTATCTGTGCCCTTCAGCATTTTGTAGACTTCTATCAGCTCACCCCTCAGTCTCCGATGTTTAAGTGAAAACCACTTTTGTCTCCTCATAGCTAACACAAAACCTCTGGAACATTCAACCAGGCCAGGCCTGAGAAAAGGTGAGGCCAAGACACGAGGAGATATTCGGGACATGGTCATTAAAATCTCGGAGAAAGAGGTCAGTTTTCAAAGAACATTTTAAAGGAGGAGTGTGACAGAGTAAGAGAGACAGAGAGAGAGAGGGAGTGAGAGAAAGACAGAAAGAGACAGACAGAGAGAGAGACAGACAGACAGAAAGAGACAGACAGAGAGAGAGACAGACAGAGAGAGAGAGAAAGAGAGAGACAGAGAGGGAGAGAGAGAGAGACACAGAGAGAGAGAGAAACAGAGTGAAAGAGACAGAGAGAGAGACACACACAGAGAGAGACACAGAGAGAGAGAGGTAGACAGACAGAGGCAGAGAGACAGAGACAGAGAGAGAGAGAGAGACAGAGAGAGGAACATAGAGAGAGAAAGACAAAAAGAGGGAGAGAGAGATACAGAGAGGGAGAGACACAGAGAGAGGGAAAGATGGAGTGAAAGAGACAAAGAGAAACACAGAGACAGAGAGACAGAGAGAGAAAGACAGAGCGAGAAAGAGACAGAGAGAGACAGAGAGAGAGAGACACAGAGAGAGGGAAAGATGGAGTGAGAGAGACAGAGAGAGACAGAGACAGAGAGAGAGAGATGGAGTGAGAGAGATGAAGAGAGACAGAGTGAGAGACAGAGAGAGAGAGACAGAGACAGAGTGAGAGAGATGGAGAGAGACAGTGCGAGCAACATAGAGAGAGAGACAGAGACAGAGAGAGAGAGGCAGAGAGAGGGAGACAGAGAGAGAGAGGGAGAGACAGAGAAAGGGACAGAGAGTGGGGGAGAGAGGTTCTCAGGAAGTCCAGAGCTTAGGGCCCGCCAGGCAGCTGAAAGCAGCCAATGGCAGAGTGATGGGAATTGGAGGATGCTCAAGAGGCCGGAATTGAACGAACGCAGAAATCTCGGAAGGGTGTAGGGGCTGGACGAGGTTACAGAGATAGGGAGGGGTGTAGGGGCTGGACAAGGTTACAGAGATAGGGAGGGGTGTAGGGGGCTGGAGGAGGTTACAGGGATAGGGAGGGGGTGTAGGGGCTGGAGGAGGTTACAGAGATAGGGAGGGGGAGTAGGGGCTGGAGGAGGTTACAGAGATAGGGAGGGGGTGTAGGGGCTGGAGGAGGTTACAGAGATAGGGAGGGGTGTAGGGGCTGGAGGAGGTTACAGAGATAGGGAGGGGGTGTAGGGGCTGGAGGACGTTACAGAGATAAGGAGGGGGTGGAGGAGGTTACAGAGGTAGGGAGGGGTGTAGGGGCTGGAGGAGGTTACAGAGATAGGGAGGGGGTGTAGGGGCTGGAGGAGGTTACAGAGATAGGGAGGGGGTGTAGGGGCTGGAGGAGGTTACAGAGATAGGGAGGGATGTAGGCACTGGAAGAAGTTGCAGAAATAGGGAGAGGTGTAAGGGCTGGAGGAGATTACAGTGATGGGGGGGGTAGTACATGTGCATACTCCCTTGCTACTGACTCTGCCTTTCATAAAGGATCTAAACTGGGCTATAGTTTTATTTTTACCTTTGCCATCGCCTCAAACATGGGAATGAGAATCAATTGGATGAATCCAATTTGCACGTTGGGTTTGGTGACAGTGTCTCTGTCCATCAATGAGGAGACTGGCAAACCCTCCGACTTCTCCCTGTCACTCTGCAGAAAGAAATGTATTCGCTTCAGAAAAATGTGGCTGTGTTACTAAAACTCTGACAGTGCATCACTCCCTCAGCACTGACCCTCTGACAGTGCGGCACTCCCTCAGCACTGACCCTCTGACACTGCAGCACTCCCTTAGCACTGACCCTCTGACAGTGCAGCACTCCCTCAGTACTGACCCTCTGACAGTGCAGCACTCCCTCAGTACTGACTCTCTGACAGTGCGGCACTCCATCAGTACTGACCCTCTGACAGTGCGGCACTCCCTCAGCACTGACCCTCTGACAGTGCCGCACTCCCTCAGCACTGACCCTCTGACAGTGCCGCACTCCCTCAGTACTGTCGCAGGGAAAGTTTTTGCCTGGATAATGCCGCTGTAATATCTGCAATTGGAGTCGAACGCACATCCCTGTGTCTCAGAGACCGTGGGTTGGATATCTTGCAAAGACGCATGGATTCTGCCTTGCCCGCTGCACCACTTTACCTTTCGTCCCGTACAGTGTGTCTTTTAAACAGTACACACCGTACCAGATCCACCAGAATGATCACCTAATCACAAATTTGTTTTATATCAAATTGCAACATGTCATATTGCATTGTTCCATTGTTGCATGTTAATTTACACAGGTCTGGCAAATCGTCTCTGCTCACTGTGCCTGATTGCTTAATGTAGGGTAATTTTTTCAAGCAAACAAACACAGAAGCTGCTCCAAGCTGAGCTGCGACAGATGAGGTGGCTGACGATTTTTGAAACACAACCCTCTGAAAGTCCCGTCACCTCCGAGCGGTGCCGAGATCAATTGAACACCTGAAGCAGACAATGGAAGCTGTGAGACATGATGACACCCTTTCCCCCCACCCCACTCCCGACCTCACCTGCATGAAGTACTCCTGCAGGAGGCAGTCCACCCATGGTTCCGAAACCTCCATCGGTCTCACCTCGTTGGAGATATCGCAACACTTGATCAGCATCTGTTTCAACTGGTGAGGGAGAAATCTCAGTCAGAGGCGGTGAAGGACTGTCCCCTTGTCAGGTGGAAGGGGAACCACATTGAATGTCTGGCCAGGGTTTGGGGGGGTGGTGGGGGTGAGGGTGGCGGGGCAGGGGTGGGGGGTTGGGTGGATGTCAGATACTTATCCCTGCAGCCAAGAGCGAGTTGAAACGGCTACAGTACCTGCCCAGTCGGGCTGGAGAGGGATTTGAGGTGGGGGCAAGATGAAGAGGATCCAGAGGTCATGATCCCTGTGGACACCAACCATGATGTGGATATGCCGGCGTTGGACTGGCGTAAACACAGTAAAAAGTCTGACAACACCAGGTTTTAGTCCAACCTATTTATTTGATAATAGACTCACAAGCTTTCGGGGTCAGCCCCTTCGTCAGGTGAATGGAGAGTTCTGGCCTCAGACAGAGCAGATAAAGCACAGACAGTTTACAGATTTCTGATTAGAATGCGAATCCTTACACCTAACCTGCTGTTCAAGACCTGAAGTGGCTGACAATGTGTGTGGAAGGAGCACTGATCACAGGTTAAAGAGATGTGTATTGTCTCCAGACAGTACAGTAAGTGAGGTTTTGCAAACCCAGGCAAGTCACGGGGGTTACAGATAGTGCGACATGAACCCAAGATCCATGTTGAGACCGTCCTCATGTGTGCGGAACTTGGCTATCAGTCTCTGTTCAGCAACTCTGCGCTGTCGTGTGTCGTGAAGGCCGCCTTGGAGAATGCTTACCCGAAGGTCAGAGGCTGAATGTCCGTGACCACTGAAGTGTTCGCTAACAGGAAGGGAACAGTCTTGCCTGGTGACTGTCGAGCGATGTTCATTCATCCGTTGTCGTAGCGTCTGCATGGTCTCCCCAATGTACCATGCTTCGGGACATCCTTTCTTGCAACGTATCAGGTAGACAATGTTGGCCGAGTTGCAAGAGTATTTACCGTGTACCTGGTGGATGGCATTCTCACGTGTGATGATGGTATCCGTGTCGATGATCCAGCATGTCTTGCAGAGGTTGCTGTGGCTGTGTTGTGTGGTGTTGTGGTCACTGTTCTCCTGAAGGCTGGGTAGTTTGCTGCGAACAATAGTCTGTTTGAGATTGTGTGGTTGTCTGAAGGCAAGAAGTGGTGGTGTGGGGATGGCCCTGGCGAGATGTTCGTCTTCATCAATGATATGTTGAAGACTCCGGAGAAGATGTCGTAGCTTCTCCGCCCCGGGGAAGTACTGGACGACGAAGGATACTCTGTCCACTACGACATCTTCTCCGGAGTCTTCAACATATCATTGATGAAGACGAACATCTCGCCAGGGCCATCCCCACACCCCCACTTCTTGCCTTCAGACAACCACGCAACCTCAAACAGACCATTGTTCGCAGCAAACTACCCAGCCTTCAGGAGAACTGTGACCACAATACCACACAACCCTGCCACAGCAACCTCTGCAAGACATGCCGGATCATCGACACGGATACCATCATCACATGTGAGAATACCATCCACCAGGTACATAGAACATAGAACATAGAACATTACAGCGCAGAACAGGCCCTTCGGCCCACGATGTTGCGCCGACCAGTTACAAAAACAATGACCCACTAGCCTATACCAATCCCTTTTCGTCCATAAACCTATCCAGAGATCTCTTGAACGCCCCCAAACTAGACGCATCTACAACTGCAGCAGGCAGGGCATTCCAATCCCTCACCACCCGCTGGGTAAAGAACCTACCCCTGACATCCGTCCTGTAGCTACCCCCCCTTAATTTAAAGTCATGCCCCCTCGTGCTAGCTTTCTCCATCCGAGGAAAAAGGCTATCACTATCCACCCTATCTAAACCCCTAATCATCTTATATGTTTCAATAAGATCCCCTCTTAGCCGCCTTCTTCCCAACGAAAACAACCCTAGATCCCTCAGTCTCTCCTCATAGGACCTCCCCACCATACCAGGCAACATCCTAGTAAACCTCCTCTGCACCCTCTCCAACGCCTCCACATCCTTCTTGTAATGCGGGGACCAGAACTGCACACAGTACTCCAAGTGCGGCCGCACTAGAGTAGTGTACAGTTGCAACATTACACTGCGACTCCTAAATTCAATCCCCCTACCAATAAACGCCAAGACACCGTACGCCTTCTTGACAACCTTATCTACTTGATTCCCAACTTTCAGGGATCTATGTACACACACACCTAGATCCCTCTGTTCATCCACACTATTCAAAGTCCTCCCGTTAGCCCTATACTCGACACATCTGTTGCTCCTACCAAAGTGAATTACCTCACACTTCTCCGCATTAAATTCCATCCGCCACCTCTCGGCCCAGCTCTGCAACCTATCTAAGTCTCCCTGCAGACTATGACACCCTTCCTCACAATCTACCACACCTCCAACTTTGGTAAATACTCTTGCAACTCGGCCAACATTGTCTACCTGATACGTTGCAAGAAAGGATGTCCCGAAGCATGGTACATTGGGGAGACCATGCAGACGCTACGACAACAGATGAATGAACATCGCTCGACAATCACCAGGCAAGACTGTTCCCTTCCTGTTGGCGAACACTTCAGTGGTCACGTGCATTCAGCCTCTGACCTTCGGGTAAGCATTCTCCGAGGCGGCCTTCACGACACACGACAGCGCAGAGTTGCTGAACAGAGACTGATAGCCAAGTTCCGCACACATGAGGATGGTCTCAACATGGATCTTGGGTTCATGTCGCACTATCTGTAACCCCCGTGATTTGCCTGGGTTTGCAAAACCTCACTTACTGTACTGTCTGGAGACAATACACATCTCTGTAACCTGTGATCAGTGCTCCTTCCACACACATTGTCAGCCACTTCAGGTCTTGAACAGCAGGTTAGGTGTAAGGATTCGCATTCTAATCAGAAATCTGTAAACTGTCTGTGCTTTATATGCTCTGTCTGAGGCCAGAACTCTCCATTCACCTGACGAAGGGGCTAACCCCGAAAGCTTGTGAGTCTATTATCAAATAAATCGGTTGGACTAAAACCTGGTGTTGTCAGACACCAACCATACAGGGGAGAGGAGTACGAGGAGTGAAGTTCCTCATTGGGACAATGAGAAACCAGGCCCCAAATTTAAAAGAAGAGCCGAACGTTTGATCGCTTCTGGATTTTATTTTTGGGATCTGGGCTTATTGGACTGTGAAAGCATTTATTATCCATCCTTAATTGCCCTTGAATGGGGTACCTCACTCTGTCATTTCAGAGGCAGTTGCTATGGTTCTAGAGTCACATGTAGGCCAGACCGAGTAAGGATGGCAGGTTTTCTTTCTTAAAGGGAACCAGATGGGTTTTTAACGACAATCAGCAATGGTTTCATGGTCATCAGTAAGTCCTTAACCAGGCAATGGCCTGGTGGTATTATTGCTAGGCAATTAACCCAGAAACTGGGCTAATGTTCTGGGGGACCTGGGTTCAAATCCCGTCACAGCAGATGGTGAAATTTGAATTCAATAAAAGAAATCTGGAAGTAAGTGTCTACTGATGACCGTGAAACCATTGTTGATTTTCGGAAAAACCCATCTGGTTCCCTTTAGGGAAGGAAATCTGCCGTCCTTACCTGGTCTGGCCTACATGTGACTCCAGAGCCACAGCGATGTGGTTGACGTGGGCAATTAGGGATGGGCAATAAATGCTGGCCAGCCAGTGATGCCCATGACCCACAAATAAATTTTTAAAAATTCCAAATTTTTATTGAATACAGATTCCACCATCTGCCCTGGCGGGATTCAAACCCAGAGGATTAAAAACAGAAAGTACTGGAAAGACTCAGCAGGCTGGCCAACATCTGTGGAGAGAGAAACACAGAGTGAACAAGAAGGATGTGGAAGCCGTAGAAAGGATGCAGAGGAGATTTACAAGGATGTTGCCTGGATTGGGGAGCATGCCTTATGAGGATAGGTTGAGGGAGCTTGGCCTTTTCTCCTTGGAGAGACGAAGGATGAGGGTTGACCTGATAGAGGTGTATAAGATGTTGAGAGGTACTGATCGAGTGAATAGTCAGAGGCTTTTTCCCAGGGCTGACATAGTTACCAAAAGGGGACACAGGTTTAAGGTGCTGTGGAGTAGGTACATAGGAGATGTCAGGGGTAAGTTTTTCACTCAGACAGTGGTGGGTGGGTGGAATCGGCTGCCGGCAACGGTGGTGGAGGCAGATTCAATAGGGTTTTTTAAGAGACTTTTAGACAAGTACATGGAACTTAGTAAGATAGAGGATTATAGGTAAGCCTAGTAATCTCTAAGGTAGGGACATGTTCGGCACAACTTTGTGGGCTGAAGGGCCTATATTGTGCTATATTTTTCTATGTTTCTATGAGAGGGGAATGGGAAGCACGGGTCACAGTCTCAGCATATGGAGTAGGCCCTGATAGGACTGAGATGAGAAGAAACTTCTTCACTCAAGAGGGCAGGGAACCTGGGGAATTTTTTGGCCAGGGAGGGTTCCATGAAAGTTTTGGTCACTGACAATGTAGGAAGGTTTCTACATGTTCAAAATGTCAAAGGATATGGGGAAAGTGGGAGGGTAATGAAGCTAAGAAGACAATCAGCCGTGATCTCATTGAGAGTGTAACGACTTCAATCAGGCCATTGAGGTTGGCCTATTGGAATATGAGCTCCCTTATTAAGGAGTCAAATGATGGGCCAATCAGGGAATCTTTTCCTTGTATTTAACCAGCGTTGTCAGTTCCTCTGGCACTCGCAAAGGTAGATTGCTGACTGATAGCACTCTGTGTACTGCTGTCGGAGTTGTAAATAAAGGGATTTTGCTGAAGGGAGTTCTGCCTCCAAAGACCTGTTACAGAGAGCAGGCTCAAAGGGGCTGAATGGCCTGCTCTGGTTCTTTGGATGCTGATGAGGCAAGCTGATGAGCAAACCAAGAGGGTGTCACTGCTCAAGGGTCAGTTGAGTGACAGGTATAAAATTTTCGGAGGGGTTGACAGTCTCGATGCTCCCTCACTTACCAATCGGAGATGTTCTTTGTTCTGATAATCAAAGCAGTTCACACAACGACCAAATTCCTGCATGATTTCTCCATGTCTGGCCATGTCCGTTGCCAAGATCAGATCAAACATTCCCTAAATCAGGAGAAAGCCAGGTATTGGTAACACAAACAGAGTCAGAAGCAGATAAGAGGAGCTTAGATGTCAGCGAACTCAATGGTGTTACACTGAGGGGAACAGGAACTATCCCTGTGTAACAGGCTCGAGGACACTGAATGGGGCCTCCTCCTGTTCCTGTGTAACAGGCTCATGGAGCTGAATGGGGCCTCCTCCTGTTCCTGTGTAACAGGCTCATGGAGCTGAATGGGGCCTCCTCCTGTTCCTGTGTAACAGGCTCATGGAGCTGAATGGGGCCTCCTCCTGTTCCTGTGTAACAGGCTCGAGGGGCTGAATGGCCTCCTCCTGTTCCTGTGTAACAGGCTCAAGGAGCTGAATGGGGCCTCCTCCTGTTCCTGTGTAACAGACTCGAGGGGCTGAATGGGGCCTCCTCCTGTTCCTGTGTAACAGGTTTGAGGGGCTGAATGGCCTCCTCCTGTTCCTGTGTAACAGGCTCGAGGGGCTGAATGGGGCCTCCTCCTGTTCCTGTGTAACAGACACGAGGGGCTGAATGGGGCCTCCTCCTGTTCCTGTGTAACAGGCTCGAGGGGCTGAATGGGGCCTCCTCCTGTTCCTGTGTAACAGGCTCAAGGGGCTGAATGGGGCCTCCTCCTGTTCCTGTGTAACAGGCTCGAGGGGCTGAATGGGGCCTCCTCCTGTTCCTGTGTAACAGGCTCAAGGGGCTGAATGGGGCCTCCTCCTGTTCCTGTGTAACAGACTCGAGGGGCTGAATGGGGCCTCCTCCTGTTCCTGTGTAACAGGCTCGAGGGGCTGAATGGGGCCTCCTCCTGTTCCTGTGTAACAGGCTCGAGGGGCTGAATGGCCTCCTCCTGTTTGTGAAGAAAGAGAAAGGAGGAGGCCCCATTCAGCCCCTCGAGCCTGTTACACAGGAACAGGAGGACTAGCTTATTTAGGACTAGGTTTCTGGTGAAGTGTACTCCATCCACACCTTGACACATTACAATTCTGTCCACTCTCAGTGACCCACCCTACCTCTCGAATCTTCCTGAAGACGTCAGGGTCTGTGTTCCCGAAGATGTTACTCTCTGGGTCAGAGAGGATTTGAAAGGCTACAGCGCAGTGATGGTTCTCCAGTGGGGAAATGTTGTTATAGCGAACTGCAAGCTCCGTGCTGGCATTAATCTGATATCTGTTCCAGAAAGTGAGAGGTGTTTCAGTCTGTCCATTGTGGAAACTTGAAACAGGAGTGGGCCATTTGGCCCTTCCAGCCTGTTCTCCCATTCAACATCTTCAGATGCACCATAGAAAGCATTCTTTCTGGTTGTATCACAGCTTGGTCTGGGCTCCTGCTCTGCCCAAGGCTACAAGGAACTGCCATCACACAAACCAGCCTCCCATCCACTGACTCTGTCTACACTTCCCGCTGCCTCGGGAAAAGCAGTCAGCATAATTAAGGACCCCACACACCCCGGACATTCTCTCTTCCACCTTCTTCCGTCAGGAAAAAGATACAAAAGTCTGAGGTCCCGTACCGACCGACTCAAGAACAGCTTCTTCCCTGCTGCTGTCAGACTTTTGAATGGACCTACCTCGCATTAAGTTGATCTTTCTCTACACCCTCGCTGTGACTTTCGCACTACGTTCTGCACTCTCTCCTTTCCTTCTCCCCGATGTACTCTATGAACAGTATACTTGGTCTGTACAGAATCCATAGAATCCCTTCAGTGCAGAAGGAGGCCAGTCAGTCCATAAAGTTTGCATTGACCACAATCCCATCCAGGCTGTCTTCCTGTAACCCTGCATTTTGACCTTGCTAATCCCCCTGACACGCGGGTCAATTTAGTATGGTCAATCCACCTAACCTACACATCTTTGGGCTATGGGAGGAAACCGGAGGAAACCCACACAGACACAGGAAAACATGCAAACTTCGCACAGACTGACCCAAGCTGGGATTCGAACTGAGGTCCCTGGCACTATGAGGCAGCAGTGCTAACCATCGTAGTGAAGTGCCACCATAGCATGCAGGAAACAATACTTTTCACTGTATACGAACAGGTGACAGTAATCGATCAAATCAGATCAAAGCCCGTTACTGACCTTCGCTGGCATGCGGGAATGCTGTGTAACTACGGGAAGTTGCACTCACGTGTTGTTGTAGCCAGGATGGTCCAAGTCATGACATACCGCTGATGTCATCAGGATAACGATGTCCATCATGCTCAGCTGGTCCTGAGGACAGAGAACCGCAAGTGGGCATAACAAACTCGAGGATTGTAGAAACTGGGGACATGATGTCCTACCTTCACGAGGTAATGATTCACGAGAACACCAAATCTCGAGAGGAACAAATATCCAGATCACATGAATAAAGGACACAGATCGCCATGCCAACCATCCGTCACGGTGCACATGTGCCCCTTCGACAGTTCACAGTAGGCAGGATCCTGACTGTATCTGTTCAGTCCATGCCCTTGAGTCCAGGGCCTAATCCCGAATGGTAGATATGGTTCTGTGATCAAACAGATCTTACTGAGCAATCCTGAGCATGCCGAGATTCGGCTGAACAACCACCTTCAGGTTATCAGACATGGCAAGGTAATACACTTGCACTCGCTAAAAACATTCCCATATTCAGACACAGTGACACTTCCTCAGAAAACAAAAGGAACAAGTCCAGGCATTGTGCTGTTCTTGAATTGCACAAAAACATGGGGGCAGGTGGTGGGGAACAATATCTTTTTGGGTGCATTTTCCATGGCAACACTTTGGCCTATCACAGTCAACTTGCCAACCATGACAATATCAGTGTGATTTATATGGATGCATATGTATTATTTTGTGTTTCAGGGAAATGTTTAGGAATTCAGCTTTATGCTATAGGTAGTGATTTGTCTGGTGGGAATGCACACTTTGGTTTTGGGAGAGCAGGACTCATTTCAGCTTTGCAAGTGATGATGTTGAGTTGGATTAATGAACTTTTGTTTACTTAGGTTCTTCTGGGATTTCTGAGGAGAGAAATTGATAGGGTCACGTGATGATGTGGTTGGTTTATGTGCACTCCTGAGTCTGTAGCAGAAAGAAAAAGGATTGGGAGAAAGCAGTTTAGTTTGCAGCTGAAGTCTGGTTGAACTTAGGATTTTGCAAGCTTCTGAAACTCAAAATCTCTTCTGAAAGCTTCAGGACTGTCTACACTCAATATATTTATAGTTGCTAACTGTATTTAAAGTGACTTTTAATATGTTGCTTATTTGGAATTGAAATAATGATAAATTGGAAATTAAAGTTGTTTCCTTTCCATTTTCAAATATTATTCAACTGTTAACAATTAAGCTGCTTCATTTGTTAGACTTATAGTTAAACTATGTTATTAAATAAAGTTTGTTTTACTGTAAAAGATCCTTAATTGGTCAGTAGATTTACTCCTGGGGTGATACATCCTTTCCTCACACTGATGTCAAAATAGAAACATTGCTAGGGTTCAGTCTGGTTTTGTGATATAACTTGGGCTTCTGGTCCACGACCCTAAAATAACGAGGCAGCATCCTTGTTCCATGCAGTATGAATTGTTGCTCCCTTTGAACTTTGACATTCTTGCTTTTGTCCTGATGAGTGCAAGGTGCAAAGCTTCGACAGAACGTCTCATTATTCAGCAAGGTGAAGGTCAGTTCCATGGCAGTTTCTGAGATGGGCTGCCCGACACTGTGATCTGAAATGAAAGCCGGGGTAGGGGGTGTGGGGGAGTGAGCGGGGGTGGAGCTGGTGGGGCTGGGACAGAGGTAGTTTCAGGTCTGATTCAACCCTGCAACACTCACCTTGAGGTTACACAGGTGGATCATCCCATGCATCATCTGTGTCACACAGAAACAGTGCCTGAAATTGTGGAAGGGATTGTCCCGGTAATTCTCCTGAATGCACAGCTACAAGAGAGAACAAAACAAGATCCAGTCCGTAGCATAGGAATATGGCATTCAGCCCTCTGCTCCATACTGGTATTCCCCTTCCACATCAGCCTCCTCCCACCAGCAACACCCCCCAACTTCATCTCACCTCCATCTCCTTCTATTCCTTTCTCCCCCACGTGTTTATCCAGCTTCCCCCCTCAAATACAATAATATATACTATAGAGAAAACAGATACTGGAAGTCTTAAAGCACATCAAGATAGATAAATCCCCTAATCCTGATGAAGTGTACCCCATGACATTGTGGGAGGCTAGAGAGGAAATGGGGGTCCCACGGCCGAGATATTTGAATCATCGATAGTACACAGGTGAAGATTGGAGAGACACAAATATTGTTTATAAAAAGGTTGCAGGGAAAAGTCTGGGAACTACAGGCCGGTTAGCCTCACATCGGTGGTGAGTAAGTTGTTGGAAGGTATTTTGAGAGGCAAGACCTGCAGGCATTTAGAGACACAAGGACTGATTAGGGACAGTCAGCATGGCTTTGTGAGTGGAAAATCATGTCTCACAAATTTGATTGAGTTTTTTGAAGGGGTAACCAAGAAGGTAGATGAGGGCAGTGTAGTTGATGCTGTCTACATGGACTTTAGCAAGGCCTTTGACAAGGTACTGCATGCCCTCATCTACATTCTCCCCCCACGCCCCATGTAAATGAGTCCCACATTCACCCCAGCCCCCATGGGAGTGAGTCCCATATTCTCCCCACTCCCCGTGGGAGCGAGTCCCACATTCTCCCCCCACACCCCATGGAAACGAGTTCCACATCTTCCCCACCCCTCATGGGAACGAGTCCCAAATTCACCCCACCTGACATGGGAGCGAGTCTCACATCCCCCCCACTCCCTGTGGGAGCTAGTCCCACATTCTCCCCCACTCCCTGTGGGATCAAGTCTCACATTCTCCCCCACTCCCCGTGGGAGTGAGTCCTGCATTCTCACCATTCCCCATGGGAGCTAGTCTCACATTCTCCCCGCTCCCCATTGGAGCGAGTCCTACATTCTCACCACGTCCCATGGGAGCGAGTCCCACATTCTCCCTGCTCCCGGTGGGAATACATTTGAGCCAGACTTCATTGTTAGAATGAGGGTTAGGATTTGGGTTAGGGTTTTATGGTTAATGTTAGCGATGAGGGGTAGGGTGAGGATCAGAGTTTTACACTTTGGGTTAGGGTTAAGGTTATGGGCAGGCTTAGGGTCACTGATACGTACCAGCCAGCGTTTCAGGGTGATTGCGTTCATGCTGAACTCCTGAACCAACCCAAGGTCATGGTACATGTACTCGATGCAACTCAGCATCTGTGGGAAGAAAAAAATCAAAAAATGTTCATCTTTAACCACGATCCTTCAGCAGGTGACATGGCTGGCACGGTGGCACAGTAGTTAGCACTGCTGTCTCACGGCACCAGGGACCTGGGTTCGATTCCCGGCTTGGGTCGCTGTTTGTATGGAGTTTGCACATTCTTCTTGTGTCCGTGTGGGTTTCATCCGGGTGCTCCGGTTTCCCCCTACAGTCCAAAAGACATGCTGGTTAGGTGCTAAATTCTCCCTCAGTGTACCTGAACAGCCGCTGGAGTATGGCGACTAGCGGATTTTCACAGTAACTCCATTGCATTGTTAATGTCAGCCTACTCCTGACACTAATAAATAAACTCATAAACTTGAAAATTCTACCATAAAGCACTATTTAATGATTCCTGGGATTGCCCTATAAGGAGTGTTTGGATGTTCTGTGAGGTTTAGAAGAATGAGAGGGGTTCTCACAAAAACATCTAAAATTCTCAGAGGGTTCAACAGGCTAGATGCTGAGAGGCTGTTCCCCCCCCCCGTCAGCACCCCCAACTGGAGGTCTGGAACTGTTGGGGGTTGGGGGGGGGGGCGGGGGGGGGGGCGGTGTGGTGCGGGGAGGGAGGGGAAGGGGAAGGGGAGGGAGAGAGGGAAACAGTCTCCAGGGGAAGGATGAGGAGAAATGTCTTCGCGCTGAGGAGTTGTGAATCTTTGGAATTCTCCAGCTCCGAGAGCTGAGGTCAATCCATCACGAAGAATATTCCGGACTGGAAGATTAATGGATTGTTGGCGAGGAAGAAGAGGGCAGTAAAGTGGACTGAGGTAGGGGATCAGTGACAATTGTACTGGAGGAGGCAACATGCTCAAGGGCAGAATGGCGTACTATATCTGATCTCCTATTGTCCAGAAGAGAGGGGGCTGATTGGTTGACCATTGGCAGAGACCTCACATTACCGCTTAAGGCTTACGTTGCCAAACTAGACAAAGCGCAGAAAAGATTTGCTGGAATGCTATCAGAACTTGATGGTTTGAGTTATAAAGAGAGGCTGGACAGACTGGGACTTTTTTCCCTGAAGCGATGGAGGCTGAGGGGTGACCTTAAAGAGATCTGTAAAATAATGAAGGGCACAGATCAGCTAGATAGTCAATATCTTTTCCCCAAAGATGGGGGAGTCTAAAACTAGAGGGCATGGGTTTAAGGTGAGAGGGGACAGGTATAAAAGTGCCCAGAGGGGCAATTTTTTCACACAGAGGGTGGTGAGTGTCTGGAACAAGCTGCCAGAGGTTGTAATAGGGGCAGGTACAATTTTGTCCTAAAATGCATTTAGACTGTCACATGGGTAAGATGGGTATGGAAGGATGTGGGCAAACATGCCCAATTGGGACTCAATGGGGAACTTCCAGGTGGGGGGTGTTCCCAGGTATCTTGTCCTTCTAGGTGGTAGAGGTGGTGGGTTTGGAAGGTGCTGTCTAAAGATCTTTGGTGAGTTGCTGCAGTGCATCTTGTAGATGGTACACACGGCTGTCACTGTGCGTCGGGGGTGGAGGGAGTGAGTGTTTGGGGTTAGCGTGTCGATCAAGCGGGGCTGCTTTGTCCTGGATGGTGTCGAGCTTCTCGAGTGTTGTTGGAGCTGCACCCATCCAGGCAAGTGGGGAGTATTCCATCACACTCCTGACTTGTGTCCTTGTAGATGGTGGACAGGCTTTGGGGAGTCAGGAGGTGAGTTACTCTCCGCAGGATTCCCAGCCTCTGAACTTTTTGATTTGATTTATTATTGCCACATGTACTGGGATACAGTGAAAAGTATTGTTTCTTGTGCGCTATACAAACAAACATACTATTCATAGAGAAGGAAAGGAGAGGGTGCAGAATGTAGGGTTACAGTCATATCTAGGGTGTAGAGAAAGGTCAATTTAATGCGAGGTAGGTCCATTCAAAAGTCTGACAGCAGCAGGGAAGAAGCTGTTCTTGAGTCGGTTGGTACGTGACCTCTGGCTTTTGTATCTTTTTCCCGAAGGAATAAGGTGGAAGAGAGAATGTCCGGAATGTGTGGGGTCCTTGATTATGCTGGCTGCTTTTCCAAGGCAGCGGGAAGTGTCGACAGAGTTGATGGGTGGAAGGCTGGTTTGCGTGATCGATAGGCCACATTATATCTTCCACTGTCTGAAAGACGTGCTGGTTAGGTGCATTGACCATGGTAAATTTTCCCTCAGTGTACACGAACAGGTGCCAGAGCGTGGTGACTCGGGGATTGTCACAGTAACTTCATTGTCGTGTTAATGTAAGCCTACTTGTGACACTAATCAATAAATTTAAACTTCATTACCTCTACTCTTGAAATCCATTGTACAATGATTCTGGCAGGAATCGAATGGCAAGAGAGCGACTGTGTAATCTCCCTCTGTTCTGCTCTTACTATTCTCCACAAATTTAACATTGAGAATCTAAGGGTGGCACGGTAGCACAGTGGTTAGCACTGCTGCTCCACAGCTTCAGGATCCTGGGTTCGAATCCCGACTTGGGTCACTGTCTATGTGGACTTTGCACAATCTCCTTGTGTCTGCGTGGGTTTCCTCCGGGTACTCCAGTTTCCTTCCACAGTCCAAAGATGTGCAGGTTAGGTTGATTGGCCATGCTAAAAATTGCCCCTCAGAGTCCTGAGATGTGTAGGTTAGAGGGATTAGCGGGTATAATGTGTAGGGATATGGGGGTAGAGCCTGGGTGGGATTGTGGTCAGTGCAGACTCGATGGGCCGAAGGGCCTCCTTCTGCACTGTAGGGTTTCTATCTTTGTTAGGGCTCCATCTGAGTGGAGGTTCTGACCTCTGTGTTAGCGGTGATCATTCCAATGTTCTGAAGCAGTTTTGTTCGGACCCTTACCTCATTAGGAGCCCACTGCCACACATCAAACGTCGGCTGTTTGAGAGCTTCGATAGTTTCCTGTGACAGGGTATACTGTGGCAAAGAAAGATCCCACATTAGTACACAACACACACCTCTGATAGCCTACTGCCCCAGACCCTGCTTCAATCCCCAAGAAAAGCTTCTAGTGGCAAAGTACCTTCCGGTCAGTGCAGCACTCCCTCAGCACTGACCCTCTGACAGTGCGGCACTCCCTCAGCACTGACCCTCTGACAGTGCGGCACTCCCTCAGCACTGACCCTCTGACAGTGCGGCACTCCCTCAGCACTGACCCTCTGACAGTGCGGCACTCCCTCAGTACTGACCCTCTGACAGTGCGGCACTCCCTCAGTACTGACCCTCTGACAGTGCGGCACTCCCTCAGTACTGACCCTCTGACAGTGCGGCACTCCCTCAGTACTGACCCTCTGACAGTGCTGCACTCCCTCAGTACTGACCCCCTGACAGTGCGGCACTCCCTCAGTACTGACCCTCTGACAGTGCGGCACTCCCTCAGTACTGACCCTCTGACAGTGCTGCACTCCCTCAGTACTGACCCCCTGACAGTGCGGCACTCCCTCAGCACTGACCCTCTGACAGTGCGGCACTCCCTCAATAATGACAGTCTGACTGGTGTTCATTTTTCTCTTTTACATTTTGTATTCTGATAGAAATTCTGACTGTCTCCTGTTATATTTTTGCTAGCTTCGCTCAAACACTGATTCCTCCCGCTTATCATAGTTCTTTTTTCATACTCTGACCAATATTCTGAGCAGCAACTCTACTCTGCTCCATTATCTACTTTTTCTGTAGGTTCGATCCCATCTTTGCCCTCCTCAGGTCGTCCTGGTCCCTCAACCTCTTTGTTCCTTTTCATAGGGGGGGTTTCAATCAACGCAAAGGGTTCTTGAAGGAAGCGGTCCTACCTTAGGATAGGTCGGGACATCGCGTCTCGGAGTCAGCCTTTTGTTACTGTTTGGAGGAGGACAATCACACAAATAACCCAACCTGTGGGAGCAAGAGAAAGAGACACAGAGCGAGAGAGAGACACACACACACACAGAGACACAGAGAGAGAGACACACACAGCGAGAGAGACAGAGAGAGAGAGAAACAGAGAGAGAGAGAGACAGAGAGAGAGAGAGATACAGAGAGAGAGAGAGACACAGCGAGAGAGACACAGAGAGAGAGACACACACAGAGAGAGACACACAGAGATAGAGACAGAGAGAGAGACAGAGAGACACACTCACACACACACACATACACACACATAGACACAGAGAGAGAGAGACACACACACACACATAGGGGGAGACAGAGAGAGAGAGACAGAGAGAGGCACAGAGAGAGAGAAACACAGAGAGAGAGAGACAGAGACACACAGAGAGAGAGACACATAGAGAGAATCATAGAGAGAGAGACAGAGAGAGAGTGAGAGACACACACACACAAACAGACACAGAGAGAGACAGAAAGAGACATAGCAAGACAGAGAGAGACACAGAGAGTCAGACAGAGAGACAGTTAGACGGAGAGGGAGAGACTGACAGGGAGACAGACAGAGCGAGACAAAGACACAGCGAGACAGACACAGTGAAACAGAGAGAGGGAGACAAAGAGAGGGAGACAGAAAGAGGGATTCAGAGAGAGGGAGACAGAGTTCAATATATCTTGTCAGAATGAAGATGGTAAAACTGATTCTGCACAACAGTGGTTTGGGGGGTCGTTGTATGCCCACCTGAGGGCAGACGGAGACTTTGATTTAACGGCTTATCTGAAAAGAGAGCAAGTGAGAGAGAGCAAAAAAGGGCAAAAGAGAAAAAGCAAGACAGAATGCAAGAAAGAGCGAGAGAGAGAGAGAAAAAGCGAGGGAGATAAAGCGAGGGAGATAAAGTGAGGGAGATAGAGCGAGGGAGATAGAGCGAGGGAGATAAAGTGAGGCAGATAAAGTGAGGGAGATAAAGTGAGGGAGATTGGTTGTGGTTGACTCTGAAACATTGTCTGAGACATTCTCTTCATTGGAAACAGCTCCGGGGGGTTTGAGATGGTGATTGAACACAGTATTCTAAAGGGGAAATGAGGAACGTACAGCCAATGGTGTCCCAGTCCCAGAATCTAACCCCCCCCACCAGAACCATGTGAAAGCTAGCACAAACCCAAAGGGGCAAAGCTCTGCAGTCCGTGCCCTCTGTCAGAACCCCGTGCCTTTCTTACCTTGTGGTCTTGTTGGCCACCTCCTTCAGAGTCCTGATATCCTCCTTGCACCTTTCGATCTCCACCATCTTCCGACGGTCAACTGCGGAGGTGAAAGAATCCCAGTGAGACCCGCGAATCACAGTGGTGATGGCCCCCTCCATCCCCCGAGGGTGTGCTCCCCTATGCCAGTGTGGGGGAGGGGCTGGGCTCCGGGAAAGCACACCGACCCGTTCATTCCTGCACCAGAATGTAGGGAGGTCAAGGCCTGGACCCGTCTCTCTCATCCTGTCCCTCACGGCAACATTAAATTACCCCCACCCTGGGAGAGACAGAAAACCCACAGAGAGAAAGACCCGGCACCAAAGGGGGAGATAAAGCTCCGGAGAGTTCCACACCCTCTCCCCGTGAGGGTGACTGAGGCTCAGTCCCAGGGATAAAGGTCAGCCATTTTGGACAGAGCTGAAGAGAAACTATCTTCACTCCCCGAGGTTTGGGAATCTCTTTGGAATTCTCCAGTCCAGAGACCTGGGGACGTTCTCTCACAGGACATTCCGGACTGAGAGGGCGGATAGTTGGGGACACCGAGGGAGAGGTTGGGAAAGTGAGATTGAGGAAGGCAATCGACCATATTCATGCAGGATGGGCTAGCAGGCTCAAGGGGCTGACTGGCCTCCTCCTATATAGCCACTCTCCAGTGGGCCAGGACTGAGAAGGCCCAAGGGTTGCCAGCAGTGAGGGGCAAGTGGCAAATGTCACCTGGATGGAGCTGCCAGAGATGTCCCCTACTCACCATCGACTCTTCGTTCCAGGGTGTCCAACTTGTTTGAGAGTTCCGTTCTGAAATCCTCAACTCCCAACAGTCTGGAAAATAAACATTGAAAAACTTGGAAAGCAGGAACGTGAGGGAAGGCTTTGTGTGTGTGTGCGTGTCTCTCTTTCGTGGACCTCCCATCTCCGAAAGAACCTCTCACCTCCCGCCAGTCACAAAGGCGCCTTTTCCCCTGAAAGGAGGTTGCCGCGGTCACGCAGAAAACTCAGCAGCCAATTTGCGTGCAGCAAGATCGCACAAACAGCCAAGTGACAAAAATCCAGACCATTTGGGGACCCCCCCCGCCCCCCCAGTTATGCAATGAGTTTTGCTCCGCTTATCGAAGGAAGCATTGGAGGTACTCCAGAGAAGGTGGCACGGTGGCACAGTGGTTAGCACTGCGGCCTCACAGCGCCAGGGACCCGGGTTCAATTCCCGGGGGCACGGTGACGCAGTGGGTTAGCACTGCTGTCTCACAGCTCCAGGGACCCGGGTTCAATTCCCGGGGGCACGGTGACGCAGTGGGTTAGTACTGCTGCCTCACAGCGCCAGGGACCCGGGTTCAATTCCCGGGGGCACGGTGACACAGTGGGTTAGCACTGCTGCCTCACAGCGCCAGGGACCCGGGTTCGATTCCGGCTTGGGTCACTGATTGTGTGGAGTCTGCATGTTCTCCCTGTGTCTGCGTGGGTTTCCTTCGGGTGCTCCGGTTTCTCCCCACAGTCCAAAAGATATAGAAGTTAGGTTGATTGGCCATGATAAATTGACCTTGGTGTCAGGGGGATCTGCAAAGGTAAATATGTAGGGTTATGGGGATAGGGCCTGGGTGGGATTGTTGTCGGTGCAGGCTCGATGGGCCGAATGCCTCCTTCTGCACTGTAGGGATTCTACGATTGTAAGGTTCACTAGGTTCATCCCGAGTATGAAGGAACAGAAGAATGCAGGAACAGAAGGAGGCCATTCAGCTCATCGATCCTGTTCCACTATTCAGTGAGATCATGGTTGAACTATGGCCTAACTCCATATACCAGCCTTTGGCCCATATCCCTTAATACCTTTGCTTAACAAAAATTTATCCAGCTCAGATTTAAAAATAGCAACTTATCTGGCATCAACTGCAATTGTGGAAGAGAGTCTCAAATCTCTACCACCCTTTATGTCTCGAGCTTGCTTCCTAACATCTCTCCTGAATGGTCTGGCCCAAATGTTTAGACCTTGTTCCCCAGTTCTAGAATCACCCACCAGTGGAGATAATCTGTCTTTATCCACCATGTCTTTTCCTATTAGTAGCTTGAAGACTTTGATCAGATCACCCCTTAACCTTCTAAATTCTGGAGAAAACTGGTGTGATTTGCACAATCTCTGCTCAGAGTTCAAGCCCTGAAATCTTGTGAGCCTCCACTGCAATCCCTCCAAGGCCAGTGTATCCTTGCTTAGGTGTACTGTTCAGATCTGTTTATTCTACTCCTGAGTGGGGTTGAACCAGGGTTTTGTAAGCTTAACTTCTGCATCTTTCCAGAGTCCCTATAGTGCAGAAAAAGGCCATTTGGCCCGTCAAGTCTGCACCAACCATCCGTGTGAGCACCTTATTTCTGTGTCCTCACATATTTAGTGCGGCCAATCCCCCTCATCTACAATCTTTGGACACCAAGGTGCAATTTAATATGGCCAATCCACCGAACCTGAGGAAACTGGAGCACCTGGAGGAAATCCAGGCAGACACGGGGAGAACTCACAAATTTCACTCAGACAGTGACCCGAGGCTGGATTTGAATCCAGGTCCTTGGCATTGTGAGGCAACAGTGCTAACCACTGTGCCAGTCCTCCAGATATAAAGGCCAGCATTCCATTAGCCTCCTTGGTTATTTTCTGTACCTTTTTGGGGTATTTTAAAGATCTACGCACCTGAACCCCCAAATTTCTGAGGCCATCCATTGTATTAAACTTCACAACAACTAGAAAGTGTCCTTGCAAGGAGTAGTTGAGTAGATTGGGCCTGTACTCATCAGAGTTTAAAAGACTGAGAGGCGACCTTATTGAGACATGTCGGATTCTCAGAGGGTTTGACAGGGTCAATGCTGAGAGATTATTTCCTCTTGTGGGAGAGTCTGGGATCAAAGGGAATAATCCCAGAGTAAGAAGATCACCTGATTTCAGACAGAGATGAGGAGGAATTTCTTCTTTCAGAGGGAAGTGTACCTGTGGAATTCTTTACCGCAGAGAGCTGTAGACGCTGGGCAGTTAAGTATATTCAAGGCTGAGATAGATGTTTAATCAGTCAGGGGATCGAGGTTTATGGGAATAAAGTGGGAAAGTGGAGTTTAGGATTATCACATTAGATCAGCCAAGATCCCATTGAATGGCGGAGCAGATTCGATGGGCCGAATGGTTGACTTATAAGAACATAAAAAATAGGAGCAGGAGTAGGCCATCTAGCCCTTCGAGCCTGCCCCGCCATTCAATAAGATCATGGCTGATCTGTCACTGCTCAGTTCCACTTTCCCGCCCTCTCCCCATAACCCTTAATCCCCTCTCTTATCAAAAACCCATCAACCCGCGTCTTAAAAATATTTAGCGAGGCAGCCTCCACCACTTCAACGGGCAGAGAATTCCAGAGATTCACCACCCTTTGAGTGAAGAAGTTCCTCCTCAACTCCGTTCTAAACCGCCCCCCTTTTATCTTGAGGCTGTGCCCCCTAGTCCTATTGTCTTTTTTGAGCGGGAAGAGTCTTTCCACCTCTATTCTATCCATCCCATTCATCATCTTATGTCCGATGCTTGAAGGATAAAGATTTGGCCCAGGACACCTGGGAAGAAATCCTACCCCCCACCCCACCAGTCTTCTTCCAGGAGTGGCTGTGGGATCCTTTACACCCACCAAGAGGGTTATTCCGTGTGGAGAGATGGAGGAGAATGTGTCAGTGTTCTCTGGGGTTGAGAATGAAGAGTGGATCTCACTGAAAGAACCCAAATTCTCTGAGAGGTCGACAGGCTCGATGCCAAGAGGCTGTTTCTCCAATCCCTCATCCCCTCCCCCGTCCCCAAACAAGGCCTGGCTAGAGTATCTGCAACTGGAGCAGGTAGACAGTCCCTAGGGGAAGGGCCGGCCATTTTGAACTGAGACAAGGAGCTGGGAATCTTTGGAATTCTGCAGCCCAGAGGGTTTTCCGGATTAGGAGATTGGAGGGTGATGGGGTGATGTGTCTCCTTCCTCCTGTCCTTGCTGAGGAAGTGAGCAGGGTGATGGCGGGGTGGGGGGCGTGCACTCTCAGGACGGTGAGCACTGACGAGATGTTCAACCAGGGCATGCTTCGTCACTGTGTAAGCCCTCATTCCCCTTTCCGACACCAGCACTCCAGCCCCCTCTATTCCCCCATCCTGAACACCCATCCCACTATCCGGACGGCTGTTTGGACGATTGATACACTGGTCGACGCTTGCCGGAGGGCTGTGGGCCGATGATGCACGATATAGTCGAGCAGCTTGCTGAGGCTGGATATTCCAGGTCTGGCCATTGGACAGGTGCAGGGCAAACAGGGCTCTGTAACCCGGTGAAGGGTGGTCTCACAGACAGTGACACAAGCTAGGATTCGAACTTGGGTCCCTGGTGCTGTGACACCATGCAGTGCCCTAATAAATCCAATGGGGAATTTAGGAAAAATGTCTTCTCCCAGAGAGTGGGGAAAATATGGGACTCGTTCCCACGGGGAGTGGGGAGAATGTGGGACTCGCTCCCACGGGGAGTGGGGAGAATGTGGGACTCATTCCCACGGGGAGGGGGAGAATGTGGGGCTCACTCCTACAGGGAATGGGGGAGAATGTGGGACTTGCTCCCACGGGGAGTGGGGAGAATGTGGGACTCGGTCCCATGAGGAGTGGGGAGAATGTGGGGCTCGGTCCCACGGGGAGTGGGGAGAATGTGGGACTCGCTCCCACGGGAAGTGGGGAGAATGTGGGATTCGCTCCCACGGGGAGTGGGGAGAATGTGGGACTCACTCCCACGGGGAGTGGGGAGAATGTGGGACTCGCTCCCGCGGGGAGTGGGGAGAATGTGGGACTTGCTCCCGCGGGGAGTGGGGGGAATGTGGAACTCGCTCCCGCGGGAAGTGGGGAGAATGTGGAACTCGCTCCCACGGGGAGTGGGGGAGAATGTGGGACTCGCTCCCACGGGGAGTGGGGGAGAATGTGGGACTCGCTCCCACGGGGAGTGGGGAGAATGTGGGACTCGCTCCCACGGGGAGTGGGGGAGAATGTGGGACTCGCTCCCACGGGGGGTGGGGGAGAATGTGGGACTCGCTCCCACGGGGAGTGGGGAGAATGTGGGACTCGCTCCCACGGGGAGTGGGGGAGAATGTGGGACTCGCTCCCACGGGGAGTGGGGAGAATGTGGGACTCGCTCCCACGGGGAGTGGGGAGAATGTGGGACTCGCTCCCACGGGGAGTGGGGAGAATGTGGGACTCGCTCCCACGGGGAGTGGGGAGAATGTGGGACTCGCTCCCACGGGGAGTGGGGAGAATGTGGGACTCGCTCCCGCGGGAAGTGGGGAGAATGTGGAACTCGCTCCCACGGGGAGTGGGGGAGAATGTGGGACTCGCTCCCACGGGGAGTGGGGGAGAATGTGGGACTCGCTCCCATGGGGTGTGGGGGAGAATGAGGTTTGTGTGAAGAACTTTGGAGGACAAGATGATGGCAGGGAGCCTGGACATTCCTCTGTGTTCCCCGATGTTCCAATGTTGCTCGATGTCCTTACCTGCAAAGATGCTGGGCAATCTCGACAAAAAGATTTTGCAGAAGTTTCTCATGGCCTGTGAAACCGAGACATAAAAATGCTTGTGGTTAGAGAGGGGAGACAGACAGAGAGAGAGAGATAGGCGCGCTCTCTGAAGAATTTCTCAATCACTTACTAGGTGCACACAGGAAACAGAAGCCCAGCACTGACCAAATGTGGTCAGGGGTGAGAATCACACTGGTTGGAAACCACAGAAACAGGCCATTCAGCCTCTCTGCTCTGTGCCGGTGTTCCTGTCCCACACCAGCCTCCTCTCTACCTCCCCTCTCCATCTCCTTCCATCACCATCTCCTTCGATTAATTTCCCGCCCCCCATGTACTTATCCAGCTTCCCCCCTTAAACGCATTGATACTATTCACCTCAACCATTCCCTATGGGAGCGAATCGCACATTCTCCCCACTTCCCGTGGGACCGAGTCACAAATTCTCCCCACCCCCCGTGGAAGTGTCTCCCACATTCTCCCCACTCCCCGTGGGAGTGTCTCCCACATTCTCCCCACTCTCTGGGAGAAGACGTTTCTCCTAAATTCCCCATTGGATTTATTAGGGCACTGCATGGTATCACAGCAAAAAGTCTGACAACACCAGGTTTTAGTCCAACCGATTTATTTGATAGTAAACTCACAAGCTTTCGGGTTAGCCCCTTCGTCAGGTGAATGGAGAGTTCTGGCCTCAGACAGAGCATATAAAGCACAGACAGTTTACAGATCACTGATTAGAATGCAAATCTTTACACCTAACCTGCTGTTCAAATCCTGAAGTGGCCGACAATGTGTGTGGAAGGAGCACTGATCACAGGTTAAAGAGATGTGTATTGTCTCCAGACAGGACAGCAAGTGAGGTTTTGCAAACCCAGGCAAGTCACGGGGGTTACAGATAGTGCGACATGAACCCAAGATCCCTGTTGAGACCGTCCTCATGTGTGCGGAACTTGGCTATCAGTCTCTGTTCAGCAACTCTGCGCTGTCGTGTGTCGTGAAGGCCGCCTTGGAGAATGCTTACCCGAAGGTCAGAGGCTGAATGCCCGTGACCACTGAAGTGTTCGCCAACAGGAAGGGAACAGTCTTGCCTGGTGATTGTTGAGCGATGTTCATTCATCCGTTGTCGTAGCGTCTGCATGGTCTCCCCAATGTACCATGTTTCAGGACATCCTTTCTTGCAACGTATCAGGTAGACAATGTTGGCCGAGTTGCAAGAGTATTTACCGTGTACCTGGTGGATGGTATTCTCACGTGTGATGATGGTATCCATGTCGATGATCCGGCATGTCTTGCAGAGGTTGCTGTGGCAAGGTTGTGTGGTGTTGTGGTCACTGTTCTCCTGAAGGCTGGGTAGTTTGCTGCGAACAATGGTCTGTTTGAGGTTGTGTGGTTGTCTGAAGGCAAGAAGTGGGGGTGTGGGGATGGCCCTGGCGAGATGTTCGTCTTCATCAATGATATGTTGAAGACTCCGGAGAAGATGTCGTAGCTTCTCCGCTCTGGGGAAGTGCTGGACGACGAAGGGTACTCTGTCCACTGTGTCCCGTGTTTGTCTTCTGAGGAGTTCGATGCGGTTTTTTGCTGTGGCGCATCGGAACTGTCGATCTATGAGTCGAGCGCCATATCCTGTTCTTAAGAGGGCATCTTTCAGCGTCTGGAGGTGTCTGTCACGATCCTCCTCATCTGAGCAAATCCTGTGTATACGGAGGGCTTGTCCATAGGGAATGGTTTCTTTAACATGTTTAGGGTGGAAGCTGGAGAAGTGGAGCATTGTGAGATTGTCTGTGGGCTTGCGGTACAGTGAGGTGCTGAGGTGACCGTCCTTGATGGAGATGCGTGTGTCCAAGAATGCAACTGATTCTGGGGAATAGTCCATGGTGAGTCTGATGGTGGGGCCTCTGATCTTCGGATAAGCATTCTCCAAGGCGGCCTTCACGACACACAACAGCGCAGAGTCGCTGAGCAGAGACTGATAGCCAAGTTCCGCACACATGAGGATGGTCTCAACAGGGATCTTGGGTTCATGTCGCACTATCTGTAACCCCCGTGACTTGCCTGGGTTTGCAAAACCTCACTTACTGTACTGTCTGGAGACAATACACATCTCTGTAACCTGTGATCAGTGCTCCTTCCACACACACTGTCAGCCACTTCAGGTCTTGAACAGCAGGTTAGGTGTAAAGATTTGCATTCTAATCAGTAATCTCTAAACTGTCTGTGCTTTATATGCTCTGTCTGAGGCCAGAACTCTCCATTCACCTGACAAAGGGGCTAACCCCAAAAGCTTGTGAGTTTACTATCAAATAAATCGGTTGGACTAAAACCTGGTGTTGTCAGACTTTTACTGTGTTTACTCCAGTCCAACGCCGGCATATCCACATCATGGTGTCACAGCGCCAGGTACCCGAATTTGAATCCTAGCTTGTGTCACTGTCTGTGTGGAGTATGCATGTTGTCCCCATGTCTGCATGGGTTTCCTCCGGATGCTCCTGTTTCCTTCCAAAGTCTGAAACACGTGCTGGTTAGGTGGATTGCTAAATTCTCCCATAATGTATCCCAACAGGCACCAGAGAGGGGCAATCCCCTAGACTTTCACAGTACTAATGTAGGCCTACTTGTGGCACTAATAAAGAAACATAAACTTAAATTTAGTGACTGTCACATATTGATGGCCCCCTCATTCTGGTCCCTCCCCGACACAAGAGGAAACATCTCCACATTGACCTAATCGAAACCTTTCAGAATTTTAATGCACTCGATTGGGTCACCACCACACCCCCCCAGCCTTCTTTTTTCTAGAGAAATGAGCTCTGGCCTGCTCAGTCCCCCTGGAGACCAATAAACAGCTGCTGTTCTCTGTAAATGTTTTGCAAGTTTTCTACGGTGTCATATTCTTTATATAGTGCCGAGGAATGAACAGTGCAGCACTCCCTCAGCACTGACTCTCTGACAGTGCGGCACTCCCTCAGCACTGACCCTCTGACAGTGCGGCACTCCCTCAGCACTGACCCTCTGACAGTGCGGCACTCCCTCAGTACTGACCCTCTGACAGTGCGGCACTCCCTCTGCACTGGTCCTCTGACAGTGCGGCACTCCCTCTGCATTGACCCTCTGACAGTGCGGCACTCCCTCTGCACTGGTCCTCTGACAGTGCGGCACTCCCTCTGCACTGACCCTCTGACAGTGCGGCACTCCCTCTGCACTGGTCCTCTGACAGTGCGGCACTCCCTTTGCACTGGTCCTCTGACAGCGCGGCACTCCCTCAGCACTGACCCTCTGGCAGTGCAGCCCTCCCTCAGCACTGACCCTCTGACAGTGCGGCACTCCCACTGCACTGGTCCTCTGACAGTGCGGCACTCCCTCTGCACTGGTCCTCTGACAGTGCGGCACTCCCTCAGCACTGACCCCCTGACAGTGCGGCACTCCCTCAGCACTGACCCTCTGGCAGTGCAGCCCTCCCTCAGCACTGACCCTCTGACAGTGCGGCACTCCCTCTGCACTGGTCCTCTGACAGTGCGGCACTCCCTCAGCACTGACCCTCTGGCAGTGCGGCCCTCCCTCAGCACTGACCCTCTGGCAGTGCGGCACTCCCTCTGCACTGGTCCTCTGACAGTGCGGCACTCCCTCAGTACTGACCCTCTGACAGTGCGGCACTCCCTCAGCACTGACCCTCTGACAGTGTGGCACTCCCTCAGCACTGTCCCTCTGACAGTGCGGCACTCCCTCAGCACTGACCCTCAGACAGTGCGGCACTCCCTCAGCACTGACCCTCTGACAGTGCGGCGCTCCATCAGCACTGTCCCTCTGACAGTGCAGCACTCCCTCAGCACTGACCCTCTGACAGTGCGGCACTCCCTCAGCACTGTCCCTCTGACAGTACGGCACTCCCTCAGTACTGACCCTCTGACCGTGCAGCACTCCCTCAGCACTGACCCTCTGACAGTGCGGCACTCCCTCTGCACTGACCCTCTGACAGTGCGGCACTCCCACAGCACTGGCCCTCTGACAGTGCAGCACTCCCTCTGCACTGGTCCTCTGACACTGCGGCACTCCCTCAGTACTGGTCCTCTGACAGTGCGGCACTCCCTCAGCACTGACCCTCTGACAGTGCGGCACTCCCTCAGCACTGGTCCTCTGACAGTGCGGCACTCCCTCAGCACTGACCCTCTGGCAGTGCAGCCCTCCCTCAGCACTGATCCTCTGACAGTGCGGCACTCCCTCTGCACTGGTCCTCTGACAGTGCGGCACTCCCTCAGCACTGACCCTCTGACAGTGCGGCACTCCCTCTGCACTGGTCCTCTGACAGTGCGGCACTCCCTCAGCACTGACCCTCTGGCAGTGCAGCCCTCCCTCAGCACTGACCCTCTGGCAGAGCAGCACTCTCTCTGAACTGGTCCTCTGACAGTGCGGCACTCCCTCTGCACTGGTCCTCTGACAGTGCGGCACTCCCTCAGCACTGACCCTCTGACAGTGCGGCAGTCCCTCTGCACTGACCCTCTGACAGTGCGTCACTCCCTCTGCACTGGTCCTCTGACAGTGCGGCACTCCCTCAGCACTGACCCTCTGGCAGCGTGGCACTCCCTCAGCACTGACCCTCTGGCAGTGCGGCCCTCCCTCAGCACTGACCCTCTGGCAGTGCGGCACTCCCTCTGCACTGGTCCTCTGACAGCGCGGCACTCCCTCAGCACTGACCCTCTGGCAGTGCAGCCCTCCCTCAGCACTGACCCTCTGACAGTGCGGCACTCCCTCTGCACTGGTCCTCTGACAGTGCGGCACTCCCTCTGCACTGGTCCTCTGACAGTGCGGCACTCCCTCAGCACTGACCCCCTGACAGTGCGGCACTCCCTCAGCACTGACCCTCTGGCAGTGCAGCCCTCCCTCAGCACTGACCCTCTGACAGTGCGGCACTCCCTCTGCACTGGTCCTCTGACAGTGCGGCACTCCCTCAGCACTGACCCTCTGGCAGTGCGGCCCTCCCTCAGCACTGACCCTCTGGCAGTGCGGCACTCCCTCTGCACTGGTCCTCTGACAGTGCGGCACTCCCTCAGTACTGACCCTCTGACAGTGCGGCACTCCCTCAGCACTGACCCTCTGACAGTGCGGCACTCCCTCAGCACTGTCCCTCTGACAGTGCGGCACTCCCTCAGCACTGACCCTCAGACAGTGCGGCACTCCCTCAGCACTGACCCTCTGACAGTGCGGCGCTCCATCAGCACTGTCCCTCTGACAGTGCAGCACTCCCTCAGCACTGACCCTCTGACAGTGCGGCACTCCCTCAGCACTGTCCCTCTGACAGTACGGCACTCCCTCAGTACTGACCCTCTGACTGTGCAGCACTCCCTCAGCACTGACCCTCTGACAGTGCGGCACTCCCTCTGCACTGACCCTCTGTCAGTGCGGCACTCCCACAGCACTGGCCCTCTGACATTGCAGCACTCCCTCTGCACTGGTCCTCTGACAGTGCGGCACTCCCTCTGCACTGGTCCTCTGACAGTGCGGCACTCCCTCAGCACTGACCCTCTGACAGTGCGGCACTCCCTCAGCACTGGTCCTCTGACAGTGCGGCACTCCCTCAGCACTGACCCTCTGGCAGTGCAGCCCTCCCTCAGCACTGACCCTCTGACAGTGCGGCACTCCCTCTGCACTGGTCCTCTGACAGTGCGGCACTCCCTCAGCACTGACCCTCTGACAGTGCGGCACTCCCTCTGCACTGGTCCTCTGACAGTGCGGCACTCCCTCAGCACTGACCCTCTGGCAGTGCAGCCCTCCCTCAGCACTGACCCTCTGACAGTGCGGCACTCCCTCTGCACTGACCCTCTGGCAGTGCGGCACTCCCTCAGCACTGTCCCTCTGACAGTGCAGCACTCCCTCAGCACTGACCCTCTGACAGTGCGGCACTCCCTCAGCACTGTCCCTCTGACAGTACGGCACTCCCTCAGCACTGACCCTCTGACTGTGCAGCACTCCCTCAGCACTGACCCTCTGACAGTGCGGCACTCCCTCTGCACTGACCCTCTGTCAGTGCGGCACTCCCACAGCACTGGCCCTCTGACATTGCAGCACTCCCTCTGCACTGGTCCTCTGACAGTGCGGCACTCCCTCTGCACTGGTCCTCTGACAGTGCGGCACTCCCTCAGCACTGACCCTCTGACAGTGCGGCACTCCCTCAGCACTGGTCCTCTGACAGTGCGGCACTCCCTCAGCACTGACCCTCTGGCAGTGCAGCCCTCCCTCAGCACTGACCCTCTGACAGTGCGGCACTCCCTCTGCACTGGTCCTCTGACAGTGCGGCACTCCCTCAGCACTGACCCTCTGACAGTGCGGCACTCCCTCTGCACTGCTCCTCTGACAGTGCGGCACTCCCTCAGCACTGACCCTCTGGCAGTGCGGCCCTTCCTCAGCACTGACCCTCTGGCAGTGCAGCACTCCCTCTGAACTGGTCCTCTGACAGTGCGGCACTCCCTCTGCACTGGTCCTCTGACAGTGCGGCACTCCCTCAGCACTGACCCTCTGACAGTGCGGCAGTCCCTCTGCACTGACCCTCTGACAGTGCGTCACTCCCTCTGCACTGGTCCTCTGACAGTGCGGCACTCCCTCAGCACTGACCCTCTGGCAGCGTGGCACTCCCTCAGCACTGACCCTCTGGCAGTGCGGCCCTCCCTCAGCCCTGACCCTCTGGCAGTGCGGCACTCCCTCTGCACTGGTCCTCTGACAGTGCGGCACTCCCTCTGCACTGACCCTCTGACAGTGCGGCACTCCCTCAGTACTGACCCTCTGACAGTGTGGCACTCCCTCAGCACTGACCCTCTGACAGTGCGGCACTCCCTCAGCACTGTCCCTCTGACAGTGCAGCACTCCCTCAGCACTGACCCTCTGACAGTGCGGCGCTCCCTCAGCACTGACCCTCTGACAGTGCGGCGCTCCATCAGCACTGTCCCTCTGACAGTGCGGCACTCCCTCAGCACTGACCCTCTGGCAGCGTGGCACTCCCTCAGCACTGACCCTCTGACAGTGCGGCCCTCCCTCAGCACTGACCCTCTGGCAGTGCGGCACTCCCTCTGCACTGGTCCTCTGACAGTGCGGCACTCCCTCTGCACTGACCTCTGACAGTGCGGCACTCCCTCAGTACTGACCCTCTGACAGTGTGGCACCCCCTCTGCACTGACCCTCTGACAGTGCAGCACTCCCTCAGTACTGACCCCCTGACAGTGCGGCACTCCCTCAGCACTGACCCTCTGACAGTGCGGCACTCCCTCAGCACTGTCCCTCTGACAGTGCGGCACTCCCTCAGCACTGACCCTCTGACAGTGCGGCGCTCCCTCAGCACTGACCCTCTGACAGTGCGGCGCTCCATCAGCACTGTCCCTCTGACAGTGCGGCACTCCCTCAGCACTGACCCTCTGACAGTGCGGCACTCCCTCAGCACTGTCCCTCTGACTGTGCAGCACTCCCTCAGCACTGACCCTCTGACAGTGCGGCACTCCCTCTGCACTGACCCTCTGACAGTGCGGCACTCCCACAGCACTGGCCCTCTGACAGTGCAGCACTCCCTCTGCACTGGTCCTCTGACAGTGCGGCACTCCCTCAGTACTGGTCCTCTGACAGTGCGGCACTCCCTCAGCACTGACCCTCTGACAGTGCGGCACTCCCTCAGCACTGGTCCTCTGACAGTGCGGCACTCCCTCAGCACTGACCCTCTGGCAGTGCAGCCCTCCCTCAGCACTGACCCTCTGACAGTGCGGCACTCCCTCTGCACTGGTCTTCTGACAGTGTGGCACTCCCTCAGCACTGACCCTCTGACAGTGCGGCACTCCCTCTGCACTGGTCCTCTGACAGTGCGGCACTCCCTCAGCACTGACCCTCTGGCAGTGCAGCCCTCCCTCAGCACTGACCCTCTGGCAGTGCAGCACTCCCTCTGAACTGGTCGTCTGACAGTGCGGCACTCCCTCTGCACTGGTCCTCTGACAGTGCGGCACTCCCTCAGCACTGACCCTCTGACAGTGCGGCAGTCCCTCTGCACTGACCCTCTGACAGTGCGTCACTCCCTCTGCACTGGTCCTCTGACAGTGCGGCACTCCCTCAGCACTGACCCTCTGGCAGCGTGGCACTCCCTCAGCACTGACCCTCTGGCAGTGCGGCCCTCCCTCAGCACTGACCCTCTGGCAGTGCGGCACTCCCTCTGCACTGGTCCTCTGACAGCGCGGCACTCCCTCAGCACTGACCCTCTGGCAGTGCAGCCCTCCCTCAGCACTGACCCTCTGACAGTGCGGCACTCCCTCTGCACTGGTCCTCTGACAGTGCGGCACTCCCTCTGCACTGGTCCTCTGACAGTGCGGCACTCCCTCAGCACTGACCCCCTGACAGTGCGGCACTCCCTCAGCACTGACCCTCTGGCAGTGCAGCCCTCCCTCAGCACTGACCCTCTGACAGTGCGGCACTCCCTCTGCACTGGTCCTCTGACAGTGCGGCACTCCCTCAGCACTGACCCTCTGGCAGTGCGGCCCTCCCTCAGCACTGACCCTCTGGCAGTGCGGCACTCCCTCTGCACTGGTCCTCTGACAGTGCGGCACTCCCTCAGTACTGACCCTCTGACAGTGCGGCACTCCCTCAGCACTGACCCTCTGACAGTGCGGCACTCCCTCAGCACTGTCCCTCTGACAGTGCGGCACTCCCTCAGCACTGACCCTCAGACAGTGCGGCACTCCCTCAGCACTGACCCTCTGACAGCGCGGCGCTCCATCAGCACTGTCCCTCTGACAGTGCAGCACTCCCTCAGCACTGACCCTCTGACAGTGCGGCACTCCCTCAGCACTGTCCCTCTGACAGTACGGCACTCCCTCAGCACTGACCCTCTGACAGTGCGGCACTCCCTCAGCACTGGTCCTCTGACAGTGCGGCACTCCCTCAGCACTGACCCTCTGGCAGTGCAGCCCTCCCTCAGCACTGACCCTCTGACAGTGCGGCACTCCCTCTGCACTGGTCCTCTGACAGTGCGGCACTCCCTCAGCACTGACCCTCTGGCAGTGCGGCCCTCCCTCAGCACTGACCCTCTGGCAGTGCAGCACTCCCTCTGAACTGGTCCTCTGCCAGTGCGGCACTCCCTCTGCACTGGTCCTCTGACAGTGCGGCACTCCCTCAGCACTGACCCTCTGACAGTGCGGCAGTCCCTCTGCACTGACCCTCTGACAGTGCGTCACTCCCTCTGCACTGGTCCTCTGACAGTGCGGCACTCCCTCAGCACTGACCCTCTGGCAGCGTGGCACTCCCTCAGCACTGACCCTCTGGCAGTGCGGCCCCTCCCTCAGCACTGACCCTCTGGCAGTGCGGCACTCCCTCTGCACTGGTCCTCTGACAGTGCGGCACTCCCTCTGCACTGACCCTCTGACAGTGCGGCACTCCCTCAGTACTGACCCTCTGACAGTGTGGCACTCCCTCAGCACTGACCCTCTGACAGTGCGGCACTCCCTCAGCACTGACCCTCTGACAGTGCGGCACTCCCTCAGCACTGTCCCTCTGACAGTACGGCACTCCCTCAGTACTGACCCTCTGACTGTGCAGCACTCCCTCAGCACTGACCCTCTGACAGTGCGGCACTCCCTCTGCACTGACCCTCTGACAGTGCGGCACTCCCACAGCACTGGTCCTCTGACAGTGCAGCACTCCCTCTGCACTGGTCCTCTGACAGTGCGGCACTCCCTCAGTACTGGTCCTCTGACAGTGCGGCACTCCCTCAGCACTGACCCTCTGACAGTGCGGCACTCCCTCAGTACTGGTCCTCTGACAGTGCGGCACTCCCTCAGCACTGACCCTCTGACAGTGCGGCACTTCCTCAGCACTGGCCCTCTGACAGTGTGGCACTCGCTCAGCACTGGTCCTCTGACAGTGCGGCACTCCCTCAGCACTGACCCTCTGGAATTGCAGCCCTCCCTCAGCACTGACCCTCTGACAGTGCGGCACTCCCTCTGCACTGGTCCTCTGACAGTGCGGCACTCCCTCAGCACTGACCCTCTGACAGTGCGGCACTCCCTCTGCACTGGTCCTCTGACAGTGCGGCACTCCCTCAGCACTGACCCTCTGGCAGTGCGGCCCTCCCTCAGCACTGACCCTCTGGCAGTGCAGCACTCCCTCTGCACTGGTCCTCTGACAGTGCGGCACTCCCTCTGCACTGGTCCTCTGACAGAGCGGCACTCCCTCATCACTGACCCTCTGACAGTGCGGCAGTCCCTATGCACTGACCCTCTGACAGTGCGGCACTCCCTCTGCACTGGTCCTCTGACAGTGCGGCACTCCCTCAGCGCTGACCCTCTGGCAGCGTGGCACTCCCTCAGCACTGACCCTCTGGCAGTCCGGCCCTCCTTCAGCACCGACCCTGGTACAGTGCAGTTCTCTCTCTAGTCGGGCAGTGTGAGTCTCGTTTATGACCCTAATCAACCTCAGGTCGAAGCTTCACTTCTACTAATCATTCTGCTCAGGTTCAGATTGGTGTTGTCTGCTCAATCTGCACACTGTCGAACAGTTTATATTGAGTGAATATCTCTTACCAGCTTCCCCCTCACTTACAACGATGACCTTATATGGAAAACTGCAAAAAATAGCGATGGAATTAGTGCTTTCGCAAAAAAATCACTCAATGCAATTTAACCTCATCCCACACTCCCATGTACATCTCCCCCCCCACACCTCTATGTACCCTCTCCCCCTCCCACACACCCATGTGCACTCTCTCCCATCACTGACTCTATCCACCCATCTACCCCTCCCACACCCCCAGCTATCCTCTCCCCCATCACTGAGTCTGCCCATTGACCCCCATGCACACACCCTCTCCCCCATCTTTCACTCCCCCCACCCAATTAACCCCCTCCCACACCCCCATGTACCTTCTTCCTCATCACTGACTCTGTCCTCCCATTCCCCCTCCCTCACCCCCATGTCCATGCTCCCCCTCCCGTACCCCCATGTACACACTCTCCCTCTTCCACACTCCCATGCACATCTCCCCCTCCCACACCTCCATGTACCCTCTCCCCCTCCCACACCCCCATGTACACACTCCCCCTCTCCCACACACCCACGTACACTCCCCCATCCCACACCCCCATTCACACTCCCCCCACACCTTCATGTACATACTCTCCCCCTCCCATGCCCCCATGCACACTTGCCCCCTCCCACGCCCCCATGTACACTCTCCCCCTCCCATGCCCCCAGGCACATCTCCCCCTCCCACACTCCATATACACTACCCCCCAACCCCCATGTACACTCTCCCTGTCCCATGCCCCCATGTACACACTCTCCCCCTCCCACGCTCCATGTACCCTCTCCCCCGTCCCACATCCCCATGTACACTCTCCCCCTCCCACACCCCCATGTACCCTCTCCCCCCCCACACCCCCATGTACCCTCTCCCCTTCCCAACCCCCATGTTCATTCTCCCCCTCCCACACCCCATGTACCCTCTCCCCCTCCCACATCCCCATGTACACTCTCCCCCTCCCACACCCCCATGTACCCTCTCCCCCCCCACACCCCCATGTACCCTCTCCCCCCCCACACCCCCATGTACCCTCTCCCCCTACACCCCCATGTACCCTCTCCCCCCCCACACCCCCATGTACCCTCTCCCCCTCCCACCCCCCCCATGTACCCTCTCCCCCTCCCACCCCCCCCGTACACTCTCCCCCCCCACACCCCCATGTACCCTCTCCCCCTCCCACCCCCCCCATGTACCCTCTCCCCCTCCCACCCCCCCCGTACACTCTCCCCCTCCCACACCCCCATGTACACCCTCCCCCTCCCACCCCGCCATGTACACTCTCCCCCTCCCACCCTGCCATGTACACTCTCCCCGTCCCACACCCCCATGTACACTCTTCCCTCTATCGGTGACTCCATTCTGAGCTAACATTCCTAAGAGGAATTGGCTAGATATCTGCTTTGATCTTCCAACACTCCATACCCCACGAGTCTGTTTCCATGGTAACACTCACCTCTCGGAGTTGGCCGGCATCTCGGGGTTAATGCTGACAGGGTTTCCCACCTGATCGACCAAGGAGACCACCTCCCCCCTGTTGGAACAAGGCGAGAACTGAGAGAGAGATCCTGGAGGAATAGCAAATGTTGTCCCCTTGTTCAAGAAGGGGAGTAGAGGCCATCCTGGGAATTATAGACCAGTGAGCTTTACTTTTGTTGTGGGCAAAGTTTTGGAAAGAATTATAAGGGATAGGATTTATAATCATCTGGAGAGAAATAAATTGATTAGGGATAGTCAACACAGTTTTGTGAAGGATAGGTCATGCCTCACAAACCTTATCGAGTTTTTTGAGAAGGTGACCAAAGAGGTGGATAAGGGTAAGGCAGTTGACATGGTGAATACGGATTTTAGCAAAGCGTTTGATAAGGTTCCCCATGGTAGGCTACTGCAGAAATTGCAGATGCATGGGATTGAGGGTGATTTAGCAGTTTGGATCAGGAATTGGCTAGCTGATAGAAGACAGAGGGTGGTGGTTGATGGGAAATATTCAACCTGGAGTTCAGTTACAAGTGGTGTACCTCAAGGATCTGTTTTGGGGCCACTGCTGTTTGTCATTTTTATAAATGACCTAGATGAGGGTGTTGAAGGATGGATTAGTAAATTTGCTGACGACACCAAAGTCGGAGGAGTTGTAGACAGTGAGGATGCATGTTATAGTTTGCAAAGGCACATAGATAAGCTGCAGAGCTGGGCCAAGAGGTGGCAAATGGAGTTTAATACAGAAAAGTGTGAGGTGATTCACTTTGGAAAGAGTAACAGGAGTAGGGCGAATGGAGGGACTCTTAGCAGTGTTGACGAGCAGAGAGATCTCGGGGTACATGTGCATAGCTCCCTGAAAGTTGGCACCCAGGTTGATAAGGTTGTTAAGAAGGCGTACGGTTTGTTAGCTTTTATTGGTAAAGGGATTGAATTTCGGAGCCATGAGGTCATGTTACAACTGTACAAAACTCTGGTGCGGCCGCACTTGGAGTATTGCGTACAGTTCTGGTTGCCGCATTATAAGAAAGATGTGGAGGCATTGGAAAGGGTGCAGAGGAGGTTTACCAGGATGTTGCCTGGTATGGTGGGAAGGTCTCATGAGGAAAGGCTGAGGGACTTGAGGTTATTTTCATTGGAGAGAAGAAGGTTACGAGGTGACCTAATTGAGGCAGAGAAGATGATCAGAGGATTGGATAGGGTGGACAGTGAGAGCCTTTTTCCTCGGACGGTGACGGCTAACACGAGGGGACATAGCTTTAAATTAAGGGGTGGTAGTTATAGGACGGATGTCAGAGGTAGGTTCTTTACTCAGAGGGTAGTAAGGGCGTGGAATGCCCTGCCTGCAGCAGTTGTGGACTCGCCAACTTTAAGGGCGTTCAAATGGTCAGTGGCTAGGCATATGGATAATATTGGAATAGTTTAGGTTAGAGGGTCATTAGATTGGTTCCACTGGTCGGCGCAACATCGAGGGCCGAAGGGCCTGTACTGCGCTGGAATGTTCTATGTTCTATGCATTCCCCTAGCACCCGCCACCCCTTCGCAACATCCCACAGACCCTTACAGCCACTGTGTCTGAAGTGGGGTCACTGTTGTGATGTTGAGAATGTGGCAGCAAAACAATGCACAGCAAGATCCCAAAGTAATGCTGTTCCAGAACAGCTGTTTTTCAGTCGATTAGGTTGTCGATTAATATTGGCCTCAGGGTTAATTATTCCTCCCCCCCCAACCACAACACACACTACCTTCCAAATAGTGGCCAAGGATTCTTTTACACCCACCCTGAGACAGAACCTCGGTGTAAAAGTTGTAACGCCTATTTATTAGTGTCACAAGCAGGTTTACATTAACACTGCAATGAAGTTGCTGTGAAAATCCCCCAAGTTACTACACTCCACCACCTGTTCGGGTACACTGAAGGAGAATTTAGCATGCCAATGTCCCTAACCTGACTTTCAGACTGTTGGAGGAAACCTGGAGCACCCAGAGGAAACCCATGCAGACATGGGAAGAACGTGCAAACTCTGCACAGACAGTGACCAAACTCGGGAATCAAACTTGGGTACCTGGCGATGTGAGGCAGCAATGCCAACTGCTGTGCAATCATGCCACACTAGTAATGTCTCATCCTGAAAGGCAATATCTCCAACAGTGCAGCACTCCCTCAGTACTGACCCTCTGACAGTGCGGCACTCCCTCAGTACCGACCCTCTGACAGTGCAGCACTCCCTCAGTACTGACCCTCTGACAGTGTGATGCTCCCTCAGCACTGACCCTCTGACAGTGCAGCACTCCCTCAGTACTGACCCGCTGACAGTGCAGCACTCCCTCAGCACTGACCCTCTGACAGTGCGGCACTCCTTCAGCACTGACCCTCTGACACTGCAGCACTCCCTCAGTACTGACCCTCTGACAGTGCGGCACTCCCTCAGCACTGACCCTCTAACAGTGCAGCACTCCCTCAGCACTGACCCTCTGACACTGAAGCCCTCCCTCAGTACTGACCCTCTGACAGTGCGGCACTCCCTCAGCACTGACCCTCTGACAGTGCGGCATTCCCTCAGCACTGACCCTCTGACAGTGCGGCGCTCCCTCAGTACTGACCCTCTGACAGTGCGGCACTCATTCAGCACTGACCCTCTGACAGTGCAGCACTCCCTCAGCACTGACCCTCTGACAGTGCGGCACTCCCTCAGCACTGACCCTCTGACAGTGCGGCACTCCCTCAGCACTGACCCTCTGACAGTGCGGCACTCCCTCAGTACTGACCCTCTGACAGTGCGGCACTCCCTCAGCACTGACCCTCTGACAGTGCGGCACTCCCTCAGCACTGACCCTCTGACAATGCGGCGCTCCCTCAGTACTGACCCTCTGACAGTGCGGCACTCCCTCAGCACTGACCCTCTGACAGTGCGGCACTCCCTCAGCACTGACCCTCTGACAGTGCGGCGCTCCCTCAGTACTGACCCTCTGACAGTGTAGCACTCCCTCAGCACTGACCCTCCGACAGTGCGGCACTCCCTCAGCACTGACCCTCTGACAGTGCGGCATTCCCTCAGCACTGACCCTCTGACAGTGCGGCACTCATTCAGCACTGACCCTCTGACAGTGCAGCACTCCCTCAGCACTGACCCTCTGACAGTGCGGCACTCATTCAGCACTGACCCTCTGACAGTGCGGCACTCCCTCAATACTGACCCTCTGACAGTGCAGCACTTCTTCAGTGGAGGTTGTAGGATGTTATAGAGATAGGGAGCGTTCTTGGGATTGGAGGAGGATACAGTGATAGGGAGGGTTGTAGGAGATGGAGGAGGTTACAGAGATAGGGAGGGTTGTCGGGACTGTCGGAGGTTACAGAGACAGGGAAGATTGTAAGGGCTGGAGGAGGTTACAGAGATAGGGAGGGGTGTAGGGGCTGGAGGAGGTTACAGAGATAGGGAGGGGTGTAGGGGTTGGAGGAGGTTACAGAGATAGGGAGAGGAATGTGTTGGAAAGAAGGATGCGGTATCAGTCCCCGGGCATGACGGGGGCTGCAGTCCCATGAGTCATGCTGGGGCACGTGGAATCCTTTGCCTGAGAGGTCACATTTCCAGAGGCTTCTACACATTGGGTAAGTTGATGAATGGAAGCTGGACTGACCTCAGTGCACCAGCTGCTACAGACAGGGTCTCCCGCACGTCAGAGGGGCTTGAGAGGCTGCTGAAGATCACCTGGAACAATCCAGAAAATGATGTTAAAGCCATTCACAGGAGAAAACGGTCACACAGAAATTCCCGAACCTGGCTGCCTTGCTCAGCCAGTTGATTATATGTTCTATTTAGCCATCGCCGACCGGACCCACTATCTACCTGCCCCCCCCACCCCATTCCTAATTGCCCATTGAGAAGGTGGTGAGTGAGCCGCCATCCCCGTGTGGTGTAGATACACCCACAGTGCTGTTAGGGAGGGAGTTCTAGGATTCTGACCCCAGCAACAGTGAAGGAATGGCCGATATATTTCCAAGTCAGGATGGTGAGTGACTCGGAGGGGAACCTCCAGGTGGGGGGTGTTCCCAGGCATCTGCTGCCCTTGTCCTTCTAGATGGTAGAGGTGGTGGGTTTGGAAGGTGCTGCCGAAGGAGCCTTGGCGAGTTGCTGCAGTGCATCTTGTAGATGGTACACACGGCTGTCACTGTGCATTGGTGGTGGAGGGAGTGAGTGTTTGTGGTTAGCGTGTCGATCGAGCGGGGCTGCTTTGTCCTGGATGGTGTTGAGCTTCTCGAGTGTTGTTGGAGCTGCACCCATCCAGGCAAGTGGGGAGTATTCCATCACACTCCTGACTTGTGCCTTGTAGACGGTGTCAGGCTTTGGGAGTCAGGAGGTGAGTTACTCCCCGCAGGATTCCCAGCCTCTGACCTGCTCTGGGAGCCACAGTATTTATATGGCTGGGTCCAGTTCAGTTTCTGGACAGTGGTAACCCCCAGGACGTTAATCTGGGGAGCTTTCAGTGATGGTAATGCCACTGAATGTTAAGGGGTGATGGTTCGTGTCGCATGTTGGTGATGGTCATTGCCTGACATTTGCGTGGTGCGAATGTTACTTGCCACTTGTCAACCCAAACCTGGACATTGTTTTTTTTTAATTAATTCATGGGATATTGGCGTCACAGGTTGGGCCAGCATTTATTACCCATCCCTGGTTGCCTGAGGGCAGTTGAGAGTCAACCTCATTGCTATAGCTCTGGAGTCACATGTAGTAAAAAGTCTGACAACACCAGGTTTAAGTCCAGCCGGCATATCCACGTCATGACTACTATCGTCACATGTAGGCCAGATTTGGGTAAGGACGGTAGATTTGCTTCCCTAAAGGGGATTAGTGAATCATTGAATGGTCCGCACATTGGCCTGAGGCACGGCTAGGGGAGACGGCATCTGCTTCCGAATCAATACCTCGTGGTGCCTCGTTTCTGCTCCCCATGCCTAGAATACTTGATGCCAAAAATGCCACCCCTGCTACCTTCCGCGGGAGTTCACCTCCGTTATCCTGATGGCAGTTTACATCCCACCCCATGTGGATGTGAAGATTCTGCTGGACAAAATATACACCACTCCAAGTAGCCTTGAGATGAAACATCCTGAGGTCTTGTTCATCGTGGCTGGGGACTTCAATCAGGCTAAGCTCAAGAGTGTACTACCAAGTTACCACCAACACACCTCCCGTTCCACCAGAGGCCCAAACATCCAAGGCCATTACAACATAAATATCAAACATGCCTACCACTCTATCACTCGCCCACACTTTGGTAAATCAGACCACAAGGTTGTGCTCCTGCTCCCGGCTTACAAACAAAAACTGAAGCAGGAGAATCCATCAAAGAGAGTCGTGCAGTGTTGGTCTGAGGAATCGGGGCTGCTTGGAGTCAGTGAACTGGTCAGTATTTAAAAACTCTGCGACCAGCCTGAACGAGTACGCCATGACAGTAACTGACTTCATTAGTAAGTGTGCAGGGAGTGCACTGTAAAATGATTGAATCCTCAGCGCTTGTTGTGATTGCTGATCACTGATCTGGTTGGTTTAGCCTGAGATGAGCTTTCACCTTAAGACGGTTTCTATTTATGACTAATCACAAGCCCTTTCCATGAAGCTGATTAAAATCTGTATTGTGTGAGCACCAAGTGTTTTAAAACTGCTGATTACTGAGGTGACGTCAGCGGGGAGAGGATCAACATCCCTGTCATTGACCTGAGTGAAGGTCAACCAGTTACAGGTGAATCTCTGCTTCAAACTTTCCATCTTTAGATACAAAACTAAACACAAACGCTGTCCTCATCAAACACTCCCAGGACAGGTACAGCACAGGGTTAGATACAGAGTAAAGCTCCCTCTACACTGTCCCCCCATCAAACACTCCCAGGACAGGTACAGCACGGGGTTAGATACAGAGTAATGCTCCCTCTACACTGTCCCCATCAAACACTCCCAGGACAGGGACAGCACGGGGTTAGATACAGAGTAAAGCTCCCTCTACACTGTCCCCCCATCAAACACTCCCAGGACAAGTACAGCATGGGGTTAGATACAGAGTAAAGCTCCCTCTACACTGTCCCCATCAAACACTCCCAGGACAGGGACAGCACGGGGTTAGATATAGAGTAAAGCTCCCTCTACACTGTCCCCCCATCAAACACTCCCAGGACAGGGACAGCACGGGGTTAGATATAGAGTAAAGCTCCCTCTACACTGTCCCCCCATCAAACACTCCCAGGACAGGTACAGCACGGGGTTAGATACAGAGTAAAGCCTCTCTCTTTGTCCTTCTGGGGTTGTGGGAACTAGATCGACAGAAACTGTCCTCAGTACCAGGAACAGCAGCGATTGTTTGTTCAAACAATGAAGGCATTAATGAACATCCTTCTTCCTGTCCAATCATTAACCTACATGGCATTGCTCAAGGTTGTCAGGAGGGCAGCGAGACAGAAAGAGCAACAACTGCACAATGAACTCACCTTCTGGATCTTTCCGTCAATGTCCAGGTGAATGACTTTTGGACGGGCAGCTGATGAAGCAGAGCCCATGACTGCAAACAGCAGATCAGCTTGTGTTTTAGATTTGAGATTGTCTGATGTTCTGGGTAGTTGGGAGAGTGAGCGAGAATTATCGTGTGAGTGTCTCTCTCTCTCACACTCTGTCTTTCAAGCACAGTCCTCAATGAAGAACACTCCTTCACAACAGATTGGCTCAGACTGATTACCTCAGTAACATCACCATCAATGCAATGGGGAGGAGGCAATTAGATCAGTCACTCCATCTGAAAAGACGGTTCGAGTGTTCTCTAAAGGGCCGTGTGCATCCCAGACTCTGTTAGCAATCAGCATCTCACTAAATCCACTTTAACTGTTACCCTTCGAGTGAAACATCATAATACTGAACAAAATACTGGAGGTTGAATTATGATGGCGTCCCTGACCAGGCCCAGCATTCACTCCCCATCCCTAATTGCCCCCTTCAGAAGGTGGTGGGGAGCTGCCATCTCGAACCTGCTGCCATCCCCATGTGGTGTAGGTGCACCCATAGTGCTGTTAGGGAGGGAGTTCCAGGATTTAGACCCAGCGACAGTGATGTGTCACAGACATGGGGGAGTGTTTGCATTAAATTTCCCTGGATTCCCAGCTGTCTCTGCAGTGTTTTCCTTAATCTTATTTCTACCACTTGTAAACATCAGCATATTTTCCCTAACTTTTAAATTTGGAAATGTGCTGATCCTCAGGTAATAACACCAGGGATCTGGGTTCAATTCTCGGCTCAGGTCACTGACTGTGTGGAGTCTGCGTGTTCTCCCCATGTCTGTGTGGTTTCCTCCCACAGTCTGAAAGACGTGCTGGTTAGGGTGCGTTGACCCAAACAAGTGCCAGAGTGCGGCGACAAGGGGAATTTCACAGTAACTGCACTGCAGTGTTAATGTAAGCCTACTTGTGACACAAATAAATAAACTTTAACTTGCACAGCTGAACACAAGGCAAGGTGAAAATAAAAAGATGCATTTATTCTTACACATGCCCAAACACTGGAGGGGAGTTTCGCAATGTTCACTCCCTTTTTACACTCGATCAATCAATGGAGAGAATAAGGAAAAGCAAAGAATGTTCAGGGCGCGACCATAATAGAAACACAAGTATCAATTTGACACTTATCCAGAAACCAAACTAGGAGTCCACAGTATTGCTCCTGCAGAGTTGATTTCCCACAGCAGGACGTGTCACGTAGACTGAGTTGGTCAGCGGGGGTGGACATGAGCTCCATGTTTCCGTCACGTTTGCTGGGGGTCAGAGTTTACTGCTGGCACCAGCTTGATGGGAGACAGCGCAGGCAGTTGCCCAGAGTTCGCTCACGTTGAGAGGTCACACAGTAACTGCCGGAATTCAGTTCCAACAGACAAGATTGCCATGCAGCTGGGGCTGCGGAGGAAGTCATGTAACACACCTCCTCCATGTTGGACATGAGATGGTGGGAATGCCTGAGGCTTATTTCAAGTCGGGAACAGTCATTCGCTTGGTCAGAGCATAGTGTCAGAATAGCGAATGCTGTAGCCATGAGCACCATTATGGGAGATTTAGTACCTACAAAGGCTTCCATTTGTTTGGAGTTTCCTGGGCAATACTCCCATCACCATGGTGATTGTTACCTCAAAACTGCTGCCTTGCATCAGGTGACTAGTTGTGCCCATGTGGTTAAGATGATGATTTAGAAAACCAATGGGGTCTCCCCATGTAGGTTCGAATCCTGCCTACTACATTTTGGGGCAGCAGGTTGGCACAGTGGTTAGCATTACTGCCTCAGCGCCAGGGACCCGGGTTCGATTCCTGGCTTGGGTGGAATTTGCACATTCTCCCCGTGTCTGCATGGTGCTCTGGATTCCTCCCACAGTTCAAAGATGTGCAGGTTAAGTTGATCGGCCATGCTAAATTGCCCCTTAGTGTCAGGAGTTAACAGGGTAAATTCAGAAGTTTATAGGGATGGGGCCTGAATGGGATCTTTGTTGGTGCAAGAGTGATGGGCTGAATGGCCTACTTCTGCATTACAGGGATTCTATGATTCTGTGACTGGCTAAACCATCTGTTAGCTCCAGCATTTTCTAATTTTAACAACACAGAGAAGAAAACCTGAGTTAAAAAACAGCCCACATAGGATGATATATCTATTTTTATCTTTAGCTTCTCAACTATGATAGAAGGAACGGCCAATATATTTCCAAGTCAGGATGGTGAGTGACTCAGAGGGGATGTTCCCAGGTATCTGCTGCCCTTGTCCTTCTAGATGGTAGAGGTGGTGGGTTTGGAAGGTGCTGCCTAAGGAGCCTTGGTGAGTTGCTGCAGTGCATCTTGTAGATGGTACACACGGCTGTCACTGTGCGTCGGGGGTGAAGAGAGTTGTCGATCGAGCAGGGCTGCTTTGTCCTGGATGGTGTCGAGCTTCTCCAGTGTTGTTAGAGCCGCACTCATCCAGGCAAGTGGAGAGTATTCCAGTGTAGATAATGGACAGGCTTTGGGGAGTCAGGAAATGAATTACTCTCCACAGGATTCCCAGCCTCTGACCTGCTCTGGTAGCCACAGTAATTATATGGCTGGGACTAGTTCAGTTTCTGGACAATGCCTCAAGTTATTTCAAATACTGTCCAACCAAACACACCCAGGACAGGTACAGAACGGGGTTAGATATAGAGTAAAGCTCCCTCTACACTGTCCCCCATCAAACACTCCCAGGACAGGTACAGCACAGGGTTAGATACAGAGTAAAGCTCCCTCTACGCTGTCCCTATCAAACACTCCCAGGACAGGGACAGCACAGGGTTAGATACAGAGTAAAGCCCCCTCTACACTGTCCCCATCAAACACTCCCAGGACAGGTACAGCACGGGGTTAGATACAGAGTAAAGCTCCCTCTACGCTGTCCCTATCAAACACTGATGTGGATATGCCGGTGTTGGACTGGGGTAAACACAGTAAAAAGTCTGACAACACCAGGTTTTAGTCCAAATAAATCGGTTGGACTAAAACCTGGTGTTGCCAGGCTTTTTACCCAATCAAACACTCCCAGGACAGGCACAGCACGGGGTTAGATACAGAGTAAAGCTCCCTCTACACTGTCCCCCCATTAAACACTCCCAGGACAGGTACAGCACAGGGTTAGATACAGAGTAAAGCTCCCTCTACACTGTCCCCCATCAAACACTCCCAGGACAGGTACAGCACGGGGTTAGATGTTTTCCGGTGTCTTTTGTCAGCTGACTTTGATGAATATTATGAATGTTTGTCAGTTACCGGATGAGGCTGATTAATTCTGTGTTTGAATGTAAGCGTGTGGTCTCTCAGGAAGGGATTAATTAATCAATTTAAATCTGTCCCATCTATTTTCCATTTTACTTTGAAGCTGAGAGAGACGGGAATTGAAAAAAGCCTTTAATCAGCTCTGGGAATGAGAAATGAGAAATGACTCTTTGTTCCAGCATGCTGCATATTGTTCCCTATTGTACTCCATGATTCATAAAAACCACTAACCGAGTAAAGCCAGGAACAAGAGGAGGCCCCATTCAGCCCCTCCAGCCTGTTACACAGGAAGGTGAGGGAAGAGGTTGCTGAGCCTCTGGCAATGATCTCTGCATCATGAATGGAGACGGGAGAGGTTTCGGAGGATTGGAAGATTGCGGATGTGGTTCCTTTATTCAAGAAAGGGAGAAGTGATAGCCCAGGAAATTATAGACCAGTGAGTCTAACCTCAGTGGTTGGTAGGTTGATGGAGAAGATCCTGAGAGGCAGGATTTATGAACAGTTGGAGAGGTATAGTATGATCAAGAATAGTCAGCACGACTTTGTCAAAGGCCTTACAAGCCTGATTGAATTTTTTGAGAATGTGTCTAAACACATTGACGAAGAGCAGTAGATGTAGTTTTATAGGACTTCAGTAAGGCGTTTGATAAGGTGTCCCATGCAAGGCTTATTGAGAAATTGAGGAGGCATGCAATCCAAGGGAACATTGCTTTGTGGATCCAGAACTGGCTTGCCCACAGAAGGCAGAGAGCGGTTGTAGATGGGTCTTTTTCTGCATGGAGGTCAGTCACCAGTGGAGTGTCTCAGGGATCTGTTCTAGGACCCTTACTCCTTGTGATTTTTATAAATGACCTGGATGAGGAAGTGGAGGTATGGGTTGGTAAGTTTGTTGATGACATATAGGTTGGAGGTGTTGTGGATAGTGTGGAGGGATGTCAGAAGTTGCAGCGAGACATTGATAGAATGCAAGACTGGGCAGGGAAGTGGCAGATGGACTTCAACTCAAATAAGTGTGTGGTGATTCATTTTGGCAGGTCAAATAGGATGACAGACTTAATATTAAGGGTAAGACTCTTGGCAGTGTGGAAGACCAGAAGGATCTTGGGGTCCGGGTTCATAGGACGCTCAAAGCAGCTTCGCAGGTAGAGGCTGCGGTTAAGAAGGCGTATGGTGTACTGGCCTTCATCAATTGAGGAATTGAGTTTAGGAGTGGAAGATAATGTTGCAGCTGTATAAGACCCTGATCAGACCCCACTTGGAGTACTGTGCTCAGTTCTGGTCGCCTCATTACACATTATGGAAGCCATAGAAAGGGTGCAGAGGAGATTTACAAGGACGTTGCCTGGATTGCGTGGCATGCCTTATGAGGATAGGTCGAGAGAGCTCGGTCTTTTCTCCTTGGAGAGACAAAGGATGAGGGGTGACCTGATAGAGGTTTATAAGATGATGAGACATATTGATCGAGTGGATTCTCAGAGGCTTTTTTCCCAAGGCTGAAATGGCTGCCACAAGAGGACACAGCTTTAGGGTGCAGGGGAGTAAGTACAGAGGAGATGTCAGGGGTAAGTTTTTCACTCAGAAGGTGGTGGGTACATGGAATCGGCTGCTGCAGTGGTGGTGGAGATGGATTCAATAGGGTCTTTTAAGAGACTTTTGGATAAGTACATGGAACCCAGTAAAACAGAGGGTTATAGGTAAGCCTAGTAGGTAGGGACATGTTCGGAGCAACTTGTGGGCCATAGGGCCTGTGTGTGCTGTAGTTTTTCTATGTTTCTATAAAGAGGAGGAGGCCCCATTCAGCCCCTCGAGCCTGTTACACAGGAACAGGAGGAGGCCCCATTCAGCCCCTCGAGCCTGTTACACAGGAACAGGAGGAGGCCCCATTGAGCCCCCTGTTACACAGGAACAGGAGGAGGCCCCATTGAGCCCCTCGAGCCTGTTACACAGGAACAGGAGGAGGCCCCATTGAGCCCCTCGAGCCTGTTACACAGGAACAGGAGGGGGCCGCATTCAGCCCCTCGAGCCTGTTACACAGGAACAGGAGGAGGCCCCATTGAGCCCCTCGAGCCTGTTACACAGGAACAGGAGGAGGCCCCATTCAGCCCCTCGAGCCTGTTACACAGGAACAGGAGGGGGCCGCATTCAGCCCTTTGAACCTGTTACACAGGAACAGGAATTACTGGGGAACAAACTGTCCCCATGTCCCTGTTCCCCACCCTCCCACCTTCCCCCCACACTGCTGCCTGCCCTTGCCCCGGAACACCCGGTCTCCCTTCATCAAACCTTGTTTGATGAGCTAATCTCTCATGGTGATATGCAAAAGGCAAAATGGCAGCACCTCAAGGATCGTCCAATGGCACTGCCCACCTGATGAGCCACCTCCCTTTCCACTGCCCCCTCACCTTCCCCTCCCCTAGCTCTGCGTACAAGCGATAAGAAAATTGAGAGACCTCGCATTGATTTGGCACCTCAGCATCTCTCCCCAAGCTTTGTAGGGCCAATGAAGAACTTTGCTCTCTGCTACCGCCCCCCCAAATCTCCCTGCCTTCATGAAGTGGCTGTTGTAAATGCAGGAGGCGTCAGTGCAGTCAACTGGTGCACAGCAGGATCCCATACTATAAACATGGGTGAAAGCAAATGACTGCAGATGCTGGAATCCGAAACCAAAAGAGAACACGCTTGAAAATCTCAACAGGTCTGGCAGCATCTGTAAGGAGAGAAAAGAGCTGATGTTTCAAGACCAGATGATCCTTTGTCAAAGCTAAAAGGCAGAGAAAGTGGGAGATATTTACACTGCAGGGGGAGGGAATGAAAGATGAGTCATAGCCACAGAAACCAGGGGAAAGGCTGCTAATGGCAGCTCAGAGAGAGATTAAAGGGTGTGAATGTCCCAACCGGCAGAGACACTGAAATCAGAGGGTAAACAGTGACAGATGGAGGTGTGGGGGGAGGAGGGGGAATGGAACAGAGGGAGAATGTAGAAAAGGGGAAGCGGGGGGAGAAAAGGGTAAGAGAAAAGTAGAAAGTCAACATGAAGAAAGGGGGAGTGGGGGTGGGTGGGGGGTTCAGTGGGGTATGGGACACAGATATGTAGAGAAGGGGAAGCGGGGGGAAAAAGGGTAAGGGAAGAGGAATAAAGTAGCGGGAATGAGTGGCGGGGCGAAGAAGAACGAAGAAGGAGAATAAAGAAATAAAAGGTGGAGAACAGTAAAATATTAAATAAAATCGAATGAAAACAGAGGGGTGGAGGTGGGGTAGTGCACACTATCTGAAGTTGGTGAATTGAGACAGAAGGCTGTAAAGTGCCGAGCTGGGAGATGCGATGCTGTTCCTTGAGTTTGCATTCAGCTTCACTGGAACATTGCAGCAGGCCGGGGCAGACATGTGGGCATGGGAGCAGAATCGTGTGTTAAAATGGCAAAGCAACTGGAAGGTCAGTGTCCTGACTGCACACAGACCAAAGGTGCTCAGCAAAGTGGTCACTCAGTCTACACTTGGTCTCTCCGATATAGAGGAGACCACACTGGGAGCAGTGAATGTGATCCACCAAATTGAAAGAGGTGCAAGTGAAACGCTCCTTAACCTGGAATGAGTGTTTTGGGCCTTGGATGGTGAGCATAGAAGGGGTAAAGGGGCAGGTGTTACACCTTCTGCGATTGCATGGGGAGGTACCATGAGTGATGGGAGAGGTGTTGGGTACAGTGGAGGAGTGGACTCAGTTATCCTGGAGGGAATGATCTCTGCAGAATGCTGACAGAGGGAGTGAAGGGAAGATGTGTTTGGTGGTGGCATCAGGCTGGAGTTGGTGGAAATGGTGGAGGATTATGCTTTGCATGTGGTGGCTGGTGGGTGAAATGTGAAAACAAGGGGGACTCTATCCTTGTTCTGGGAGTTCTCCCATTTTTCTTTCATGCTCCTCACTCTTTCCACCTACTTCATCCCCCTTCTCTTACCTTTTCTCCCCCCGCTTCCCCTTTTCTACATTCTCCCTCTGTTCCATTCCCCCTCCTCCCCCCACACCTCCATCTGTCACTGTTTACCCTCTGATTTCAGTGTCTCTGCCGGTTGGGACATTCACACCCTTTATTCTCTCTCTGGGCTGCCATTAGCAGCCTTTCCCCTGGTTTCTGTGGCTATGACTCATCTTTCATTCCCTCACCCTGCAGCATAAATATCTCCCACTTTCTCTGCCTTTTAGCTTTGAAAAAAGGCCACCTGGACTTGAAATATCAGCTCTTCTCTCCTTACAGAGGCTGCCAGACCTGCTGAGACTTTCCAGCATTTTCTCTTTAGGTTACTCTGTATCTAACCCCGTGCTGTACCTGTCCTGGGAGTGTTTGATGGGGACAGTGTAGAGGGAGCTTTACTCTGTATCTAACCCCGTGCTGTACCTGTCCTGGGAGCATTTGATGGGGACAGTGTAGAGGGAGCTTTACTCTGTATCTAACCCTGTGCTGTACCTGTCCTGGGAGTGTTTGATGGGGACAGTGTAGAGGGAGCTTTACTCTGTATCTAACCCCGTGCTGTACCTGTCCTGGGAGTGTTTGATGGGGGACAGTGAATCATTCCAATGCTGTGTCTTCCATCTGCTGATGTTCTCTTTTCACACACTGAGTGTTTTGTTCTCCGATTTCTATTTCAGATTTTGTTATGTCATCCAAAGCTTTTAGTTCCTATTTCGAACTTCTCAAAAGTTCTGTCAAGACTCAATGCTCCCGATTATAAGAATCGCTTTGTTCCTTACCATGTTGCAAGGTATGTCTCTGTCTGAAGCTTGTAGAAACTTCTCTCGGACTGCAAGCAGTTTCTGCATTTTAATGGCACCCTTCACGTCCTCAAACAGCCCATGATGCTTCACTGGAGCGTAAATCAGACAGAAAATAGACCCCCCAGATACCTGGGGATACCCAGGGAGAGGTGATCCCAAACTCTCCCAGAGATCTGTTCATTATCAGTTCCTGAAGAAGAAGAGAGAGAGAGAGATGGAGTGAGTGAGAGAGGTGAAGAGGTTCAGGAGGGAATTCCAGAGCTTAGGGCCCCCCAGGCAGCTGAGGGAATGGCCCCCAATGGCAGAGCGATGGGAATCGGGGGATGTTCAAGAGGCCGAAATTGGAGGAACGCAGAGATCTCAGAGGTGTATAGGGGCTGGAGGAGGTTACAGAGATAGGGAGGGGTGAAGGGGCTGGAGATGGTTACAGAGATAGGGAGGGGTGTGGGGGGCTGGAGGAGGTTACAGAGATAGGGAGGACTGATGATTTACTAGGATGCTACCGGGACTTGATGGATTGAGTTATAAGGAGAGGTTGGATAGACTGGGACTTTTTTCTCTGGACTGTAGGAGGCTGAGGGGTGATCTTACAGAGGTCTATAAAATAATGAGGGGCACAGATCAGCTAGATAGTCAATATCTTTTCCCAAAGAAAGGGGAGTCTAAAACAAGAGAGCATAGGTTTAATGTGAGAGGGGAGAGATACAAAAGTGTCCAGAGGGGCAATTTTTTTCACACAGAGGGTGGTGAGTGTCTGGAATGAGCTGCCAGAGGCAGTTGTAGAGGTGGGTACAATTTTATCTTTTAAAAAGCATTTAGACAGTTACGTGGGTACGATGGGTATATAGAGGGATATGGGCCAAATGTGGGCAATTGGGATTAGCTTAGGGGTTTAAAAAAATGTGGCATGGACAAGTTGGGCCGAAGGGCCTGTTTCCGTGATGTAAACCTCTATGACTCTTTGAGTCAGTTGGATTGAAGGATACGGGGATACGGTGGGTTGTTAGATGCATCCAGAACATCCACGGGATTGCTGTCTCCCAGCTAATGCTGTCGTTCTGTCTCTCTCCCCAGGATCATACGAGGCAGAATGGGTGGTAGATCTTCCCAGGACTGTAACAGCTCAGAAAGGGTTATGTGTGGTCATTCTCTGTCACTACCAGTTTCCCAGAAATGTGACGCCAACACAGTACGTGGGAACCTGGTTCCGACTTCAGGACTCATTTTGGGAGGAAATTGTTTCCCACCGCAGCAACTCCCAATCGCAGAGAAAGAGATCCCGACTGTCCGACCAGCTAGAGAACCGGGACTGTTCCTCGTCCATTGAAGATATCTGTTCTCACAGCAACACCTTCTATCTGTTCCGAATCGAGTTGGGTGGTTCTTCTAACTCCACCGACACCAACCGTGTCCGTTTACAGGTGTCAGGTTAGTTACCACCTCTCTCGCCGCTCTCCCTCTCTCGAGGCATTTTCGGGAAACCCCCTCTGTCCCAACCCAGGTCCCCGCGCACTCGCATACTGGGCACCTTCCCGAAACCCGGCTGGTGGGTTCCTCATTGGGTCCTTCGGACTTGAGGAAGGTCCACATTTCAGGGGGAGGGGTGTGGCAGGGGGAAGAGATGCAGGGGTGGTTGGCAGATCCGTACACGACCCACCCGCAACTGCGATTGGACGGAGAACATTTTGGGCTCAGATTTCATGCAGGTCTGCGCTCAGATGGTCCGCGCTCGGAAGGCCTGCACTTGGACAGTCCGCACTTGGATGGTCCGTGCTTGGCTGGTCTGCGCTCGGATGGTCTGCGCTCGGAAGGCCTGCACTTGGATGGTCCGTGTTTGGCTGGTCTGCGCTCGGATGGTCCGTGCCTGGCTGGTCTGCGCTCGGATAGTCTGTGCTCGACAGAGCTCAATTTGGCCAATCCACGTCGGATAGGTCCGCGTTTGTGATGATCAGGTCCGCTCTCGACCAATCCACAACAGTCATCGGGAAAGTGCTTGGTTTATTGTAAAGGACGTGATAACGGGAACTTAGAAATTATCAACTGGACTAGACAAAGTCAACGTGGATTTATGAAAGGGAAATCCTGTTTGACAAACCTACTGGAGTTATCTGATATAATGAGGAGGGTCGATAAAGGAGAACCTGTGGATGTGATGTATTTGGATTTTTGATGAAGGCCCACATCAGAGGTTAATGTGTAAACATAAAGTACAAAGTATCAGGGGTAATATATTGGTAGGGATTGTGAATTAGTTGCAGACAGGACAGAGATTAGGAATAAATGTGTCTTTTTCTAAAGTGGCAGGCAGTGATGTGTGGGGGTCCCGCAGGGATCAGTGTTTGGGACCCAGCTATTCACGATGTAGATCGATGGTTTGGATAAGGGAACCAAATGTAATATTTCCAAGTTTGCTGTCATCTCAAAACTTGGTGGGAGTGTAAGTGGTGAGGAAGATGTTAAGAGGCTTCAAGGTGATTGGGTACATATGTGGCAGATGCAGAATATTGTGGATAAATGTGAATTTCTCCACTTCGGATGGAGAAACAGAAAGGCAGAGTATTGTTTAAATGCTGGTCGATTGGGAAATATTGATGTACAAAGGGACCTGGTGTGTCTTTATACACCAGTCACTGACAGCAAGCACGCAGGTACAGCAAGCAGTTCGGAAGGCAAACAGGGGCTGGAGCGTGGGCGAGGGGGGGCAGGAGCATGGGGGGGGTGGGAGCTTGGGAGACAGGGTGGGAGCGTGGGGGATGGGGGGGGGGCGGGAACATGCTGGGGGAGTCAGAGACGGAAGCGTGGAGGAAGCGAGCAGGGAGGGAGGGCAGGAATGTGGGGGAGGAGGGGGCAGGAGCGTGAGTGAGGGGAGGAGGGTTGGAGGGCCTGGGGGTGCAGGCAGGTGACGGCATAGGGGGGCGCGGGAGGGAGAGAGAGCAGGGGCACGAGAGGGAGAGTGGGATTGCGGTAGAGGATCAGCCATGTTGAATGACGGAGCAGGTTTGAAGGGCTGAATGGCCTCCTCCTGCTCCGGTTTCTATGTTTGAACAGTCTGTGTTTTACCAGTCCACATTCGCTGGCGGGGCTGTGCGACAGGCCCCTCTCATCTACTGCCGAACGGGCGAGGGTAGGTCCAGTACGGACCCTGAACACAGATCCCTGGGATAACCCTGGAACAGGCCCTAATGAAGGATTTTCTCTCTAACCAGATATGAAAGAGAATCCAACAATCTCCCACGTAGAGGATATGGTGGAAGGCAGGGAGGTGAACGTGACCTGCACTTTCTTTACTAACTGCATGGGAACACCACCTAGACTGAGCTGGCAGCACATTAAACATTTAAACGCTCGGATCTCATCAACCAAGATGGAGAGACGGGATGCGGCCTTGGTGTTTACCAGTGACCTAACCTTCATTCCCAGGTTCCAGCATCACGGCAAACATCTCCAGTGTAAAGTCAAATTGCCTCACTTCTCATCGCAAGGAGATTTGCCATTGAAGATAAAGTGTAAGGAGATTTCCATTTGGAGATATGGTATAGGGAAATTTGCATTTGGAGATACAGTGTAAGGGAATTCCCCCCTGGTTTAACCTGAGCGACATAATGACCCCGCCTCAGGTTCTGAGCCTAGAGAAACATTCCAGAATCAGTGTAACATCTGGAAATATCTCTGTTCATTAGTTCATACTCTGCACCCACCATTAGAATCCCCGCCTCCCTCGATCCCACATCCACCCACCCTCTCCCCGTCCCCCTCAATCCACCACCCTCTCCCCGTCCCCCTCAAACCACCACCCTCTCCCCGTCCCCCTCAAACCACCACCCTCTCCCCGTCCCCCTCAATCCACCACCCTCTCCCCATCCCCCTCAATCCACCACCCTCTCCCCGTCCCCCTCAATCCACCACCCTCTCCCCATCTCCCTCACTCCCCGTCTCCTTCAATCCCCCACCCACTCCTTTGGTTAGACCCACACTCGGAGCACTGGGCACAGTTCCGGTCTCCATATCCCTCAGTTAGACCCTCACTCGGGGCACTGTGCACAGTTCCAGTCTCCGTATCCCTCGGTTAGACCCACACTTGGGGCGCTGTGTACAGTCCTGGCCTGGGAGGGGAGGTGTTCAGATGTGTAATACTGAGTGAACAAAGTCTGTTCCTTGCAGATTCTCCCAAGGAGACGGCAGTGAGGGTGAGCGGATCGCGACACAGAGTCAGAGAAGGAGACAACATTACGTTGAGCTATTTCTGTCGGAGTAACCCACCGCCCACCATTTACAGCTGGTTCCGTGTCGGCGTGGACAATGAGACAGAGCTTGTGACGAGCAGCAGGTCCCTACCCCTGGGGACAGTCACACGGGATCAGGATGATGTGGGTTATTACTGCAGAGCAGAGAATGCACAGGGTGCCAGCAACTCTTCTGTCTGGCAGATCAACGTCGAGTGTAAGTGTTGGGGAGGTGGGATTCTCACACACGGAAAACAGGGAGTAGAAACACTCACACACATTTCCTCAGCCGATTCAGAACGGCACACTGCCCGATTGCCCGAAACCCACCCAAAACCACTGCCCGATAGCCCGCAACCCACCCAAAACCACTGCCCGATTGCCCGCAACCCACCCAAACCACTGCCCGACTGACCGCAACCCACCCAAACCACTGCCCGACTGACCGCAACCCACCCAAACCACTGCCCGACTGCCCGCAACCCACCCAAACCACTGCCCGATTGCCCGCAACCCACCCAAACCACTGCCCGACTGACCACAACCCACCCAAACCACTGCCCGACTGACCACAACCCACCCAAACCACTGCCCGACTGACCACAACCCACCCAAACCACTGCCCGATTGCCCGCAACCCACCCAAACCACTGCCTGACTGCCCACAACCCACACAAACCACTGCCCAACTGATCATAACAAACCCACCCAAACCACTGCCCAACTGCCCATAAATCAGCCAAAACCACTGCCCAACTGACCACAACCCACCCAAAACACTGCCCGACTGCCCACAACAAACCCACCCAAACCACTGCCTGATTGCCCATAAATCACCCAAACCACTGCCCGACTGCCCATAACCCACCTAAACCACTGCCCAACTGACCACAACCCACACAAACCACTGCCCAACTGACCACAACCCACCCAAAACACTGCCCGATTGCCCACAACAAACCCACCCAAACCACTGTCCAACTATCCACAACCCACCCAAACCACTGCCCGACTGACCACAACCCATCCAAACCACTGTGACCTCCCTTACAATTCACACAGACCCCCTGACTTACCATCCCTATCTCTGTAACATCCTCCAGCCCCTACACCCCTCCCTATCTCTGTAACCTCCTCCAGCCCCTACACCCCTCCCTATCTCTGTAACCTCCTCCAGTCCCTACACCCCCCTCCCTATCTCTGTAACGTCCTCCAGCCCCTACACCCCTCCCTATCTCTGTAACCTCCTCCAGTCCCTATACCCCCCTCCCTATCTCTGTAACCTCCTCCAGCCCCTACACCCTCCCTATCTCTGTAACCTCCTCCAGCCCCTATGCCCCCTCCCTATCTCTGTAACCTCCTCCAGCCCCTACACCCTCCCTATCTCTGTAACCTCCTCCAGCCCCTACACCCTCCCTATCTCTGTAACCTCCTCCAGCCCCTACATCCCCTATCTCTGTAACCTCCTCCAGCCCCTACACCGCCTCCCTGTCTCTGTAACCTCCTCCAGCCCCTACACCCCCTCCCTATCTCTGTAACCTTCTCCTGCCCCTACACCCCTCCCTATCTCTGTAACCTTCTCTAGCCCCTACACTCCCTCCTTATCTCTGTAGCCTCCTCCAGCCTCTACACCCCCTCCCTATCTCTGTAACCTCCTCCAGCCCTGACACCCCCTCCCTATCTCTGTAACCTCCTCCAGCCCCTACACCCCCTCCCTATCTCTGTAACCTCCTCCAGCCCCTACACCCTCTCCCTATCTCTGTAACCTCCTCCAGCCCCTACACCCCCTCCTTATCTCTGTAACCTCCTCCAGCCCCTACACCCCCTCCCTATCTCTGTAACCTCCTCCAGCCCCTACACCCCTCCCTATCTCTGTAACCTCCTCCAGCCCCTACACCCCCTCCCTATCTCTGTAACCTCCTCCAGCCCCCTACACCCCTCCCTATCTCTGTAACCTCCTCCAGCCCCTACACCCTCCCTATCTCTGTAACCTCCTCCAGCCCCTACACCCCCTATCTCTGTAACCTCCTCCAGCCCCTACACCTTCTCCCTGTCTCTGTAACCTCCTCCACCCCCTCCCTATCCCTGCAACCTTCTCCAGCCCCTACACCCCTCCCTATCTCTGTAACCTTCTCCAGCCCCTACACCCCTCCCTATCTCTGTAACCTTCTCCTGCCCCTACACCCCTCCCTATCTCTGTAACCTTCTCTAGCCCCTACACTCCCTCCTTATCTCTGTAGCCTCCTCCAGCCTCTACACCCCCTCCCTATCTCTGTAACCTCCTCCAGCCCTGACACCCCCTCCCTATCTCTGTAACCTCCTCCAGCCCCTACACCCCTTTGAGATTTCTGCACTCCTCCAATTCCGGACTCTTGAGCATCCCCTGATTCCCATCGCTCCGCCATTGGCAGCTGCGCCTTCAGCTTCCTGAGGGGCCCTAAGCTCTGGAATTCTCTCCCAAATCTCTTGACTTCTCTCACTCACTCCATCTCCCTCTCACACACTCATTCCATCTCCCTCTCTCTCTCTCACACTCACTTCGTCTCTCTCTAGAACACAGAAAAACTACAGCACAAACAGGCCCTTTGGCCCACAAGTTGCGCCAATGATATCCCTACCTACCAGGCCTATCTATAACCCGCAATCCCATTAAATCCCATATACTCATCCAGAAGTCTCTTAAAAGACCCCAGCGAATCCGCCTCCACCACTACTGACGGCAGCTGATTCCCTTCTCCCACCACCCTCTGAGTGAAAAACTTACCCCTGACATTGCCTCTGTACCTGCTCTCCAGCACCTTAAACCTGTGTCCTCTCGTAGCGACCATTTCAGCCCTGGGAAATAGCCTCCGAGAATCCACCCTATCTATTCCTCTCAACGTCTTATAAACCTCTATCAGGTTGCCTCTCAACCTTCGTCTCTCCAGGGAGAAGAGTCCCAGCTCCCTCAACCTATCTTCATAAGGCATGCCTCCCAATCCAGGCAATATCCTTGTAAATCTCCTCTGCACCCTCTCAACAGCTTCCACGTCCTGTAGTGAGGCGACCAGAACTGTGCACAGCACTCCAAGTGGGGTCTGACAAGGGTCTTATTAAGTTGCAGCATTACCTCCCAACTCCGAAACTCAATCCCTCAATTAATGAAGGCTAGCACACCATACGCCTTCTTGACCACATCCTCCACCTGTGAGGCCGCATTAGGAGTCCTATGGACCCGAACCCCAAGATCCTTCTGCTCTTCAACCCAGCTTAGACTCCTACCCTTGATATTGTATTCCTTCATCCCATTGGTCCTGCCAAAATGGACCACAACACATTTATCCGCATTGAAGTCCATCTGCCACTTCCCCACCCAGTCTTGCATCCTATCTATGTCTCGCTGCAACTTCTGACATCCCTCCAGACTATCCACAGCACCACCAACCTTCGTATCGTCGGCGAACTTACTAACCCATCCCTCCACTTTCTCATCCAGGTCATTTATGAAAATGACGAACAGCAAGGGTCCTAGAACAGATCCCTGGGGCACTCCACTGGTGACCGACCTCCATGCAGAAAAAGACCCATCCACAACCACTCTTTGCCTTCTGCAGGCAAGCCAGTTCTGGATCCACAAGGCCAAAGCCCCTTGGATCCCATGCCCTCTCACCTTCTCAAGAAGTCTTGCATGGGGGACCTTATCAAACGCCTTGCTGAAGTCCATGTAAACCACGTCCACCGCTCTTCCTTCGTCAATGTGTTCAGTCACATTTTCAAAGAACTCAACTAGGCTCGTAAGGCACGACCTGCCCTTGACAAAGCCATGCTGACTATTCCTGATCATTCTAAACTTCTCTAAATGCTCATAAATCTTATCCCTCAGAATCCTCTCCATCAACTTACCAACCACTGAGGTCAGACTCACCGGTTGGTAATTTCCTGGGCTATCCCCGTTCCCTTGAAAATAGGAACCACATCCGCAATCCTCCAATCCTCCGGAACCTCTCCCGTCTCCATCGATGACGCAAAGATCATCGCCAGGGGCTCTGCAATCACTACCCTCACCTCCCACAGTAACGTGGGGTACATCCCATCCGGTCCAGGCGACTTATCTATTTTGATGCTATTCAAAAGTTCCAACACATCCTCTTTTCAAAAAAAACTAGGAAAAACTATTAAAACATAAAACATCTCCCTCTCTCTCACAGTCACTCTGTCTCTCTCTCTCTCACACACACACTCACTCTGCCACTCCCTCTTCTCCTTCAGGAACTGATAATGAACAGATCTCTGGGAGAGATTGGGATTGCCTCTCCCTGGGTATCTCCAGGTATCTGGGGGTCTATTTTCTGTCTGATTTACGCTCCAGTGAGGTATCAGGAATTCCCTTCCCTAAACCTCTGTCACCTTCTAGATGTGTGTCCATCGAGTGGGGCTGCTTTGTCCTGGATGGTGTTGAGTTTCTCCAGTGTTGTTGGGGCCGCACCCATCCAGGCAAGTGGGGAGTATTCCATCACACTCCTGACTTGTGTCCTTGTAGATGGTGGACAGGCTTTGGGGAGTCAGGAGGTGAGTTACTCTCTGCAGGATTCCCAGCCTCTGACCTGCTCTGGGAGCCACTGTATTTATATGGCTGAGTTCAGTTCAGTTTCTGGTCAATGGTAACCCCCAGGATGTTGATAGTGGGGGGGATTCAGTGATGGTAACCCCCAGGATGTTGACAGTGGGAGGGATTCAGTGATGGTAACCCCCAGGATGTTGATAGTGGGGGGGATTCAGTGATGGTAACCCCCAGGATGTTGACAGTGGGAGGGATTCAGTGATGGTAACCCCCAGTATGTTGATAGTGGGGGGATTCAGTGATGGTAACCCCCAGGATGTTGATAGTGGGGGATTCAGTGATGGTAACCCCCAAGATGTTGATAGTGGAGGGATTCAGTGATGGTAACCCCCAGGATGTTGATAGTGGGAGGGATTCAGTGATGGTAACCCCCAGGATGTTGATAGTGGGGGGGATTCAGTGATGGTAACCCCCAGGATGTTGACAGTGGGAGGGATTCAGTGATGGTAACCCCCAGTATGTTGATAGTGGGGGGATTCAGTGATGGTAACCCCCAGGATGTTGATAGTGGGGGATTCAGTGATGGTAACCCCCAAGATGTTGATAGTGGAGGGATTCAGTGATGGTAACCCCCAGGATGTTTTGTTAAGGGGAAAGCCCAGTTTTGTTCAGGGGAAGTCGTGTCTGACGAATTTATTGGAATTCTATGAGGATGTGTCTAGTGCGGTGGATAGAGGAGAACCGGTGGATGTGGTGTTTCTTGATTTTCAGAAGGCATTTGATAAGGTGCCGCACAAGAGGTTATAACAGAAGGTTAGGGGGCATGGAGTTGGGGGTAGGGTGTTAGCGTGGATAGGGGATTGGCTGTCAAATAGGAGGCAGAGAGTGGGGGTCAATGGGTGCTATTCGGATTGGCGGTTGGTGACTAGTGGAGTGCCCCAGGGGTCGGTGCTGGGGCCTCAGCTATTTACCATTTATATAGATGATCTGGAGGAGGGAACCGAGTGTATGGTGTCGAAATTTGCTGATGACACCAAGATTGGTAGAACAGCAAATTGTGCGAAGGGTGTGGAAAGTCTGCAGAGGGATCTAGATAGGCTGGACGAATGGGCCAGGAACTGGCAAATGGAATTTAATGTCGGCAAGTGTGAAGTTGTCTACTTTGGTCGGAATAATGGTAGGAAGGACTACTACTTACATGGCGAAAAGCTGCAGCATGCTACGGTGCAGAGGGACCTCGGGATCCTTGTACATGAGTTGCAAAAACCCAACCTGCAGGTGCAGCAGGTGGTCAGGAAGGGAAATGGGATGCTGGCCTTCATAGCGAGGGGGATTGAAGATAAAAGTAGGGAGGTCTTGCTGCAACTGTACAGGGCACTGGTGAGGCCACAGCTGGAGTACTGTGTGCAGTTTTGGTCGCCGCACTTACGCAAGGATATTTTGGCCTTGGAGGGAGTGCAGAGGAGGTTTACTAGGCTGATACCGGACTTGAGGGGGTTGAGCTATGAGGAGAGGCTGAATAAACTAGGCTTGTACTCATTAGAGTTTAGAAGAATGAGAGGAGATCTCATTGAGACGTATAAGATGATGAATGGGATGGATTGGATAGAGGTGGAGAGGCTCTTCCCGCTCAGAAAGGACAGTAGGACTAGAGGGCACAGCCTCAAGATAAAGGGGGGGCAGTTTAGAACGGAGTTGAGGAGGAACTTCTTCACTCAAAGGGTGGTGAATCTCTGGAATTCTCTGCCTGTTGAAGTGGTGGAGGCTGCCTCGCTAAATATATTTAAGACGCGGGTAGATAGGTTTTTGATAAGCGAGGGGATTAAGGGTTATGGGGAGAAGGTGGGAAAGTGGAACTGAGCCACTTCAGATCAGCCATGATCTTATTGAATGGCGGGGCAGGCTCGAAGGGCTAGATGGCCTACTCCTGCTCCTATTTCTTATGTTCTTATGATGTTGATGCGAATGATCTCATTGGCAGATGGAGCAGAGGTCATGGCCCAGTCAAAGTGCACAGGAGGAGCGGAGGTCGAGTGCGTCTGCGTCGTCATGGGCAACCCAACGGCCAACATCTCCTGGGTCCTTGAAGACAGGGTCATTGGAGAAGACCATGTGGGATCAAGGGTCAAAGTGGCAACAGAGGTCAGGGGTCATGAAGCCAGGAGCATCCTGACAGTCAAAAGGAGTGATGTAGAGTTCAATGCTGCGTGTGTTGGGAGCAATCGCCATGGCAACACACGCTTTAACATTTGCCTGTGTGCCAAAGGTGAGAGAATATGCAAATCCCCTCCCCCATCAAACACTCCCAGGACAGGTACAGCATGGGGTTAGATACAGAGTAAAGCTCCCTCTACACTGTCCCCCCATCAAACACTCCCAGGACAGGTACAGCATGGGGTTAGATCCAGAGTAAAGTTCCCTCGACACTGTCCCCATCAAACACTCCCAGGACAGGTACAGCATGGGGTTAGATACAGAGTAAAGCTCCCTCTACACTGTCCCTCCATCAAACACTCCCAGGACAGGTACAGCATGGGGTTAGATCCAGAGTAAAGTTCCCTCGACACTGTCCCCATCAAACACTCCCAGGACAGGTACAGCACGGGGTTAGATACACAGTAGCCTAAAGAGAAAACGCTGGCAAGTCTCAGCAGGTCTGGCAGCATCTGTCCGGAGAGAAAAGAGCTGATGTTTCGAGTCCAGATGACCCTTTGTCAAAGCTAAAAGGCAGAGAAAGTGGGAGATATTTATACTGCAGGGTGAGGGAATGAAAGATGAGTCATCGCCACAGAAACCAGGGGAAAGGCTGCTAATGGCAGCCCAGAGAGAGAATAAAGGGTGTGTATGTCGCAAACAGCAGAGAAGCTGAAATCAGAGGGTAAATTGTGACAGATGGAGATGTGGGGGGGAGAGGGAGAGCTGGGTGGGAGAGAGGTAAAATTGAGAAAAAGGGGGAAAGGGGAAGCAAAGGGGGAGAAAAGGTAAGGGAAGGGGAATAAATTAGGGGAAAGAGCGGGGGAAAGAAAAATAAAGACAGACAATAAAGAAATAAAAAATAGAGAACAGTTAAAAATTAAATAAATTGAAAACAAAGGGGTGGAGGTGGGCTGGAGCAAATCAGCTGAAGTTGTTGAATAAAAACGGGTTACCCGGGCTGTCTGCAGTCCGATATTTATCTCTCGTGCTGCACCAAATTAAACGGTGCACAGGAGCGGTCACACAGAGGGGAACTGGGGCCGGAGGGCAAGGCTGTTTGAGGGATCTTGCTGTGCACAATTCAGACATACTCGTTTCCCACAGATGGGCCCCAATGCTTCCTCAGTCCAATCAGGCAGGTGTTTTGCATGAAACAGCTTTCTGGTTTGTGTGATGTGAACCATTCATTGTCTTTTTTATTCATCATTTGTTAAAATCTTCCAAGGAATTTTTTTTTACCATTAGCTCCTTAAACTGGGGTGGACGGGAAGTCCAGCGCAAACAGGGCCCACGCGCCCCAGGTTCCGGGGCCGGGATCGGGAGGGCACATCCCACACCGCATCTTATCTGTAATAGGGGACCACTTTCTCGTCCTTCAGGTAGCGAAATCCGACATTGCACTGCGCTGTGTTCTCCCGTGTCTGCTTTAACCACAGCAAGATGACAATCAGTAAGGCCACACTGCAAAACATTAACCACAACAAGACAGCAACATTATCATCTTCCAACAACACTCGCCTTTCAAATTGCAAACAGCACTGAGGGAGTGTCGCACTGTCACAGGGTCAGTACTGAGGGAGTGTCGCACTGTCAGAGGGTCAGTACTGAGGGAGTGCCGCACTGTCAGAGGATCAGTACTGAGGGAGTGCCGCACTGTCAGAGGGTCAGTGCTGAGGGAGTGCCGCACTGTCAGAGGGTCAGTGCTGAGGGAGTGCCGCACTGTCAGAGGGTCAGTAGAGGGAGTGCCGCACTGTCAGAGGGTCAGTGCTGAGGGAGCGCCGCACTGTCAGAGGGTCAGTACTGAGGGAGCGCCGCACGGTCAGAGGGTCAGTCCTGAGGGAGCGCCGCACTGTCGGAGGGTCAGTCCTGAGGGAGCACCGCACTGTCAGAGGGTCAGTCCTGAGGGAGCGCCGCACTGTCAGAGGCTCAGTCCTGAGGGAGCGCCGCACTGTCAGAGGCTCAGTCCTGAGGGAGCGCCGCACTGTCAGAAGGTCAGTACTAAGGGAATGCCACACTGTCAGAGGGTCAGTGCTGAGGGAGCGCCGCACTGTCAGAGAGTCAGTACTGAGGGAGTGCCGCACTGTCAGAGAGTCAGTACTGAGAGTGCCACACTGTCAGAGAGTCAGTACTGAGGGAGTGCCACACTGTCAGAGGGTCAGTACTGAGGGAGTGCCACACTGTCAGAGCGTGAGTGCTGAGGGAGTGCAGTACTGCCCCTTGGTGTCCAAAAATGTGCAGGTTAGGTGGTTTGGCTATTGTAAACGCACAAGGGTCACGGGGTTAGGGAAGAAGAGTAGGGGTGGGTGGGATGCTTTTTCGGAGAGTTGGTGGAGAATCAATGGGCCAAATGACAGTCAATGTTTCTGTGTGTATGAAAGGTTTGGTATGTCCTGAGGTGGGGACAGGCGCTAAAGAAGTGCAAATGGTCCATTTTGTGTACTGTTGTGAGGTCCAGCACCACCCCCTGGTGGCTGCCTGGTGCAATTACAGTGACAAAAACCATCGCAATTGGGGCTGCAGCAAGGTGTGTTTATCTGCAGCTCAATGTGAGTTTCCCCCTCACAGTATTTCCCCAATTGCCCCTTTTGAAAGTTCCTATTGAATCTGCTTCCACCGCCCTTTCAGGCAGCGCCTTACAGATCACAACAACTCGCTGTGTGTCCAAAATAAAATTCTCCTCATCTCCCCCCACCCTCTGGTTCTTTTCCCGATTCTCTCCAATCTGTGTCCCCTCTGGTTACCGAGCCTCCTGTCACTGGAAACACTTTCTCCTCATTCACTCCATCCAAACCCCCCTCCCTCCCTCTCGTGATTCTGAACACCTCGATTCAATCTCCCCCGAACCTTCTCTGCTCCGAGGGGAACCATCCCAGCTTCTCCCCGTCTCTCCGTGTGAAATGAAGCTCCCTCATCCTTGGTGGAGGTTCAGAGATAGGGAGGGGGTGTAGGAGCTGGAGGAGGTTACAGAGATAGGGAGGGGTGTAGGAGCTGGAGGAGGTTACAGAGATAGGGAGGGGTGTAGGGGCTGGAGGAGGTTACAGAGATAGGGAGGGGTGTAGGGACTGGAGGAGGTTACAGAGATAGGGAGGGGGTGTAGGGGCTGGAGGAGGTTACAGAGATAGGGAGGGGATGTAGAGGCTGGAGGAGGTTACAGAGATAGAGAGGGGTGTAGGGGCTGGAGGAGGTTACAGAGATAGGGAGGGGGTGTAGGGACTGGAGGAGGTCACAGAGATAGGGAGGGATGTAGAGGCTGGAGGAGGTTACAGAGATAGGGAGGGGGTGTTGAGGGGTTGCGGGAGTCAATGATGAGTGGAAGGGGGAATTTCAGTCATTTGGAAGGTATTAGATGTTCGGAGGGGTTTTTGGCAGGGGTCAGTGTGAGGAGGGAGCTGGGGATAGGGGTGGCATGAGGAGGGGGTTTGGGGTTCGGAGCAGGTTCGGGGTTCGGCGCAGGTTACGGGCAGCTGGTTACAGGGCAGCAGGTTATGGGGAGTGTCTGGGGGTTCAGAGCTGACATTAATTATCTATCACTTACAGCGCAATGAGAAGGATTGCAATCATGGGGAACATGATCATTTCAGCCACTCTCCATTTCTCAGCGAGCTGTGGGTTGATCCCCTCGATCGCTCGTCTCTTCCTCTTCCTCTGCTGTGTCTCCGAGTCTGGAACATACAGAGATTTAGTGGAGTGCCTGTCTGCGGGGTAGCGGGCTAGCGGGCTCAGACTAACGCTCTCGCATCGGAGCTGCAACTCCCTCCCCGCAATGTGGATGTTAATTACAGACACAGCCAAGAACAGCCACAACACCCAACTGTGAGCGCATAGACTGTCTGTATACCAGGGAAACATGAAGAGGAGCCAGGGGTACAGAGAGCCAGGGATACGGTAGAGAGCAGGGGAAGGAGGCAGGGAGAGTGGAGGGAGTGGGGGGGGGGGACGAGGAGGAGGAGTGGGGACGGGGGGAGGAGAGGAGGGGGTAGGGGAGGGGGCAGAGGGTGGGGAGGGGACGGGGGAGGTAAGGGGACGGGCGGAGGTGAGGGGGTGGGAAGGTGAGGGGGCCGAGGGTATGAGGGAGTGAGGAGAGGTGGGGGTGTCGTGGAGGTGAGAGGCAGGTGGGAAAAAAGGACGGCGGGGGAGGGGTGGGGAGGGAAGGGTGTCGGGGAGGGGGTGGGGGAGGGGGAGGTGGCGAGGACAGGCAGGGGAGGGGTTGGGTAAGGAAGGGGCAGGTGGAAGGGAGAGAGTGGGGGAGGGGAGAGGGTGGGGAGGTAGCGGGGTGGGAGGGGAGTGAGCGGGGGAGGTGTTAGGAAATGGGATGGGGGAGGGCGTGGGCAGGGGAGAGAAGGAGAAGGGAGGGCTGGGGGGTGCAAAGAGGCAGAGGGACGGTGTGGGGGAGGAGAGGGGGCAGGGTGTGGGGAGTAGGCAGGGAGATAGAAGGTTGCAGAGAGAGGGTGGGAGAGAGAAGGTGAGGGAGGAAATCGGGGGGCGTAATGGGGAAGTGAGCGAAGAGGGGTACAGTGAGAGAGAGAGCGCGCTTGGGAAAGAGAGAAACATGGTAGGAACTGCAGTTGTGTATTATATCTGTCGAGATAGCCTTGCTCCTGTCTTCAGTTTCTAACACACAGTTTGACCATTTCTCTGTTCCCCTAGCCCACTGCCAGCAGAAGGTGCGATCAGCTCGCCACGTTCCCGAGCACAGCGTCCTTACCTTGACAGATGGTTGGCCAATTGCAGCTGACGGATTTGATGGTACAGTTCGAGCAGTGCAACACTTGAACTGGATTCTCGTGGTCTGCAGATAAATAACTGGCATTATGTTCAGGAGTGATATGAGCTCATTCTGAAACCAGGGTCTTAAATCGGAGCGAGGGGAAATACTAGGGGCAAGTCGGTGCAGAGGGGGAAACAGACAATAAAACTCCAACAGGCAACGGCTGGAATTTATACAAGCATTACACAGTGTAAAACAAATGTATATTTCTCTGAGGATGTAAAACCCAACCTGGAATGTGGCTTACGGAAGAAGTTAAAGATTGCATTGGATCAAAGGAAATGGCTGATATGGTTACCAGAAAGGTCAGTAAGGCTGAGGATTGCAGCATGCAAGTTGGAATCCAACACAGGACCAAGAAACTGATAGAGAAAAGAGACTAAAACTCTCTTTAGTGTGTGGGAAGGAAAAAGTTAGCAAGATCGAATGTAAGCCCTGGGACACAGGAGAATTTATAAGAGAACTGGGAACTAACGGAGGAATTGAACAGTTACTGTCTTTCTAGAGGTAGACACAGGTGATCGCCAAGACATGTTTGGGAAATGAGGGTCCTGTGAAGATGAGAAACTGAGCATGATTGGTGTTTGAGATAGCACTGGGAAAGTTAACTGGATTAAAGGGGATAAGTCCCCTGGATCAGATGACCTTCATTCCCAGGGTGTTGAAGGATGTGGCTGGAGAGATGGTGGACGCAATGGTGGCTATCTTCCTGAAATTCGATTGATTCTGCAGAGGTTTCCGCGGACTGGAGGGTGGTAAATGTGACCCTGCAATTTAACAACGGAGAGAGAGGAGAGTCTGACGTCAGTAGCAGGGAAAACATCAGAGTCTATTCTAAAGGATGTGATAACTGATCACTTAGAAAGTCATGGCAAAATTGGGCAAGGCCAACATGGCCTTCCCAAAGGGAGACCATGTTTGATAAACCTGTTGGAATTTTTTGAGGCTATCACTTATAACACAGATAAAGGGGGAACCAAAGGGGTGCCTTTGGATTTTCAGAAGGCTTTTGATGAAATCTCACATGGGAGGTTGGTCAATAAAATTAGAGCACGTGGGTTTGGGGGAGGGAGGGTGCGTGGTAATACACCGGCATGGATTGCAAACTGGTTGACAAAGAGTAAGAGTAAACAAATTGTTCTTAGATTAGCAGGCTGCGGCTAGTGAGGTACATGAGGGTTAGTGCTGAGGCCCCCAGTTATTCACAATCAATATCAATGATTTGGGTGCAGAAGCCCAATGTAATCATTCATCACTGATGCAAAACTAAGTGGGAATGTGAGTTGTGAGGAGGATACAGAGAAGCTTCAGACTATGACAGACAGTAACACATGACAGATGGAATTAAAGTTTATTAATTATTATCATACATAGGCTTACATTAACACAGCAATGAAGTTACTGTGAAAATCCCTGATGCGCCACACTCCGGTGCCTGTTCAGGTACACTGAGGGAGAATTTAGCATGGCCAATGCACCCGAACCAGCATGTCTTTCAGACTGTAGGAGAAAACCGGAGCACCCGGAGAAAACTCATGCAGATGCATGGAGAATGTGCAGACTCCACACAGATAGTGACTCAAGCTGGGAATCAAACCCGGGTCCCTGGCACTGTGAGGCAGCAGTGTTAACCACTGTGCCACCCATCTTGTGGAATTCCCAGGTTTTGACCCAGCCACAGTGAAGGAATGGCCGATATATTTCCAAATCAGGATGGTGAGTGACTCGGAGGGGAACCTCCAGGTGGCGGTGTTTCCAGGTATTTGTTGCCCTTGTGCTTCCAGCTGAAAGGATTGTAGGGGCTGGAGGGGGTTACAGAGATAGGGAGGTGTAGGGGCTGGAAATGATTACAGAGATAGGGAAGGGTGTAGGGTCTGGAGGAGGTTACAGAGATGGGGAGGGTTGTAGGCCCTGGCGGAAGTTACAGAGATAGGGAAGGGTGTAGGGGCTGGAGGAGGTTACAAAGATAAGGAGGGGTGTAGGGTGTGGAGGAGATTACAGAGATAGGGAGGGGTGTAGGGGCTGGAGGAGGTTACAGAGGGTTGTAGAGCGATTTGAAAATGAGCTCAATAATTGTTAGACTGGGGGCATTGAGGGAGATAACGTGGGTCAGTGAGCGACAGGGTGGTGGGGAGTGACAGGGACTAGTGCGTGTTTGGACACAGGCAGCAGAGTTTTGGATGAGTTCTGGTGAACACAATCCCAAATATTTCAGCCGGATATTCGATACCAAACAAACTCGATCAGTAAATCTAATGTTTAAATTCCTAGATTAAAACAAACAAATATTTATACTCACCACAATCTTCACCACAAACAGCTGATAACAGGGAGGAAGTGATAAGAAGGCAGAGTTAGTAACCAGAGACATACAGGGGTTAATCTTCCTTCCCCGCACTTCTGGCTGTGCTAGCATTTACCAGGCCAGTGTGTCAGAGATATCAGCCTGACCCACAACTCATACCCTTACTGTCTGCAATGGACTAAAAATGAGGAAAGTTTATTGATGCCAATGTGGGACATTGCTCTCACACCTCACCAAACCCAGTGACGGAATATGCACAGGAGCAACGTACCCAGAACACGCACCCAAATTCCCCTTTTGATGCAAGCCAAGGAATCCAGAAGCCAGAACACACTGTTCTGGCAGCCAGTCTGTCTGTCAATCAATCAAATCCTCACCAGTAGGCTACCTGTCAGGATTAACGGTAAGACCTGCATTTCTCGAGTGTCTCCCCCAGCCGTGAGACACAGCAATGTGCTTTACAGCCAATGATTCAGAAGCATGGTCAGCTCCGTAACACAGGAATACTGGCAGCCACTTCGTGCACAGCAATATCACACAATGACAAATACAATCGCCAGCAGATTTTTTTTTAGTGATGTTAGTTGGGGGATACACATTGGCACCAGTGCCCGGGAAGATCTCACCCCACACCCACTCCCCACCTTTGCACTCAGAACAGACTCCTCTGACAGTGCGGCGCTCCCTCAGCACTGACCCTCTGACAGTGCGGCGCTCCCTCAGCACTGACCCTCGGACAGTGCGGCACTCCCTCAGCACTGACACTGGGGAATGTTGACCTGGATTATGGGGCTCTCGTGTGTAGAATGTGATTGTATAGCTGGCTTTCTCAGTTGGAGGGGACTGGGAGGGGGACTGGGGTGGGAAAGCCACTGACTACGAGCTCAGCCAAAGAGGAGCCGATGAAATCCGGTTGAGCTGAAATTCAAGAGTGTGTAAAGTTGATGTCTGAACAGCCGAGTGTGGGAATAATTGATCCGGGATTCAGGAAAGGTTTCCCACCATGATGCCTGATCTTTCAGCCCATCAACAAGTGGTAGCACAGATGCGATTGTCCTCCCTCTGAGGCATAATGACCCTCTGACTCTCACTGGCATGGGCCATGGAGTGGGAAAGCTGCGACTCGACTGAAGCCGTCTAGACAGAGGGATAAGCCACTGTTGCCTCGCAAAGAGCATGGAGACATGCTGACCCTTTCCCAGTGTTTGCTGGTTGTGTGAAGAACATTATCTACAGCACATCAGGAGAGGGATTGTGTATATCGCAGGGTTTGATATTCTCCCGTATGAGGAAACACAATCATATATCTCACAGCGAGACAGCGGCTGGATTAACAATTTAATGAAACGCTGCCTGACCTGCTTTCAACTTGACTTGGAGAAAAATGTGCACCATATCGAGAGGCTCATAGTCTGCAGACACAAAGAGAAGCTTTAAATTCTGCTCCCGCTCCACTTCTCATTTTCTTAATTGTCTTCCCTTCCGCCATCCCTCTCTTCCCCCACCAGCCATACCCCTCTTTCTCTCTGTCTCTCCTCCCCGCATCCCTCTCTCTATCTCTTCCTCTCCTCAGCTATCATCTCTCTCTCCCTCTCCCCCCCACCAGCCCTCTCTCTCCTACCCTCCCACCATCCCTCTCTCTCTCCTCCCCTCCCATCATCCCTCTCTCTCTCCTCCCCCTATATCTCTCTCCTCTCTGCCATCCCCCTCTCTCTCTCCCTCCTCCACCACCCCTCTCTCTCTACCCCCCAATCCACCCCCTCTCTCCCCTCTGCCATCCTTTTCTTTCTCTCTCCCTCCTCCACCATTCCTCTCTCTCTCTTTCTCTCCACCTTCACCATTCCCCCCCCAATCTCTCTCTCTCCATCCTGAACCATCCTATACTCTCTCTCCCCCCTGCATCATCACTCTATCTCTATTCCCTGTCATCCCTCTCTCTCCCCTCCACCATTCCTCTCTCTTCTTCCTCCCCCATCCCTCTCTCTCCCCCTCTGCTGCCCTTTCTTCTATCTCTCTCTTTCATTCTCCCCACTTTCCTCTCTCTGCCCCGCCATACCTTTATCTCTCCCTCTCCTCTCCCCCTGCACCATCCTTCTTTCCCTTTCTTACTCCTTATCCCCACCCCCCTGCACCCCACCACTGGGAAACCTCAATCTGAGTGCATTCAGACACCAATTAATTTGGAATTAGAGAATGACTGTGATCTAACCGAGTTTTGATACAGATTCAAACATAACTTCTCCATTTTCCAATGCCGTCCCTCTAGAAATGAATCCTCACGTCTGAGTTGGAAAGGGTCGGGAAGGGGTAAAGTGTAAGTGAAGGCATACAGTACCAGGAGTAGAGAAGGTTTCTCGAGTCCAGTTTTAGCTGAGGCTGAGAGTTTAAGAGCAGGAAGTTTAAGCTCGCACCTTACAGAACACTAGTTAGGCCACAGCTAGAGTACTGTATCCAGTGCAGGTCACTCCTATCCAGGAAGGGTGTGATCTGTATGTGAGAGAGCATACGGAGGATGTTTCCAGGACTGGGGAATTTTATTGGAAAGATTGGAGATGCTGGGCTTGTTTTCATTGGGAGATAAAGTACCAAATGAAAGGTTATTGCTGAAAATAAAAGCTCATGGGGATAACATATTGGCCTAGATTGAAGACTGGTTAGCCAACAGGATACACAGAGTAGGCACAAATGGGTCTTTTTCTGGTTGGCAGGGCGTGACAAGTGGAGTGCCACAGGGATCAGTGCTGGAGCTGCAACATTTTACAATTTATATAAATGACTCGGATGGAAATGGGTGTGGGATGGTTGTTTGCTGGTGCCACAAAGATAGTTAGGAAAGTAAGATGTAAGGAAGACTCAAGGAGATTATAAAGGGATACAGATAGGTTAAGTGAGTGGGCACAAATCTGGCAAATGGAGTGTAATGTGGGTGAATGTGGAATTGTCCATTTTGGTAGGAAGAGTAAAAAGAAGCTTATTATTTAAATGGTGAGAGATTGCAGAGCTCTGACATACAGAGGGATTTGGGTGTCCTCATGCACAAATCACATTGGGCTGGTATACAAGTACAGTGAGTAATGAGGAAAGCTCAGAGAATGTTTTTGTTTATTGTGAGGAAAAGTGATTACAAGAGCTGCGATGTTACGTTGCAGTTGTATGGAGCATTGGTGAGATCAGGTCTGGAGTATTGTGCACAGTATGGGTCTCCTTATTGAAGGAAAGATGTCCGTGTGTTGGAAATGGCTCGGAGAAAGTTTCCCAGGCGAACACCAGGAACAGGCGAGGTGTTTTATGAGGAGAGATCGAGGAGGTTCAGATTGTATCCGCTAGAGTTTGGAAGAGTGAGGGACAATGCGATGGAAACCTTTCAGATCCGGGGGGGCGGTCGGGGGGGCGGCGGGGGGGGGGAGGTGGGGGGTGGTGGTAATTGACAGGGTGGGTGTTGTGGAGAGGATGTTCCCTCTTGTGGGAGAATCTGGAAACGGGGTGGGGCAGGGTGAGGGTCACTGTTTAAACATAAGGGACCGTCCACTTCAGATGGAGATGGTGGGAAATGTTTTTTCTTGAGGTGTAGGGGCAGTCGGGGTGGGGCCAGGAGGGAGGGGTGGGTGGTGGGGTTTCCGGAACTCTCTTCCTCAGAAGGCGGTGGGAGATTCTGCAAATATTTTTAAGGCAGAGCCAGGTAGAGTCTTGATTAACAAGGGGGTGAATGTTATCGGGGGTCAGCAAGAATGTGGGGTTGAGGTTACGATCATTTCAGCCACGGTGTCACTGAATGAGGGAGCAGCTCGAGGGGCTGCTTTGTTCCAACATTAACACATGCTGCTACCTTACCTTACTGCCGCTGTTAACACCTCCTTTAGCCCTTTGCACTGCTGTTAACAATTCTTCCGTCTTCCTATTAACCTTCATTGCCATCTCTCTGAGCTCCCACCAATCACTGGCCTGATTTGTTCTCCTGTGCCTTAATTTAGTTTGTTTTTATGGAAAGGGGAGGCCTTGAGGAGATTTCATTGCAACTTATAAAGACATGAGTAGCTGTGACAGATTGGGTAGATTGGAGCTATTCCCCTTGGCTTCGAGCTCAGTAACCAGGGGTGAAGATTTAAAACGGAAAGATAAGAGGGTACAATTAAAAAAAGCAAAATACTGTGGACACCAGAAATCTGAAACCAAAACAGGAAATGCTGGAAAAACTCAGTGGGTCTGGCAGCATCTGTGAAGTCAGAGGACAGAGTTAACATTTCGAGTCTGTACGATCTTCATCTGAGTTAAGGGAGGGAGAAGTGTGTTGGATTCTATTCTGCATACGAGGGAGTGGAGCAGTCATGGCAGATCAGTGATTGGTAGGAGCTCAGAGAGATGGCAAGGAAGGTGTGTAGGTCCTGAGAAGTAGGAATTGTTAATGGCAATGCGAAGGGCTAAAGGAGGTGTTAATAGCAGCAATAAGGTGAGGTAGCAGAGTATGTGAATGTCAGGATAAAAAGTAGTGATCAGTGATAACAGAACAAAAGAACAAGTGACAGCTGGCCCAATGCAGGAGGGGAGGGGGATTTGTACCAGGACAAAAAAAACATATTGGATTCAAAGAAAAAGGTCAGAATGGAGGAGGAAGTTCAGACCCTGTGCTGAGTCCTGAGGATTTTACCATGCCTAATGGGAAGGAGGTGCTGTTCTCCAGCTTGCGATGGGCTTCATTGGAACATTGCAGCAGGCCGAGGACAGACGCGGGGGCATGAGAGCAGGATGGTGTGGTGAAATGGCAAGAGATAAAAGACGAGGTGATGGGGGGGGGGAATGAAGGGGGGGGGGAATGAAGGGGGGGTGGTGGGTCACACTTGCGGATGGAGCGAAGATGTTCTCGGGTGTTTTGCGATGATGTCACGCTGGAGTTGGCACACAGGCTGTTCAAGGTCAGGAAGGGAGGCTGAGAGGAGAAAATTCTTCCACTCAAACAGTGCTGGGGATCTGCAGAACCATTGGCAGAACAGGTGGCAGAGATAGAAACCCTCATCACATTTGGAACTGCTCAGAAATCCAGGTGTTGGAACCCACAGGGCTGTGGGCCAACTGGGCAAGGCTGGGTATCTGTTCAGTTGACACATGGAGTATGGGCTGAATGGTCTCTATTCACGTGCTGTCAATCTTCCTCCCTTGTTAAGTCACCGACTCCAGTGAAACACCCAGCCCTCTCTCAAACCAGAAGACGCAACTGCTTAACCTTCTGGAGGGCTACAGACTGCAACCCCACCCACCCATGACCCCCCCCTCCTCTCCACTCGCTCCCCTCCTCCCCACCAGAGAGCTACTCACCCAAGGTGAACATGAATGGATAGATCAGGTCCATCAGTTTGAGGAAGGCTTGAATCATACTATCAGTGTACACTACAAATGGAGAGGGGGAAGAAACAGGAAATATAACATTAACTCTGTTTCAGATGGCACAACCAACTCAAATCTCCAATACTAATTACACTCGACCAGCCGCGCTTGCGAAACCCAACAGCATGACTCCTAATCATAGAATGTTACAGCTCAGAAACAGGCCTTTTGGCCCTTCTTGACTGTGCCGAATCATTTTTTTGCCTAGTCCCACTGACCTGCACCTGGACCATATCCCTCCACCCCCCTCTCATCTATGTACCTGTCCAAATTTTTCTTAAATGTTAAAAGCCCACATTCACCACTTCATCTGGCAGCTCATTCCACACTCCCACCACTCTCCATGTGAAGAAGCACCCCCCCCCCAATATTCCCTTTAAACTTCTCCCCCTTCACCCTTAACCCATGTCCTCTAGATTTTTCTCTCCGAGCCTCAGTGGAAAAAGCCTGCTTGCATTCACTCTATCTGTACCCTTCATAATTTTATACATCCATAATTTTTTACAAATCTCCCCTCATTCTTCTACACTCCAGGGAATAAAGTCCTAACCTATTCAACCTTTCTCTGTAACTCAGTTTCTCAAGTCCTGGAAACATCCTCGTAAACCTTCTCTGCTCTCTTTCAACCTTATTAATATTCTTCCTGTAATTAGGTGACCAAAACTGCAAACAATACTCTAAATTCAGCCTCACCAATGTCTTATACAACCTCACCATAACATTCCAATTCTTATACTCAATACTTTGATTTATAAAGGCCAATGTACCAAAAGCACTCTTTATGACCCCATCTAACTGTGACGCCACTTTGAGAGAATTATGTATCTGTATTCCCAGATCCCTCTGTTCTTCTACACTTTTCAGTGGCCTACCATTTACCTTTACGTTAAATGTGATTCTGCATTTTGGACAGCACTTACTGACCAATGCCAAGTGTGCTTACAGTTACTCTAGCAACCAGTTTCAGGTGATCAGTTGGCCTGATAATGGCCTGACTTTCTGCTCGCCAGAAGCTACAGATATTCCCTGTTGTGTTTCTCTGCAGCCACAAGGGATGTGACCAGGCATTGCATCCTTTCTTGCATGAAACAACTAATTGAACAACAGTTTCCTGGGTGCATTCTCCACAGTAACACCTCCACCAATGACAAGAGGATTCAAGTAAAGGGGTCTTACTGCAGCTGTATAACAAGCCCAGAGTACTGTGTGCAGTTTTGGTCTCCTTATCCAAGGAAGGATATGCTTGCCACAGAGGCAGTGTGACAGAAGTTCACCAGACTGGTTCTTGGAATGGAAGGATTGTCCGACGCAGAAAGATTAATTAAGATGGGGCCTTTATATTCTGGAATTTGGATGAATTAGACATGGTCTCATTCAAACATATAAAATTCTACAAGGATGTGACAGGGTAGATGTGGATCGGATATTTCTCCAGGCTGGGGGGAGAGGGGAAAGATCGAGTACCAGGGGCTACAGTGGTTAGCACTATTGCCTCACAGCACCAGGGACCCAGATTCGATTCCCGGCTTGGGTCACTGTTTGCGTGGAGTTTGCATGTTGTTCTTGTGTCTGCTTGGGTTTCCTTCCACGGTCCAAAGATGCGTAGGTTAGATGAATTGGCCATGCTAAATTGTCCCTTACTGTCCAAACTGCCATCCCTCCTCACCCATTTCCAATCAGTTCTCCTCATAAAAATCAGATAGTGAGAGTTAGAGCAGCAGCCAATCCAAAAGTGCCTCAGGATTATATTTTCTCCTAGTGTGGTCGCTGCGATAATGTAGGAAGTGAGGAGCCAGTGTGCTCATAGCAACCTCCCATGTGATAATAATCCAGATCATCTGTTTTATTAGTGGTGTTGGTTCAGGGCTAAATATTGATCCCAAGATAATGAAGAGAACTCCACCACAACCCCGGTCCTCCCCACATCATCATCCCTCACCCCGCCCACCACTTTTCTTCCAAATAGCGACCCTGCAATATTTTACACCCAAGAGGGCAGACAAAGCCTCAGTCTCATCCTGAAAGACAGAACATCTAACCTTCTCTCAGAACTGACCCTCTGACAGTGCGGCACTCCCTCAGCATTGACCCCCTGACAGTGCGGCACTCCCTCAGCATTGACCCCCTGACAGTGCGGCACTCCCTCAGCACTGACCCTCGGACAGTGCGGCACTCCCTCAGCACTGACCCTCGGACAGTGCGGCACTCCCTCAGCACTGACCCTCGGACAGTGCGGCACTCCCTCAGCACTGACCCTCGGACAGTGCGGCACTCCCTCAGCACTGACCCTCGGACAGTGCGGCACTCCCTCAGCACTGACCCTCGGACAGTGCGGCACTCCCTCAGCACTGACCCTCGGACAGTGCGGCACTCCCTCAGCACTGACCCTCGGACAGTGCGGCACTCCCTCAGCACTGACCCTCGGACAGTGCGGCACTCCCTCAGCACTGACCCTCGGACAGTGCGGCACTCCCTCAGCACTGACCCTCGGACAGTGCGGCACTCCCTCAGCACTGACCCTCGGACAGTGCGGCACTCCCTCAGCACTGACCCTCGGACAGTGCGGCACTCCCTCAGCACTGACCCTCGGACAGTGCGGCACTCCCTCAGCACTGACCCTCGGACAGTGCGGCACTCCCTCAGCACTGACCCTCGGACAGTGCGGCACTCCCTCAGCACTGACCCTCGGACAGTGCGGCACTCCCTCAGCACTGACCCTCGGACAGTGCGGCACTCCCTCAGCACTGACCCCCTGACAGTGCGGCACTCCCTCAGCACTGACCCCCTGACAGTGCGGCACTCCCTCAGCACTGACCCTCGGACAGTGCGGCACTCCCTCAGCACTGACCCTCTGACAGTGCGGCACTCCCTCAGCACTGACCCCCTGACAGTGCGGCACTCCCTCAGCATTGACCCCCTGACAGTGCGGCACTCCCTCAGCACTGACCCTCGGACAGTGCGGCACTCCCTCAGCACTGACCCTCGGACAGTGCGGCACTCCCTCAGCACTGACCCTCGGACAGTGCGGCACTCCCTCAGCACTGACCCCCTGACAGTGCGGCACTCCCTCAGCACTGACCCTCGGACAGTGCGGCACTCCCTCAGCACTGACCCTCGGACAGTGCGGCACTCCCTCAGCACTGACCCTCGGACAGTGCGGCACTCCCTCAGCACTGACCCCCGGACAGTGCGGCACTCCCTCAGCACTGACCCCCGGACAGTGCGGCACTCCCTCAGCACTGACCCCCGGACAGTGCGGCACTCCCTCAGCACTGACCCTCGGACAGTGCGGCACTCCCTCAGCACTGACCCTCGGACAGTGCGGCACTCCCTCAGCACTGACCCTCGGACAGTGCGGCACTCCCTCAGCACTGACCCTCGGACAGTGCGGCACTCCCTCAGCACTGACCCTCGGACAGTGCGGCACTCCCTCAGCACTGACCCTCGGACAGTGCGGCACTCCCCCAGCACTGACCCTCGGACAGTGCGGCACTCCCTCAGCACTGACCCTCTGACAGTGCGGCACTCCCTCAGCACTGACCCTCTGACAGTGTGGAGCATCAGTACCACCACCACCCCCCCCAGCAACACATAGCTATCTCACCCATAGTGAACTCCCTGGTGGAGCTGAGGACAGGGTCCAGTTGGGAAGAACATTCCTGTTCAGTCGCCACCAGCAGACACCTTCTCATCAGCTCCATGAACTTGGTCCACAGCCTCTTGTCACAGTCCATGCAGCCTTCAGCCGGCCGGAGCCCGAGGGCGAGCAGGAACAAGGCTGTGAAAGGCAGGGACATCTTGACTCTGAGTGCCAGGAGTGGCTGCCGCGGCTCAGCCTCTCTCCCTGTCCCTGTGTCCCAGGCAGAGAGTGGCAGCGAGCCCGCACTCTGCCGCAACAATCATCCCCAGGGCAATGCCTGCACACTCTCACCGTCACAATCTACAGCAACATCCCCCCGACACAGACCCCCTCCCGGCAGAGTCCCCCTCCCACAGAGACCCTCCCGGCAGAGAACCCCCTCCCCCGACAGAGACCCTCCCGACAGAGACCCCCCCCGACAGAGACCCACCTTCCCGACACAGACCCCCGGCAGAGACGCCCCCCCCTCCCGACATAGATCCCCTCCCACAGAAATCCCCCCCTCCCCCCCCGACAGAGACCCCTTCCCACAGAGACCCGCCCCAGGCAGAGACCCCCTCCCACAGAGACCCTCTCCCGACAGAGACTCCTTCCCACAGAGACTCCCCTCCCCGACGGAGACCCACCTTCCCGACACAGACCCCCGGCAGAGATCCCCCCTCCCGACAGAGATCTCCTCCCACAGAGACCCCCACCCCGCCAGGAAGAGAACCCCCCGAAAGACTCACCCCTCGACACAGACTCCCCAGCAGAGACCCGCTCCCCCCCCGGCACAAACCCCCTCCAGACAGAGAACCCCAGCACTCTCCACATAGACAAGGACCCCCACTCCAGCACCCATCATCACACAGACCAAGACCCCCACCCCCATTTCTCAGTGACATCTCCCCTTATCCCACCAACAATCTCCAGCTCAATGCTCCACTCCGGCCATGACAACACCTCAATGTGATTGGCCAATCTCTCCCAAAGACACACCCCTACCCATCGGACAGCCAATCAGAGTGAGCAAGATGCAAGAAGCCCAGGTCAGAGAGGCTGAGTGGGAGGAATGGAAATTCATCTGAGTGAGTGAGGACTGACTGAGTCAGTGAGTGCAGGAGGCTCTCATGAGAAGGAACTGGAAGATGAGTGAGTGGAGGAGGGAAAGAGAGGAGAGAGAGGGAAAGTGGGAGATGGAGCAAAAGAGAAAAGAAGGGGAGAGAGAAAATGGTGGAGAAAGAAAGGGAGGGGAGAGAGAGAGGTTAAGGAGAAAGGGAAAACAGGAGAAGGAAAAGAAGTTGGAAAGAGGAAAGTGATTGAGAGAGGTTTTAAAGAGAGCTGGGGAGAAAGAGAATGGGGGAGAGCAAAAGGGAAAGAAGGATGGTGAAGACTCTCCAGGGACCATATCCCTCTGTTCCCATCCTCTTCATGTATTTGTTAAGACGCCCCTTAAAAGTCACCATCATATCTGTTTTCACTACTAGCAGCGAGTTCCAGGCAGCCACCGCCTTTTGTGTAAAAAACTTGTCTCATATATCTCCTTTAAACCTTGGCCCTCGCACCTTAAACCTGTGCCCCCTAGTAATTGACTCTTCCACCATGGGAAAAAGCTTCTGACTATCCACTCTGTCCATGCCCCTCATAATCTTGTAGGCTTCTATCAGGTTGCCCCTCAACCTTCATCGTCCCAGTGAGAACAAACCAAGTTTCTCCAACCTATCCTTGTAGCCAATGCCCCCCATACCAGGCAACATCCTGGCAAACTTCTTCTGTACTCTCTCCAAAGCCTCTAAGTCCTTCTGGTAGTGTGGCAACCAGAATTGAACACTATATTCCAAGTGCGGCCTAACTAAGTTCTATAAAGCTGCAAGACGATTGGCCAATTTTTAAACTCAATGCCACGGCCGATGAAGGCAAGCATACCGTATGCCTTCTTGACTGCCTTCTCCACCTGCATTGCAACTTTCAGTGACCTGTGTAATGCAAATTGCTTTGTCTATCAATACTCTTAAGGGTTCTGCCGTTTACTATATATTTCCCATCTGTATTAGACCTTCCAAAATGCATTACCTCACATTTGTCTGGATTAAACTCCATCTGCCATCTGTCCGCCCAAGTCTCTAACCGATGTATAGCCTGCAGTATTGTCTGACCATGCTTTTCCAAATGCGCAAATCCTATCCCTAAAAATCCTCTCCAGTCGCTTCCCATTTGAATCAAGATGGTGCCAAAGCATGGAAACTTCTTGCAAGCTGTGTCCAATGTACTTTCTAATTACATCTCCCTTACTCTCGTTCTATACTTCCAAAACTTTATTCTAACTCTTTAAACTCTCTAACAAATGTTTTAATTCAATCTCTTGCATTGAGTTGATCTTTCTCTACACCCTAACTATGACTGTAACACTACATTCTGCACCCTGTCCTTTCTTTCTCTATAAATGGTATGCTTTGTATAGCATACAAGAAGCAATACTTTTCACTGTATACTAATACATATGACAATAATAAATCAAATCAAATCAACCACTGATGTGAGGTTCACCAGACTATAATTAGATCCCATTAGGCCCTGGGGACTTATCCACCTTAATGTTCTTCAAGAGACCTAACACCACTTCTTTCTTGATCTCAAAATGTCCTAGCATATTAGCATGCACCGCACTAACCTCACTATCAAGCTTATAGCTCGAGGGGCACTACACTACATCAAGCACAGTCACGCTCACACACATAGACAAACTAAGGGGCAATTCAGCGTGACCAATGGCTAACCCTAACTACTTGTATTAACAGAATTCATTTTGCTTCTGTCAATACGTGACAATGAAAATAGTTGCAGCATTCAGAAAGCACCTTCAGAACTGATACAAAAGCTGAGCAACATCACGGGTTGGCACAGTGGTTAGCACTGCTGCCTCACAGTGCCAGGGTCCCGGCTTCAATTCGCGGCTCGGATCACTCTGTGCGGAGTCTGCACGTTCTCCCTGTGTCTGCATGGGTTTCCGCCGGGTGCTCTGGTTTCCTCCCACAGTCTGAAAGGCCTGCTGATTAGGTGCATTGGCCGTGTTAAGTTGCCCCTCAGTGTATCCTAACAGGCCCAGAGTGTGGTGACTAGTGGATTTTCACAATAACTTCATTGCAGTGTTAATGTAAGCTTACTTGTGACTAATAAACTTCTTAAAAAAATCTTTGTTGCTATTTGTCTACATTGGCTTCACACTCCCCGCAGCCCTTCTCCCCGTTTCACACTCATTTTCACTGGAGTCTGATCTGTGCGTATTCTGTGACCTCGCTCCTGTGCACAGTCCCATCACCGCGGGACAGCTTCGAGAGATTAATGTTGGCGTAGAGAAGCTGATTGGGATTTTCATGTCCAGTATCTCCTCCCAATGAATCTTCCGAGAGATCCCAGGGAATGGGTGTCTCCTCCTCTCTATTTGTGTCTCTGGTTGTGTTCTGGGAGTCAGTAAACAGCATGTTCTGTTTATCCTACAGAGAAATGGAAATGGAAGACATGATCACATCAATCCCTGGTGCTGATAGGGTTAAATTATAATGTAGCTTCATGAGTGTCAGTAAGGGATCAATGCATCTGTTGTTTTCTCCCCATTTCTCTCCTTCTGTCCCTCACTCTCTGTCTCTCTTCCTCATGCTCTCTTTGTCCATCTCTCTCTCTCCATATCTTTGTCTTTCTCTCTCTCTGTTTCTCTCTCTCCCTGATGCCCTCTCGCTCTAAGCCTCTCACTCTCTCTTCCTCTTTCTCTCTGTCTCTCCCTCTCGCATAGAATCAAAGAATCCCTGCAGTGCAGAAGGACATTAAGAAGTCTCACAACACCAGGTTAAAGTCCAACAGGTTTATTTGGCAGCACTAGCTTTTGGAGTTTCAAACTCCTTCATCAGGTGAGTCAGACTTGTGTTCACAAACAAGGCACATAAAGACACAAACTCAAGATAATGGTTGAAATGCGAGTCTTTACAGGTAATCAAGTCTTAAAGGTACAGACAGTGTGAGTGGAGAGAGGATTAAGCACAGGTTAAAGAGATGTGTACTGTCTCCAGCCGGGACAGTTAGTGAGATTTTGCAAGCCTAGCCAAGTCGTGGAGGTTACAGATAGTGTGACATGAACCCAAGATCCCGGTTGAAGCCGTCCTCGCGTGTGCAGAACTTGGCTATCAATTTCTGCTCAGCAATTCTTCGTTGCTGTGTGTTGTGAAGGCCGCCTTGGAGAATGCTTACCTGAAGATCAGAGGTTGAATGCCTGTGACTGCTGAAGTGTTCCCTGATTGGAAGGGAACACTCCTGCTTGGTGCTTGTTGAGTGGTGTTCATTCATTCGTTGTCGTAGCGTCTGCATGGTCTCCCCAGTGTACCATGCCTCGGGACATCCTTTCCTGTAGGGTATCAGGTAGACAACGTTGGCCGAGTTGCAACAGTATGTACCGTGTACCTGGTGGATGGTGTTCTCATGTGAGATGATGGCATCCATGTTGATGATCCAGCATGTCTCGCAGAGGTTGCTGTGGCAGGGTTGTGTGGTGTCGTGGTCACTGTTCTCCTGAAGGCTGGGTAGTTTGCTGTAGACAATGGTCTGTTGAGGTTGTGCAGCTGTTCGAAGGCAAGAAGTGGGGGTACGGGGATGGCCTTGGTGAGATGTTCGTCTTCATCAATGATATGTTGAAGGCTCTGGAGAAGATGTCGTAGCTCTTCCACTCCAGGGAAGTACTGGACGACAAAGGGTACTCTGTCCACCATGTCCTGTGTTTATCTTCTGAGGAGGTTGGTACGGTTTTTCGCTGTGGCACATCGGAACTGTCGATCGATGAGTCGAGCGTCATAGCCTGTTCTCATGAGGACGTCTTTCAGCGACTGGGGGTGTCTGTTGCGATCTTTCTCATCTGAGCAGATCCTGTGTATACGGAGGGGATGGCTTCTTTAATGTGTTTAGGGTGGAAACTGGAGAAGTGGAGCATTGTGAGGTTATCTGTGGGCTTGCGGTACAGTGAGGTACTGAGGTGACTGTCCTTGATGGAGATGCGTGTGTCCAAGAATGCAACCGATTCCGGAGAATAGTCCATGGTGAGTCTGATGGTGTGGTGAACTTCTTGATGTCATCATATAGTTGTTTCAGTGATTGTTCACCATGATTCCAAAGGAAGAAAATGTCATCAATGTATCTAGTGTCTTGCATCAGTCGAAGGTCCTGTGTGGTGAAGAAGTCTTGTTTGAGCCTGTGCATGAAGATATTGGCACATTGAGGTGCGAATTTGGTCCCCACGGCTGTTCCATGTGTCTGGATGAAAGCTTGTGGGATTACTATCAAATAAATTGGTCGGGCTTCAACCTGGTGTTGTGAGACTTACTGTGCTTACCCCAGTCCAATGCTGGCATCTCTACATCATGACTACCATCAACAACACAAACTGCCGGATCCAAGTGGAGAGGATCTCCAAGAAGATTGCGCATATCGACATAGACATCAAGTTTTTACAAAGATGCAAGAAAGCAGACAAGATACCGAAAGGACTACACATCACGAACCCACTCAGGTCAACCTATAACACAAACTTTGCTGAGAGATTTTGCCGTCGCACCTCTCTCACACTCTTCAACCACCTCATACACCAGTTCTACAGAAAACGCCGCATCCTGGAAACCAAGATAGAATACATACTCTCAACTTGTGCTTGGGATGCAGACCAGCTGCAAATCTCTGCCAAGCAGATGAAACAAAGAAACTACACCATCTACATGCACACCAAGAACAGGAAACTTGAGAAACTCGGCATCACCACCAGCAACAACCAAGCCTACCCCAGTAGCACAGTAGGAAACAGCACCACCACAGGGAAGTCCACTGTCAACTTGCTGGACTACACATTTCAACCAGGTGAAATCGAAGTTCTCAGCCAAGGGCTCAATCTCTGCCCCACCACCAAAATGGACCCCATCAGTCTCGCAGTGGACACAGAGGAATTCATCAGGCGAATGAGGCTGCGGGAGTTCTTCCACAACCCCCAAGAGGCCAATAGCGAATACAATGAGACAGCCAGTGAACCAGAACAGCCGACAGATAGATCCACAGTGTAGTAACTGAAGAGGAAAGAGTCCAATTGGACTCCTCTGGAAGACCACTGCTCTCGACTGGACATGTATGCCCAAGCCATCAGGAGGTGCGTCAACACCAGATTCATCAGCCCTGAACATCACCCAAGCATAACTCAATGCCATCCATGCTCTCAAGACCAACCGCAACATTGTCATCAAACCAGCAGACAAAGGAGGGGCCATTGTCATCCTGAACAGAATGGATTACTGCAAAGAAGTGTACCGACAACTAAACAATGAGGAACACTACAGACAGCTACCCACAGATCTAACCAAAGAACATACCCGTCAACTCAACACTCTGATCAAGATCTTTGATCCGGACCTTCAGAGCACCCTCCGTGTTCTCATCCCATGTACTCCCTGTGTTGGAGATCTCTACTAGATATATCTAGATATATCTCTCTATATCTATCTTATCCATGTAACTGTCTAAATGCTTTTTAAAAGACAAAATTGTACCTGCCTCTACTACCACCTGTGGCAGCTTGTTCCAGACACTCACCACCCTCTGTTTGAAAAAATTGCCCTCTGGACACTTTTGTATCTCTTCCCTCCCTCCTTAAACCTAAGCCTTCTAGTTTTAGACTCCCCTACCTTTGGGAAAAGTTATTGACAATCTAGCTGGTCTATGCCCCTCATTATTTTAAAGACCTCTATAAGATCACCCCTCAGCCTTCTACGCTCCAGAGAAAAAAGTCCCAGTCTATCCAACCTCTCCTTATAACTCAAACCATCAAGTCCCGGTAGCATCCTAGTAAATCTTTTTTTCACTCTTTCTGGTTTGATAATATCCTTTCCATAATAGGGTGACGAGAATTGCACACAGTAGCCTTACCAATATCTTGTACAACTTCAACAAGACATCCCAACTCCCGTATTCAATGTTCTGACCAATGAAACCAAGCATGCTGAATGCCTTCTTCACCACTCTGTCCACCTGTGACTCCACTTTCAAGGAGCTATGAACGCGTACCCCTAGATCTCTTTGTTCTGTAACTCTCCCCAACGCCCTACCATTAACTGAGTAAATCCTGCCCTGGTTCAATCTACCAAAATGCATCGTCTCGCATTTGTCTAAATTAAGCTTCAGGGTTGCCAATAGTGGAGATTGGAAACCCAATAACTAATCTTTTATTCACTCGTTAAAAGTTCATCAGCAGTTTCTGTGACTCTGTTCAGTCGTTGTTCTCCACATTTCTAAATAAAGAATAAGCATTCGGATCCATCAAGCCAAGTTTTAACCTGGGATCTGACTTGTCCAGTCGTAACATCAACTGAGATTATAACACTAACATTGAAGCAGTAACATCTCTCTCCTCTATTTCAAGTTCCAGATCCTGTCACTGTACAATTTGAAATTGATCTCTGAGAATTATCAAAAGAAAGGAACATTTTTTAAATTCTTTCATGGGATGTGAACTTTGTTGACTGGGCCAACATTTACTGTTCATCCCCAACAGCACTTCAGAGTCAACCACATTGTTGTGTGGGTCTGGAGTCACGCTTAGGCCAGATCGGATAGGTACAACAGATTTCCTTCCCTAAAGGGCATTATTGAACCAGATGGGTTTTTATGACAATGGTTTTATTGTCATCAGTAGATTCTTAATTCCAGATCTACATTGAATTCAAATTTTGCCATCTGCCTTGGTGGCATTCGAACCCAGGTTCCCAGAGCATTGCCCTGGGCCCTTGGATTACTAGCCCAGCGACAATACCACTGCACCACCTACCCCCACAAGATGCCAAATTAGTGACTTTTGGAACAAATAGATTATGTTTTAAAAATGCAACGGTCTCCAGAAGTTTGTATCGGTTTCAAATCCAAAGTAATAATTCTGCTGCGGCAACGGATTCCAGCAAAAGACTCAAAAACCCGGAATCCGCTATTTTTTTCCTGGCATCACTGAATCTTGATTTGGCTGAAAGACATCCTCCTACAATATACCATGTTATTGTGTCTATGTGTGTGAGAGGGAATGTGTGTGTGTGAGAGAGAGTGTGTGAGAGAGAGTGTGTGTGTGAGAGAAAGTGTGTGTGAGAGAGAGTGTGTGTGAGAGAGTGTGTGTGTGAGAGAGAGTGTGAGAGACAGTGTGTGGGAGAGTGTGTGTTAGAGAGTGTGTGTGTGAGAGAGAGAGTGTGTGTGAGAGAGTGTGTGTGAGAGAGAGTGTGTGTGTGAGAGAGAGTGTGTGTGTGAGAGAGAGTGTGTGTGTGAGAGAGAGAGTGTGTGTGAGAGTGTGACAGACAGTGTGTGGGAGAGTGTGTGTTAGAGAGTGTGTGTGCGAGAGAGAGAGTGTGTGAGAGAGTGTGTGCGTGTTTGTGTGCGACTGTGTGTGTGACAGTGTGTATGTGAGAGAGAATGTGCATGTGTGTGTGTTTGAGAGTGTACGTGAGAGGAAGTGTATATGTGTGAGAGAGAGAGAGCATGTGTATGTGTGTGTTTGAGAGAGTGTATGTGTGACAGGAAGTGTCTGTGCGTGTGAGAGAGTGTGTGTGTGTTTCAGAGAGTATGTGTGAGAAAGTGTGTGTGTGTTTGAAGAGAATGTGTGTGAGAGAGAGTGTGTGTGTGAGAGGGAGTGTATGAGAGAGAGTATGTGCGCGTGAATGAGTTTGTGTGTGTGAGAGAGTTTGTGACAATGTGTGTATTAGTAAGAGGTATTGATGGAAGGGATGAACCTGTTTCTTTGTGTGAAGTTAATTTAAGAAGTTTTGTAAATGATCTTGTTACAGTGGGAATTATTTTTAAACTACTTATTGTGAGGAGCAGGTTTCATCTCAGATAATGATTAGGCTTGTGGGGACGTAATGTGGTGATAACTGTGTTGCAACAGGAAGTTAGTCATGATGATCTTAATAAACCTTTGAAAACTACTGTGGATGAAAATGAGGCACTCATTGCAGATAGCAAGAAACTGAAGGAAATCCTTTCTGACAGAAAATCAACTTTCGCATATGAAAGAGGAGTTTGCAAATGAAAAGAGAACTGATGGGAACTATTGAGAAGCAGTCAGGGAAAGTGGAACACTCGGCTGAGGACTTGAACTGCCTAAAGGATAAAACTTAAAAAAGCAAACTTGTCGATGGTTGAGCTTCAGTTAAGACTTGTGAACTTCAAGCATTGCAAGTATTTATGAAATATTGTGGAAAATGCCTTGAACAAGAAAAAGCGATTCTGAAAAAGTCAGAATAACTGGCTGAATGCAGATTTAAAAAGCAAAACTAACAAACGGTTGGAACCTTATTGTGAGAAGAACAACGAGGGTTGGAATTCTCCGGTTGTTCATGCTGGTGGGATTCTCCTGTCCCGCTAGCAATGCATGCCCACTGGTGGATTTCCCGCCGGCATGGGGTGACGTCAGTGGAAATTCCCACTGGCACAGGCGCAACCAGAGAATCCCACTGCTAGCAAACAACACAGCATCTCCCACTGGCAGGAAATATGCAGCTGGGGAGGCCAGAGAATTCGGCCCAAGAGTTTTGAACTTCAAAGCGAAATGGAGAAATGAAAGAGAAGGTGGCTGGTATGGAGTGACACATTTCGAAAACTGTTTGCGTGAATAAAAACTCATTGTTGAGTGCTGACTGAGTAAGAACATAAGAACATAAGAAATAGGAACAGGAGTAGGCCATCTAGCCCTTCGAGCCTGCCCCGCCATTCAATAAGATCATGGCTGATCTGAAGTGGCTCAGTTCCACTTTCCCGCTTTCTCCCCATAACCCTTAATTCCATTGCCTACCAAAAACCTACCTACCCGTGTCTTAAATATATTTAGCGAGGTAGCCTCCAGCACTTCAATGGGCAGAGAATTCCAGAGATTCACCACCCTTTGAGTGAAGAAGTTCCTCCTCAACTCCGTTCTAAACTGCTCCCCCCTTATCTTGAGGCTGTGCCCTCTAGTCCTGCTGTCCTTTCTGAGCGGGAAGAATCTCTCTACCTCTACCCTATCCATCCCCTTCATTATCTTATATGTCTCTATAAGATCCCCCCTCATCCTTCTAAACTCCGACGAGTACAGACCCAGTCTATTCAGCCTCTCTTCATAGTCCAACCCCCTCATCTCCGGTATCAGCCTAGTGAACCTCCTCTGCACTCCCTCCAAGGCCAAAATATCCTTGCGCAAGTGCGGCGACCAAAACTGCACACAGTACTCCAGCTGCGGCCTCACCAGTGCCTTGTACAGTTGTAGCAAGACCTCCCTGCTTTTATATTCTATCCCCCTCGCTATAAAGGCCAGCATCCCATTCGCCTTCTTGATCACCTGCTGCACCTGCAGACTGGGTTTTTGCAACTCATGCACAAGGACCCCCAGGTCCCTCTGCACCGTAGCATGCTGCAGCTTTTCGCCCTTTAAATAGTAATCCCTCCTACTATTATTCCTGCCAAAGTGGATAACGTCACACTTGCTAACATTGTACTCCATCTGCCAGGTCATCGCTCACTCGCTCAGCCTATCTAGATCCCTCTGCAGACTTTCCACACTCTCCGCACAATTTGCTTTTCCACTTATCTTCGTGTCATCAGCAAATTTCGACATCCTACACTCAGCCCCCTCCTCCAGATCATCTATATAAATGGTAAAGTAGATTAGATCAAAGAGCTGATCCAAGTGACATTGCAGATGTGTGCAGAAATGTTGAAGGATTAGAATGCAAGGCAGCATGGGTGGCACAGCGGTTAGCACTACTGCCTCACAGCGTCAGGGACTTGGATTCGATTCCTGGTTTGGGTCACTGTCTGTGCAGAGTCTGCACATTCTCCCTGTGTGGGTTTCCTCTGGGTACTCCCGTTTCCTCCCACGGTTCAAACATCGTGCTGGATAGGTGAATTGGCTGTGCTAAATTCTCCTTCAGTGTACCCGAACAGGTGCCAGAGTGTGGAGACTAGGGGATTTTTCACAGTAACTTCATTGCAGTGTTAATGTAAGCCTACTTGTGACTAATAAATAAACTTTAAGTCAGTAATGGGCAACAAGCAGAAAATTAGAAATTATGAATTATTAATCAGAAGCACTGAAATTGCAGAGGGATCACTCTAAGTGACTATCCAGACACTCTGATTTTAAAGTACTTGTCAATGCTGCTACACATGATATTCTGGTTGCAAGATAGGCAAAGAAACAGTTTGCCAAAGACCATTCAAAATCTACTGCAAACTGGACTAGGATAGTTCAGAACTTGTGCAGAAATGTTGAAGGATTAGAAAGCAGGGCGGCATGGTGACACAGTGGTTAGCACAGCTGCCTCACAGCTTCAGGGACCCGGCTTTTGTTTCCCGGCTCGGGTCACTGTTTGTGTGGAGTTTACACTTTCTCCCCATGTCTGCATGGGTTTCCTTCGGGTGCTCTGTTTCCTCCCACAGTCGAAAGATGTATGGGTTAGGTGAATTGGCCATGCTAAATTGCCCCTGAGTGTCAGGGGGAACTAGCTAGTGTAAATACATGGGGTTATGGGGATATGGTTGGTGCAGACTTGATGGGCCAAGTGGCCTCCTTCTGTAGTGCAGATTTCTATGATTGTAAATTGCCCCTTAGGGTCCCGGGATGCATAGATTGGAGAGGTTAGTGGGAAAATATGTGCGATTACAAGGATAGGGCCTGGGTGGGATTGTTATCAGTGCAGACTTGATGGGCTGAATGGCCTCCTTCTGCACTGTAGGGATTTTATGATTTCTATGAACAAGTTCAGAAAGGAAGTGATTGACCAGCTCAAACTGAATTGGAAATGGGACTGTGAGAAACAACCAGAGCACAAAAAGTTCTAACAAGCAGAGCAAGAACACAATACTATTCTGAGTGAACATAAGAAGCATCTTAACAACACTCCTGAAACAACTGAAAGAGATAGTGACAAGAGAAGAAAATCGATGGTAACACAGTAAAATGATATTTCGACTGTGTTAAATTGAAATGCGAATTTACCACGCAAACTTGTAAAGTGAACTGCGCCGGCAAGTGACGAAAGGGATATCATGCTATATATTTAAATGAAACATTATTTTCTGCGTTAAAAACTGGAATCCAAATAAACGGAAGACCTGAGTTATGATTGTTACCATGTAGATGTTGTTAAAGTTACTGGCTTTGTGTTAAAAGACGATGATTTTATAATATGACATGTGTGAACTAAGAAAATTTTATTTATATGTAATAAGTCATGTGGTTAGAAATTTACCATGTTTGTGTGAAGAAATTTTCATGATAATGAAGATTTCTTTCTTTAAAAGTGGGAGGTGTGAGGAAAACAAAGTTTTAAGACAGTTATATTTACACACAGTCAAAGCATTAGAAATAAGACATAGTTTTAGGGGGGTTTAGTTTAATGATTAGTTTAATGTTTCTCTGAGTAAAAGGGGCCTATGGTTAGCTCCATGCTAGACAATGTGTGTTTATATTTGTGGGAGTTAGTTAAATTCTAACTGTGTTTGTATTGTGATAGAGAAAGCTACAGCATAAATAATAAATAAAAAATAAATAAAGCAACTAGAGGCCCTGTTAAGGGAAGAAGTTTTTCTTTGTGCTTTAGTTGCAGCTGGAAGCAACAGAAATTGGTGATCAGAAAGTAGAGAGGGAACATCTCTCTCAGCTTAGCAAGAAGAAAAGTCATACAATGTAGTAAAGTTTAAGAAAGCCAGCAATTTAAAGCACAGCAACTTAAGGAAACTAGAGAGTTTAAGAGATGTTTCCAGGGAGCCTGAAGTTTAAGGAACAAAGAGGAACTGGGAGCAGAACAGGTTGCTGTCCATTTCAATTCACATAACTGCAAAGGGGCTGATTAGTGAGAAGTCAGAAAGATATCTGAAGTGGTTCTAAGCTTGTGTGATATTTTACTACAGTTTATAACTTGAAATAATTGTGGAGAGATCAGCGGCTTGATGTCTGAATTCGTGCTTGTAAAAGGCAGTCGAGACTAAGAAATCCTCAAAGGAGTGGATTCACTGGTTGGAGTGGAGTGGAAGATCTGTTCAAAAAGAGTCCTTTGGAAGACATGAAGTGGATTGAGGAATGCAACCTGCTAATGGAAAGCCTTATTAAGAGAGAATGTGTTTTTGGGAGTGGAGTTCTCAGATGACAATCATCTGGGGGGATTCTGACGATAAAGCCACAGACACTTGACCAAAGCCAACTTGTGAGTTTTTAAAAAAGACATTGTGTACTAATGAGACCACTATAGCTTCAAATGTATTGTCATCAACACTAAGCTTAGAACCTGTGTGTGTTTGTTAAGCTAAGAGAGGAGTAAAGGAGTATTGTGTTATAATCTAACTTTTCATGTTTAATAAATAAACCTATTTTCTTGTTGTTAAAATTAAGTGGCAGTCCCATGACTCTGTTCCTCCATCTTTAAGGAAAATAAGAAAAGGTCACAATTTTTTGACCAGAGTTCCATCTGGGATCTTCACGTGCAATTACAACATCAACTGGGATCATGACAACACACATGCAAACTTTGATACAAAACCATGCAATGTGAGGGGTTAAGAACATAAGAACGGTTTAGAACGGAGTTGAGGAGGAACTTCTTCACTCAAAGGGTGGTGAATCTCTGGAATTCTCTGCCCGTTGAAGTGGTGGAGGCTGCCTCGCTAAATATTTTTAAGACGCGGGTTGATGGGTTTTTGATAAGAGAGGGGATTAAGGGTTATGGGGAGAGGGCGGGAAAGTGGAACTGGGCCACGATAGATCAGCCATGATCTTATTGAATGGCGGGGCAGGCTCAAAGGGCTAGATGGCCTACTCCTGCTCCTATTTCTTATGTTCTTATGTAACATAAGAAATAGGAGCAGGAGTAGGCCATCTAGCCCCTCGAGCCTGCCCCGCCATTCAATAAGATCATAAAAAAGGTCTAATGATTCCATGACCCTATTCAAAATCCCAGGTTAAATGTTAGCATAAAATGCAGATTATCTGGTGCACACCACATTGATGGTGATGGGATCTTGCTGTGTTTTAGAGAGACTTATACTGCTAATGCCAAAGGAAGGATATCCTTACTTAACGTGCAGAGTTTGTACGAGAATCTGCTCTGATGAAACAGATGGATATCTCATTCTGCAGGTGAGATTTTGTCTGTGGTGTTGATGGGATCGTGGTCAGAACAGAAATTTAGATCAGAGTGATGGCATGCTGTCTAAAAGCAGTTCTGATCTTTTGAGAGCTGTCGAACAAGAGGTGAGGTCTTATTCACTCCTTTCTCTTTCAGAGCTTGAGAATGAGAAGTTGGTGAAATATCTGGAGTGGACAATGATTGGGAAATCTTATTTCTCCAAGGTAATATCACTGTGTGATATGCTAGAGGGCAAAGAGACCAATGTCTGAAATCCTAGTCCTGCTCTGTATTTTGTTAGGATTCCAGATCAGAAAACCCAAGATGTATTATAAAGTCAGTCTAGACCCCAAATATTTGCCTTTGTGGCAGTAATGTGAAGACAGGATGTTTCATTCCTCGTGCAATTCCACTGACAAACCAGGGAGCTTTTATCAAAACAAATTTTATTCAACTACACAGTTTAAACTGTAACACATGAATTAGCTTATCATTTAACAATTGAACAATAATAAAACAAGTCAAGATGTAATTCATAACTGCTGATTTCTCACTATGAATTTCAATTCAAGCAATATTCCTTTTAAAGAATCCATCTTTAAAATTAGTTAGCAAAACACAGACATATTTTCTTGTCTCAGGTTAACAGTTCAAGAGATTCCAGAAAAACTGGTACAGAAAAGATTTACCAGGATGTTGCCTGGTATGGAGGGCATTAGCTATGAGGAGAGGTCGGAGAAACTTGGTTTGTTCTGACTTGAGCGACAGAGGTTGAGGGGAGACCTGATAGAAGCCTACAAGATTATGAGGGACATGGACAGAGTGGATAGTCAGAAGCTTTTTCCCAGGGTGGATGAGTCAATTACTAGGGGGCAATGGTTTAAGGTGCAAGGGACAAGGTTTAAACGAGATGTGTGAGGCAGATTTTTTGTACAGAGAGTAGTGGGTGCCTGGAACTCATTGCCGGGGGAAGTAGTGGAAGTGGATACAATAGTGACTTTTAAAGGGTGCCTTCACAAATACATGAGTTGGATGTGAATAGAGGGATATGGTCCTCTGAAGGGAAGGGAGTTTTAGTTCAGTTGAGCAGCATGGTCGGTGCAGACTTGAAAGGTCGAAGGGCTTGTTTCTGTGCTGTAATTTTCTTTGTTCTTTGACAGAGAGAGAGAGAGAGAGAGAGACAGAGAGAGAGCAATGTCATGCTTTTTTCAGAACTAGACAATCGCTGCTTGTTATAAAAGGGAAGCAAAACTGCAAGCTTAGCTCTGCCCATTAACAACATGATTCAGTCCCTGTCAATCAACCTAATCAAAATATTACGCTAGGGGAAACCTACGAGGCATTAGCCCTTCATCTACTTATCCTGTTCTCCCAGCTACTAATTTAGAAGATTTCTTAGACAAATTGGCGCCCTGCAAAACACACCTGAATTTTAAACATACCCCTTACAAAATCTGAATATATGCCTTTAGAGGCACAGTATCATCACAGTTCGAAGACACTGTCACAGCTAGACACATGTCTCAAAGATTGGAACAATGAATAATTCTCCTGCATTCACCTGTAATTGGCCATTCCCTCACATAAGGAGAGGCTCAGTTTGAGGGCGCTGCCCTCCATGTCAAACACATCCTTTCACTGTCCATTAAGTAAGAACAGGAGGAGGCTCATTCAGCCACCAGGTGCCTGTTGCAAGGAAGAACAGGAAGTCATTCAGCTTCCTCAAGCCTATCACACGGGAACATGAGGATGCTCAGTCTTAAGACAGGGTCTTGGTGAGTGCTCATGGGAAGGAGATGATAACTGTCATTGAGGCAGTTGCAATGCCCTAACTATGTGGTGGGCTGTGCGTTTTAAACAAACAGGAAAAGACTTGTGGGGCTATTTCCCCCCCAAAAAAATTGTAAGTGCTGAATTTGTGGGAAAACTGGTGTAAATTTGCAATTGTATTTTCAATGGGAGTTCAGACTTGAATCTCGCACATTCTGTGCACTGCACAGGTCATAATCATGAATCTCATTAAAAGCTCATGGAGGGCAGGGCCTATTCATGCCAGAGTCTGACAGTTCCAGGCCTCTGTGCATGTACAGTAACCCCGAACAGTCAGATTGCACTTAGCTAGCCAGCTCGATTGTTGGCCAGCCTGAGACCTCCACACTGTTGTCCCTACATGAACCCCACGGCCCGATCGTGGCCCGCACAAGTATTCCTGGGGCCAGCCCAAACCTGCCCCCGTCACGGAGCACCGCAATCTCCAGCCCCAACCAACAATGCCCCCCCGCCCCCCACCATGTCAATCCCCCCCTCTTGAATCCTGCGAAATGGCTGACACATGCATCTCCCAATTCAATGCATATTGCGATGGGAGAATTCAGCCCATGGTTTGCACATGTAAATTCAAATTAATAACAAGAAGTTTTATTGAAAGACATGTTCTCTGCCTGCACAGGATACAAACTTAAACTACAAGTAGGAGTTGCTGAAACACCCAATGACATCACCATCAAATCATGTGACCTGCTCTTAAAGCAATCATGAAACTATTTAAATATGCAACAGCAGGAAAGGGGACCCAGAGGGCAGGAGCACAGGAACAAGCAGATATTCTTTCTTCCACCTTCTTCTGTCGAGAAAAAGATACAGAAGTCTGAGGTCACATGCCAACCGACTCAAGAACAGCTTCTTCCCTGCTGTCGTCAGATTTTTAAATAGACCTATCTTTCATTAAGTTGATCTTTGTCTTCACGCCAGCTATGACTGTAACGGTACATTCTGCATTATTTCCTTTCCTTCTCAATGAATGGTATGCTTTGTCTGTATCGTGTGCAAGAAACAATACTTTTCACTGTATGCAAATACATATAACAATAATAAATTAAACCAAATCAAAAATAGATGCAGTTAATTAATTCTGAGAGACAGCAGTTCTAAGGAGACTGGGTGAGATGGTGAGAGATCATAGGGACAGAGCGTATTCAAAGAGATACTGAAAACCAATGTAGTTTTCCACTCACCTGATGAAGGAACAGCATTCCGAAAGCTTGTGGCGTTTACTATCAAATAAATCTGTTGGACTTTAACCTGGTGTTGTGAGACTTCTTACTCTCTCTGATAGCAGGATGTGATGAGTGGTTTGCCATAAGGATCAGTGGTGAAGCCTCAAACATTTACAATTCATATAATTGAATTGCACGATGGAACAAAAGACATGGCTGCTAAGTTTGCTGATGACACAAGGATGGATAGGAAACTAAGTTGTGAAGAGGGCATAAGGAGCCTTCAGAGGGATAAGCAAATGGGGAAAAAATGATACAGCAAATGGAGTATGATGTGGGAAATGTGTGGTTGCTCATTTTGGCAGCAAAAATAAAACAAAAGCATATTTTCCAAATGGCAAGAGATTGCAGAGCTGTGAGATTCTTTGGCATCTGGGTACCCTAGTGCATGAATCACAGACATTAGAATCCAGGTACCACAAGTAATTAGGAAAGCTAATAGAATGTGATTGTTTAAAGTTTATTTATTGGTGTCACAAGTAGGCTTACATTAACACTGCAACAAAGTGAAAATCCCTTAGTTGCTCTGGCGCCTATTCGGGTACACTGAGGGAGAGTTTAGCATGGTCAATGCACCTAACCAGCACGTCTTTCAGACTGTGGGACGAAACCGGAGTGAGGAAACCCACGCAGACACTGGGGAGAATGTGCAGACTTGGCAGACAGTGACCTAAGCCAGAATTGGACCCTGACACCGTGAGATGGCAGTGCTAACCACTGTGCTACCATGCCACAAGGGGAACTGGATATAAAAGGAAGTTATGCTTCAGTTGTACAAGACACTGCTGAGGCTGAAGTGGATTATTATTTAAGGAAAGATGTATTATTTAAGGAAATAACGTATTATTTAAGGAAAGATGTAAATGCATTAGAAGCAGTTCAGAGAATTTTCACATGAGTAATAAAAGGATTGGGCTAAGTTCATAGAAGCATAGAAATCCTACAAGGCAGAAAGAGGCCATTAAGTCTGCACCGAACACAATCCCACCCAGGCCCTACCCCCATATCCTTACATATTTACCCGCTAATCCCTCTAAACTACACATCTCAGGACATGAGGGGGCAATTTTTTTTAGCACAGCCAATCAACCTAGCCCACACTTCTTTGGACTGTAGGAGGAAACTGGAGCATCCAGAAGAAACCCACACAGATACAAGGAGAATGTGCAAATTCCACACAGACAGTGACCCAAGCCAGGAATCAAACCCAGGTCCCTGGAGCTGTGAAGCAGCAGTGCTAACTACTGTGCTACTGTGCCACCCAAATGATGTTTCATTGGTGATTTTCCAATCCACTGTATGGAAGTAGAGTAGCACTCCTCAGTACTGTCCCTCTGACAGTGCAGCATTCCCTCAATACTGACTCTCTGACAATGTGGCAATCCCTCAGTACTGACCCTATGACAACGCAGCACTCCCTCAGCACTGATCCTCTGACAGCGCAGCACTCCCTCAGCACTGACTCTGACAGTGCAGCACTCCCTCAGCACTGGCCCTCTGACTGTGTGGCACTCCCTCAGCACTGACCCTCTGACAGTGCGGCACTCCCTCAGTACTGACCCTCTGACAGTGCAAACACTCCCTCAGTACTGACCCTCCGACAGTGTGGCACTCCCTCAGTACTGACCTTCTGACAGTGCGGCACTCCCTCAGCACTGACCCTCTGACAGTGCGGCACTCCCTTAGCATTGACCCTCTGGCAGTGTGGCACTCCCTCAGTACTTACTGAGAGGAGATGGGAAGAATTCTCTTCACACACTGGGATTTAGATTGGAAGAGGAAACATTTGCAAGGTTACGAGGGAGAAAAGGGAGATTGAGACCAATAGTCCGGTTCCGTTATAGACTGAGCCACCATGGGCTGAATGGCCTCCTGTGGTTCTATATTGTCCAGTGACACAATAAACAAGGTTCCTTTTCAACAACACGCTACCCCTTAATCATTAATAGAAGAGGAACTGGTGCTTTTCATCAGCCTTTAGTGTGGGCACCTGCTCAGTTTCAGCTAAACACAATGAGACCTTCTGTGAAGGTCATGAACCCAACACAGAGGCACCTCCGCCACACACAGAGCAAAGGCTGGAAACACTTTGTCCGTGTGTTTCACAGTGTTTCACAGGGTCAGCACTGAACTTGGGGACAAGTCAGTCTCCAATGCTGCATCAGAATCAACAATACAACAATATGGGGATTGGATCACTAAGAATCCCTTAGATAATGAGGATCCAAACAGATGCCTTAAACAATGACGATCCAAAGAGATTCCTTAGACAATCCAGATCCAAAGAGATTCCTTAGACAATCTGGATCCAAAGAGATTCCTTAGACAATTCCGATCCAAGAAGATTCTTTAGACAATGAGGATTCAAAGAGATTCCTCAGTAAAATAACGCCATAATTAAATTGATTCAGACCAGCCAATCAGCTATATTCAAGAGCAATCAGAGGAGTGAGGCTAATCAGTGAGTCGTGATGGTTATGATGGAGGAAGTTCTGGGGGCTCCTAATCCATTGTCTTGCCTTGTAAGTCAGTGCAGAATGTATCTCCATTGGTGCGTCTTGTAGACATTATGTTGGGTGGAGACTGGCTTCATTAAACAGTGTCCTGAGGACCATGAGTAAATGTGGAAAGAACTTGTCCACTCCTGTGTCCAGGATTCTCTTCATCCATTGTGTAACCTTGGGGAGTTCCTTGTGTGTCCTGTAGATGGTCCACACTGATGGCACTCCCTCAGTACTGACCCTCTGATAGTGCGGCTCTCCATCAATACTGATTCTCGACACTGTGGCACTCCCTCAGTACTGAACCTCTGACAGTGATGGCACTCCCTCAGTCCTGACCCTCTGACAGTGCACTCCCTCAGTACTGATCCTCTGACAGTGCAGCACTCCCTCAGCACTGGCCCTCTGACAGTGCTGCACTCCCTCGGTAATGAATCTCTTACAGTGAGGCACTCCCTCAGCACTGACCCTCTGACTGTGCGGTACTCCCTCAGCACTGACCCTCTGACTGTGCGGTACTCCCTCAGTACTGACCCTCTGACAGTGCAGCACTCCCTCAGTACTAAACCTCTGACAATGCCGCAATCCCTCAGTACTGATCCTCTGACAGTGCAGCACTCCCTCTGTACTGATCCACTGACAGTGCGGCACTTCCTCAGTGCTGAGCCTTCCTCTGAACTGAATTTAGAACATAGAACATTACAGCGCAGAACAGGCCCTTCGGCCCACGATGTTGCGCCGACCAATTAAAAAGCAATGACCTTCTAACCTAAACCAATCCCTTTCCATCAATAAACCTATCCACGGATCTCTTAAACGCCCCCAAACTAGGCGCATTTACAACTGCAGCAGGCAGGGCATTCCAATCCCTCACCACCCTCTGGGTAAAGAACCTACCTCTGACATCCGTCCTATAACTACCACCCCTTAATTTAAAGCTATGCCCCCTCGTGCTAGCTTTCTCCATCCGAGGAAAAAGGCTATCACTGTCCACCCTATCTAAACCTCTAATCATCTTATATGTTTCAATAAGGTCCCCCCTTAGCCGCCTTCTTTCTAACGAATTTGGGGATTGTTTATCTGGATTTTGGTTCCTGGATTCTCTGCACTGTGATCTAGACAACCTAATTGATAGACTCATCTGTGAAAGAGAGGGTTTTGTCTATATGGAGCCATGGCAGAAACTCAATGTTCACAAATGAATGCCGCACTGTTGGAGATAACAACAGCAGATGGAACATCACAGATTCATGATGAAAAGGTCAACAATTTTCTTACATTAATAAACAGTGTTCCTGATTGGTTACTCAGTTCCTCATATTCACTTTTCCACCTTCCTCCTTTTTCATTCATTCCCCACTTCTTCATTTCGACTCACAGTGATACACCAACTCTTTCTAATTAAACACACAGAGAGAGCAGCACAGGAAGAGGACATTCAGCCCAAGCAGAGTGGGTCTGCAGTTACTCCCCAGGCGAGCAGTCGGACAGGTCCTGGGTAAGTAACAGAATGATTAGGATTCACTTCCGCAACCAACATTGTCCTTTGTTGATGTTGTGACTTTATAAAGACAGATTCCAATGATTGACACCTTTGAAAGATTTCTACTGATTATTGGGATCTGGGTGTGTCATACAGAACATCTTTCTAGTTCATGGGGTGAGGGAAGTGCAGAGACATGAGACAGGATGTCCTGAGATGGTGAAAAGCGCTATAGAAATTGCTTTTCTTTCTTAAATCATTATGTCTTTCTGCAGTGCACCTATCATCCCACATAGAATCCAATTAGTCTGATTTGATTTGATTTATTATTGTCCCGTGTATTCGTATACAGTGAAAAGTATTGTTTCTTGTGCACTATACAGACAAAACATACCGTTCATAGAGAAGGAAACGAGAGTGCAGAATAGTGTTACAGTCATAGCTAGGGTGTAGAGAAAGATCAACTTAATACAAGGTAAGTCCATTCAAAAGTCTGACAGCAGCAGGGAAGAAGCTGTTCTTGAGTTGGTTTGTACGTGACCTCAGACTTTTGTATTTTTTCCTGAAGGAAGAAGGTGGAGAAGAGAATATGTGGAGTGCACGAGGTCCTTAATTATGCTGGTTGCTTTGCCGAGGCAGCAGGAAGTGTAGACAGAGTCAATGGATGGGAGGCTTGTTTTCGTGATGCTTGGGCTGCATTCACAACCTTTTGTTATTCCTTGCAGTCTTGGGCAGAGCAGGAGCCCATACCAAGCTCTGATACAACTAGAAAGAATGCTTTCTATAGTGCATCTGTAAAAGTTGGTGAGAGTAGTAGCTGACATACCAAATTTCCTTAGTGTTCTGAGAAAGTAGAGGCATTGTTGAGATTTCTTAACTGTAGTGTTATCATGGAGGGACCAGGACAGGCTGTTGGTGATCTGGACACTTAAAAACTTAAAGCCCTCGACCCTTTCTACTTCATCTCCGTTGATGTAGACAGGGGCATGTTCTCCTTTACGCTTCCTGAAGTCGATGACAACCTCATTTTGTTGACATTGAGGGAGAGATTATTGTTGCTGCACTAGTTCATCAGATTCTCTATCTCATTCCTGTACTCTGTCTCATCATTGTTTGAGATCCAACCCACTATGGTGGTGTCGTCAGCAAAGTTGAAAACTGAATTGGAGGAGAATTTGGCCACACAGTCATAGGTGTATAAGGAGTATAGTACGAGGCTGAGAACACAGCTTTATGGGGCTTTGGTGTTGAGGATGATTGTGGAGGAGGTGTTGTTGCCCATCCTTACTAATTGTGTTAGGAAATTCAGGATCCAGTCGCAGAGGGCAGTGCCGAGGCTCAGGTCACAGAGTTTGGACTTGAGTTTCATGGGAATAATAGTGTTGAAGGCTAAGCTGTAGTCAATAAATAGGAATCTGACAGAGGAGTCCTTGTTATCTAGGTGTTCCAGGGTTGAGTGCAGAGCCAAGGAAATGGTGTCTGCTGTGGACTTATTGCGGAGATAGGCAAACTGTAGTGGATTCAGGCATCCGGGAGGTTGGAATTATTTCATGCCATGATGAGCCTTTCGAAGCACTTCATAATGATGGATGTTAGAGCCACTGGCCAATAATCATTAAGACACAATGCTTGGTTTTTCTTTGGTACCGGGATGATGGTCATCTTCTAGAAGCAGATAGAGACCTCAGACTGTTGTAAAGAGAGGTTGAAGATGTCTGTGAATACCCCCACCAGCTGATCCATGCAGGATCTGAGTGCTTGTCCGGGTACCCCATCTGGGCCAGTCGCTTTCCGTGGGTTGACCTTCAAGAAAGCTGCTCTGACAACTGCAGTGGTGACCCCAGATACAGGTTGATCCAGGGCTACCAGGGTGGGGGGCGGGGGGGCATGTTCTCACTGACCTCTTGCTCAAAATAGGCGTAGAATGCATTGAGCTCATCAGGGAGGGATGCGTTGGAGTCAATGATTTTACATACCTTCATCTTATAGCCTGTTATGTCTTGCAGTCCTTGCCATAGTCAGCAGGGGTTGGTGTGGCTAGCCTGGGGCTTTAGCTTGGTCCGGTACTGTCTTTTGGCATCTTTGGTGGATCTCTTTAGATCGTATATGGCTTTCTTGTATACGTTAGTGTTGCCTGACTTGAACGTTTCAGACCTGGACTTCAGCAAGTCGTGGATATCCCTGTTCATCCATGGTTTTGGATTGGGGAACATGCGGATTTGCTTCTTTGGCACACAGTCTCCTGTGCACTTACTAGTGAAGTCAGTTACTGTAGTGGCATACTCGTTCAGGCTGGTCACAGAGTTTTTAAATACTGACCAGTCCACTGACCCTAAGTAGCCCCATAGGAGACCATCTGATTCCTCAGCCCAACATTGCATGACTCTCTCTGATGGATTCCCCTGCTTCAGTTTTTGCTTGTAAGCCGGTAGCAGGAGCACAACCTTGTGGTCTGATTTACCAAAGTGAGGCAAATCAGACCACGAGGCTGTGAAGACATTGTCTAAAAGCAGTTCTGATCACTGGAGCTGTCGGACAAGAGGTGAGGTCTCATTAACTCCTTTCTCTTTCAGAGCTTGAGAGTGAGAAGCTGGTGAAATATCTGGGAGTGGACAATGATCGGGAAATCTTACTTCTTCCTGTCAGTTCTCCAAGGTAATATCATCATCAGCTCGGACAGGTTTATAGTTAATAATCTTTGTAAAAGACTCTTATTGAGCTCTGATTGGGAACCAATTCAGCAGTGACCCAGTGTACAAACTCACACCCAGTCCCATTCACCCATCACCCCTGTGTTCACTGATACACACTGACTCACCGTCTGATGGGAGGTTATAGAGATAGGGAGGGTCGTAGGGGCTGGAGGAGGTTACAGAGATAGGGAGGGGTGTAGGAGCTGGAGGAGGTTACAGAGATAGGGAGGGGGTGTAGAGGCTGGAGGAGGTTACAGAGATAGGGAGAGGGTGTAGAGGCTGGAGGAGGTTACAGAGATAGGAAATTGAGTGGGGATTGATGTAGCGTTTGGAAATTGAGGATGAGAATTTTAAAGCATTTCTGAGTCTGCAACCAATGGAGGTGAGCAAGTAGAGAGACTGGGATAAAAACTGGGGATGAAATCTATCCTAATGCTGGGCCTCTGATAGCCTTGGCTCAGACTTTCTGCCTTTTGTTAATTTTGGTCAGAATGTTCCACAAAAACAACACAGAAGTTCCGATAATAGACAGGCTGTTCAGATTCCCACTTCCTGTCCATTCACACCATGCTAGAAGAATTGATAAGGATGTTGATATTCAGCTCCCAGTGTTAAACGTTGATACTTCTTTTGCCAGTTGGACTGTCACAAGAGTGGAAAGGCAACACTCCACGAGAGGTGACAGCACAGGAAGGTTCGTGTGTACAGATTCCATGTCATTACAGTTATCCATCATATTTGGCGAACCAGCCACGAGTTGGAATCTGGTACAATAACGAGATGTGGAATGTATTGTCTATTGCCTTTCACTCCAAGGATCACAATTACGAGTTGTCACGGTTCCGCAATCGGACCCGGCTGTCTGGAGACCTGAAAGATGGCGACTGTTCCCTCATTATAAATGACATCACACAGAGAGATGCTGGACCTTATTATTTCAGAATCGAATTTGAGAGCAAAAATAATTACAGCTACCAGCCTGTAACCCAGCTTCGCATTTCTGGTAAGTGCTGTGTTGTAATTACTCAACAATTCACATTCAACATCAGAAAGTTGACAAATGGAATATAATGTGGGAAAATGTGAAGTTGTTCATTTTGGAAGGGAGAACAAAAGAACAGAGCATTATTTAAATTGAGGAAATTTGCAGAAACATGGAATACAAAGGGACTTGGGGTACTTGTGCACGAAACACAGAAAGCTAGCACACAGGTACAGCAGGTAATCAAGAAAGGTAATAGAATGTTGGCCTTTATTTCAAGGGGGTTAGAAAGATATTATTTAATTGAAGGCAGTTCAGAGAGGTTCACGGTATAGAGGAAATGATCTCTGGGTGTGGAGGAAATGTTAACCAGGTTGGGACTTTAGAAGAATGAGAGGTGGTCTAATTGAATCAATCTGATTCTTAAGGAGCTTGACATGGTAAATGCTGAGCGGGGGTTTCCCCTCATGGCAGAGTCCAGGACCAGAGGGAATAGTCTCAGAATATAGGGGCACCAATTTAAGATTGAGATGAGGATGAGGTTGTTCTCTTAGCGGGTAGTGAGTCTTTGAACCCTTGCCACAGAGAGCTGTGGGGCAGAGCCCTTATGTATATCTAAGGCTGGGATAGATGTTTTTTATCAGTAAAGGAATGAAGGATTATGTGGAAAGGACGGGAAAGTGGATGTGAGGGATGTTGAATTGAACGGCAGAGTGTGCTCGAGGGGCCGAACGGCCAACTTCTGTTCCTATTTTTTATGGTCTTTTCTGATTCCAGGAAAAACAAATTACTGCAGAATCTGGATGCATAAAATAAAAACAGAAAATGCTGGAAAAACTCAGCAAGGCTGGCAGCGTCTGTGTAGAGAGAAACAGAGATGATGACTGGAACTTCACCACCTTGCCCGCCATGGAATTGGCAAGGGTGAGGGTCCGACAATGGAAATCTCCATTGACCTCAGGCGGGAATTTCCAGTCTCACCCAAGCGAGGCTGTAAAACCCCACCCAATGTTTCCACTCCAATAGAATACTTATTCTGTTCTATCTGTTGGTTCAGAGACAATTTCAAACTGTTTCTGTCCTATCACAAACAGGATTTAATTTAAATTTGGACAAAGTGATGAACCTGTTCTCCCTGAGCTGTGAGCTATTCCTCCAGCCCCACCCAGTCTGGTCAAATCAAGGGCCATTAAATAAAAGTATATTAAGCTGCCTGACAGAGTTTCAGCAAGTCTAAAAATAGGAAATTCTTTAATGATCATTGTAATCTAAGTTCTGATTTCCTCTTTGTAACAGTGCTTTCTCTTGTGGGACTGTGATTTCTATTTGAACTGATGCTTCATGTTATATTTATCTCAAAGGATCCATTCGCTGTGTGTTAGATTTCACAGATAAACCCACACTATTCCCTGCTGAAATTATTGCAGGAAAGCGCGTGAACATAAGCTGCACCTTCAACACAACGTGCAATGGAACAGCACCTGTCTTAACCTGGGACACACCCATTAACATACCTGGATCAATCTCAAACACTGTAACTCAGCATGGTGTCACTTTGACTTATACTTCTGTTCTGACCCTGATCCCATCACCCAAACACCATGGACACAATCTCATTTGTAGAGTGAGATATCCAACTGTTTCATCGGAACGGATCCTTGAACTGACTGTGCAATGTAAGTAGATATAATTCATTCTACATCAGGTACAGTAGTTTCCATTCTGCACAGTAAGATCCCCACTAGCAGCACTGTGGTTTGGGCTGGCATGTCTGCCTTTCAATAGCAACATTGCCTCATGAGAACACTCCATTAAATCATATATTGGGATCATTTATATCCCATGATATAATATCATATGTCATATGAAAGATGGCACCTCTGACAGTTCAGCACTACCTCTGCACTGACCCTCTAAAATTGCAATGTTCCCTCGGCACTGACCCTCCAACAATGCAGCACTCCCTCAGTACTAATCCTCTAAGGGTGGCATAGTGGCGCAGAGGTTAGCACTGATGCTTCACAGCACCAGGGACCTGAATTCGAATCCTGCCTTGGGTCACTGTTTGTGTAGAGTTTGCACATTCTCCTCTTATCTGCATGAATTTCCACCAGATGCTCTGATTTCCTCCTACAGTCCAAAGATGTGCAGTTATGTGGATTGGAGATACTAAATAGTCCATAAGTGTCAGGGGGACTAGCTAGGGTAAATGCATGGGATTATGGAATACGGCCTGGGTGGGATTGTGGTCGGCGCAGACTAGATGGGCTGAAAGGTCTCCTTCTGCACTGTATGATTTTATGATTCTAAGATTCTAAGCATGTGACAGTGCAGCACTCTCTCAGTACTGACTCTCTGATAGTGTAGCATTCCGTCAGTACTGACTCTCTGACAGCGCAGCACTTCCTCAGTACTGACCCTCTGACAGTGCGGCACTCCCTCAGTACTGACCCTCTGACAGTGCGGCACTCCCTCAGTACTGACCCTCTGACAGTGCGGCACTCCCTCAGTACTGACCCTCTGACAGTGTGGTACTCCCTCAGTACTGACTTTCTGACAGTGCGGCACTCCTTTAGTACTGACCTTCTGACAGTGCGGCACTCCCTCAGTACTGACCTTCTGACAATGCGGCACTCCCTCAGTACTGACCCTCTGACAGTGCGGCACTCCCTCAGCACTGACCCTCTGACAGTGTGGCACTCCCTCAGTACTGACCCTCTGACAGTGTGGCACTCCCTCAGTACTGACCTTCTGACAGTGCGGCACTCCCTCAGTACTGACCTTCTGACAATGCGGCACTTCCTCAGCACTGACCCTCTGACAGTGCGGCACTCCCTCAGCACTGACCCTCTGACAGTGCGGCACTCCCTCAGTACTGACCTTCTGACAATGCGGCACTCCCTCAGCACTGACCCTCTGACAGTGCGGCACTCCCTCAGTACTGACCCTCTGACAGCGTGGCACTCCCTCAGTACTGACCCTCTGACAGTGCGGCACTCCCTCAGTACTGACCTTCTGACAATGCGGCACTTCCTCAGCACTGACCCTCTGACAGTGCGGCACTCCCTCAGCACTGACCTTCTGACAGTGCGGCACTCCCTCAGTACTGACCTTCTGACAATGCGGCACTCCCTCAGCACTGACCCTCTGACAGTGCGGCACTCCTTCAGCACTGACCCTCTGACAGTGTGGCACTCCTTCAGCACTGACCCTCTGACAGTGTGGCACTACCTCAGTACTGACCTTCTGACAGTGCGGCACTCCCTCAGTACTGACCTTCTGACAATGCGGCACTTCCTCAGCACTGACCCTCTGACAGTGCGGCACTCCCTCAGCACTGACCCTCTGACAGTGCGGCACTCCCTCAGTACTGACCTTCTGACAATGCGGCACTCCCTCAGCACTGACCCTCTGACAATGCGGCACTTCCTCAGCACTGACCCTCTGACAGTGCGGCACTCCCTCAGCACTGACCCTCTGACAGTGCGGCACTCCCTCAGTACTGACCTTCTGACAATGCGGCACTCCCTCAGCACTGACCCTCTGACAGTGCGGCACTCCCTCAGTACTGACCCTCTGACAGCGTGGCACTCCCTCAGTACTGACCCTCTGACAGTGCGGCACTCCCTCAGTACTGACCTTCTGACAATGTGGCACTTCCTCAGCACTGACCCTCTGACAGTGCGGCACTCCCTCAGTACTGACCTTCTGACAGTGCGGCACTCCCTCAGTACTGACCTTCTGACAATGCGGCACTCCCTCAGCACTGACCCTCTGACAGTGCGGCACTCCTTCAGCACTGACCCTCTGACAGTGTGGCACTCCTTCAGCACTGACCCTCTGACAGTGTGGCACTACCTCAGTACTGACCCTCTGACAGTGTGGCAGTCTCTCAGTACTGAACTAAAGCTTGTGTCTGGTTTACCTGGTTTGTAGTGAAATAAACCTACATTGATATTACACCTTTCAGGGTCTCTCAAAGTAATTCACAGTCCATGAATTGAACTGATCTTTGTTTTTAGATGCACCACAGAATCTTTCAATTGCTTATTTTGATATGTTTGATGCTTCATGGATCAATATAACTGATAAGTGACAGTGATAATCTGCTCTGTCAAGAGCTTCCCAGCTTCTAACCTGACCTGGAGACATCTTAATGTCACAATGAACAGAACAAGATCCAACAATGAGCTGTGGTTGGTGATTCCTCATGTTATATCCAGGGACACTGGAGACTATCAGTGTGTGGCAGAGAATGAACACGGAGCAGTGGAGGGGTCCATCACCATCACTGTGGAACGTGAGTGTACACAGGCGGCAACATCTCTCTCACACAAATGGGCAAACACACACAGTACAATATTTTTTGTATAAATGTTACATTGGGAAGGAAAAGTTGCATTTAAACGGTGATGAGAGCATCCTGAAATACTTTATGGCCAATGAGATACATTTGAATTGTCATCATGTTAAAATATAGAAGCATGGCCATCAATTTGTGCACAGCAAGATCCCAAAAACACAATGTAATAGTGATCTGAAAATCCACCGTATCATTGAATTTGGTTGACCCCTAAATAGAGATTACACATACAAGGTGGATCACTAATAACTCTTTTTGGGAAGGAAACCTGACAATTTTACCAGGTCTGAGTGAATAGATGACTCCAGCCTCAAACACCAACATGGTTGACTCCTAACTGCCCTCTGAGCTGGTCTCCCAGTTTATGTCAAACAGATGGTTCAGAAAGAAAACCTGTCTCCACTTTCTCAAGGTGAAATTAGGGACGGGCAATAAATGTTGACATTGCCAGAGAATGAGTATTTAAAAATTGAGTGAGTGTCTCGCTTCTGGAGATACAGCGGAGCATCTTTCTAAAAGCTTAGTGCAATAATTAATGTCCGTTTTTTACAGAGAGAGACTCCAGTAACTGGATAATAGGCTTGCTCACAGCTGGGATCATGTTGGGTATTTTCCCGGCTGGAATTTTCATCTTCATGCTTGTGAGAAAGTAAGTGAGAAGGTTTAACTTAATGTTTTTCTAAATATTTACTGCAATCTTTCCTTAAATCAGTGATTCTTTCCCTCCTTTAATCAAGCACAGTGATCTGTGGGATCCTCACTCTTTGATATTAGTCTTAATCAATGAGCCCACAACATGCCTATACAGTCTCGAATGAGTGACTGTTGTCTTTATAACAGCACAACATTCATCACTACATCTGTTGCACGAGGATATTGTTCCTGGGTGCATTTGGGATCTCACCCAGGATGTAATAGTGGTTGAGGAGCAGGAATGGATCTGATTGGTCCTCAGTGACATCTCATCATTGTGCTTTTTTTTGTAATGATTTCTGAGGATCTTGGATCTGAACAAATCCTTGACACCCTGACTGGCTGCATAAACCTTCTGTGCGATCCTGGATGTGAACTTACTGTCCCAACTGTAAGCCTGGCAATTCTGTACCTGCATTTTCCTCAGGCAGTCCTTTAACAAGCTGTATCTTTCTTCTCAGCTTTGATGAAGGGTCATCCAGACTCGAAACACTGGCTCTACCCTCTCTCCACAGATGCTGTCAAACCTGCTGAGATTTTCCAGCATTTTTTTGTTTGATAATAATATGTAGATGTTGATTTCTCTACATTTGAGAATTAGATATCACCATGCAAATTATTCATTCAGCTAGGCCATAAGGGTAAGGAGGAGAAGTCATAGTGTGATCGATAGTCCACTTCTCACACAGATCCTGAAATGCCTTACCAATAAATTGTGGACTCTTTTCTGAAATGATCTCTCCAGATACACCAAATGAACTAAAAATACCACCCAGAGAATCCACGATACTTGTTCTTGATGAATTGTGCAATTGTTGAATAATGGGGTTGCTGGTAAAGTAGGAAACAATCAAAATGAAGTCAGTGCCATGGACATGAAAGAGGTCAGACTGGATTTTGGACCAATGATGGGCAGGAACCTCCTGCGCATTCAGTTGTTCTTTGTGCTGACTTGACATATGCACTTGACATGTCCGTACTTCTTGATGACCTCGATGTCATTGTCCATGCCTGGCCGGCCAATAGACTGTCTCTCTTGTGAGTATGTCTGCTCTATGTCCATGTATGTGTGATCATGTTGAAGAACATCAAGCCACAAATATTCCTGTATGGTGACCTGGCTGCCTTTAACAATAACACTCTAGCAGATGCCTAGCGAGATGTTGGTAGTCTTCGTGTCACAGGAATGGCACATCATTTCTCAACAATTACCTCAGCAAGGATGATATTAAAAGTAAAAGTTTATTTATTAGCCACAAGTAGACTTACATGAACATTGTGAAGTTACTGTGAAAATCCCCTTTCAGCAAAATTGGGAATGTCTTGAGCATGTCTTTAATCTCCTCTCTTTTGCTTGGATTGGGGTCTATGTCAGCATTGGAATGAATAGAACTGAAGAAATTGTCCTGCTGTACATTTCAGACTGCTGATCACCAATTCTTCAATGATGCATCCTTACGCAGATAAATACAGATTGTGGTCATGTTCTTGCTTCGACCTTCCCACACCAGCTATGTCATGGACACACAGATGTATTCTGATACAGTGCAATTAATGTGGTTCATCTGAGCTTGAAATATATCCTGGTTAAAAGACAGCCTCAGAATAAATCTTTGAAAATGGTATGTTCCAAATGTGGTGCGAAATAAAGTAAGCCCTTGGGATTTTTCTCCGAGATGGACTGGTCAGTAACCATGCTTGGCCTCAAGATTCGAGAAGAATTTTGAACCTACAAATCTTTGAGTTAACTCTTTAATTGTGGAGATTTTGTCAGGGCAATGTTACAAAGCTGCATTTAAAGGCTGTGAATCAATGACCTCTATAACAAGTCCTTGAGCTACACCAATCTGTCTTGTCTTGGAAACTCTGATTGATCCTGTATTTCTCACATTTGTCTCGCTCAATGTCCATTCCTTTTAGTGTGTAGATGCAGCAATTACGTGTTTTCTGAGGCTGATCTACCTTGTGCTGTCTGACTGATTCAATGTATTGTCACTAGAGTGAGTTCACAACATACTGGCAGACCTGCTGAGCCTTTAGTTTCCACGATATACAACACCTGTGACATTGATTGCACTTGCACCTCCAGCACTATGGACCATGTACTAATGAACAGTTGTACACTGGAGGTTTACAACAGTAGATTTTGTCATAGCCTACTTGTCTGTGCGCATATGCATTTTAACATTTGCAGATTTGTAGGCTGAAGCGGGGCTGTGGGTAGGAGAGTGGGTAGTTGATATGCTAACATTTGTCCCTGTGTTAATCTTGGTCAATAACGAGTAATTACTAACCTTCTCAGTGGAAATATTTGCAACCTTGTGAAACACTTTGGACAGGGTGATGGTTTCTGTGTTTTTCACATTGAGATTGATGGTGTGAAATGTGTTTGCCACCTTTTGTCACATTGTGCATCTCATCATCATTTTCTGGTTTCTCAATCACCTGATTGGATAGTGGAAGGTTATTCTTATTGATTGAAGTCCCCATTCTGTATGCACTGTTTGGATCAGTGCATAGCTCTTTTTAGCTGTGTCAGTCTTTGCTCTGGTTGCTGATAATGGTCTTTTCTGCCCTGCAGAATTGATGGAAAGCTGGGCATTTTTTGCTGTATTGCAGAAGACCACATCTTCCACATGTCTTGCTAGGTTTGGTGTTTGAGGGAGTGCTCTGTCCAAGACCGCAAGAAACTACAAAGGGCCGTGAATGAAACCCATTCCATCACGCAAACCATCCTCCCATTCATTGACTCTGTCTACACTTCCCACTGCCTCGGAAAAGCAGCCAGCATAATTAAGGACCCCACACAGCCCAGACATTCTCTCCTCCACCTTCTTCCATCGGGGAAAAGATACAAAAGTCTGAGGTCACGCATCAACTGAATCATGAACAGCTTCTTCCCTGACGCCATCAGACTTTTGAATGGAACTACATTGCATTAAGTTGATCTTTATCTGTACCCTAGCTATGATTGTAATACTATATTCTGCACCCTCTCCTTTCCTTGTCCCCTATGTACTCTATTAACAGTATGTTTTATCTCTGTAGCTTGCTAGAAACAACACTTTTCATTATATCCCAATACACATGACAATAATCAATAAAATCAAACCATATCAAATCAACATTTGGGGCTGTACTCCAGATCTATAAGCTTTCTTGATCTGCATGTATTTCTTTACACATACATCTATCCTTCAATAGCTCTTTGATGTTATATGTTTTGGACTTGTCGAGTGGATCTTTCTGAAACACTTCCATGGGAGTGCGCATGATTAGCAACTCAACAATTCTGTCTGTTTATCTTTGGAAAGACATTGTATGTACCCTTTTCTCTGCATCTGCCGATAAAGTGGTTGATGGATTCCATAGGTGTTGAAGTGACAGGGAATCTAGCCAATAAAATTTGAATTTTAACCTGAATCTGAACCGGTCTTACAATGTAGTCCATTTCTTTTAGGGATCTTTTAGCTCCTGATATTTTCAGCCTGTATAAACTTTCATTCCTAATTTTGTGGCTTGATTTTCTGGTTCAGATAAAACAGAATTAAGAAAACACAGCTCTGTATGGTTTAAACATTCTGATTTCAGACAGTAGGTCAAATACAATTCATTTTAAATGGTGGAAGTTGTTGGACATTTTAACTATCTCTTTTGACCTTCCTTCTCCTGTAGTGCCTGGAATGAGAGTTGCTGCAACTGCTTTCACGTACTTAACCATGAACACACCGACAGACCTGACAACCTTCTCTACGTCAACATCAACTTCTTGGTGCTGCCTAGCAGTGATGGAACTGTGCACAAAAGCGAGGTCACAGAGTACGCGCAGCTCAAATTCCAGCGAAACTGAGTGTTAAACGGGGAAAGGGGCTGTGGGTGTATGAAGCCAATAGGGTAGAATAATAATTAACAGAAATATAATGTTGTTGAAATTTTGAAAAGAATTTTCTGAATGTGCTTTCTAAAAGCTGCAACTTTTCATGCTTTCAAAATTGCAAGAAGCTGATGAATTCTGCATAATTTTTCATCTATTAGTACAAGCAATTTAAATGCTCAGGTGGTTCCGAACATTTTTTCAAATTAAATATCATACTCTAGTAAATGATTCCTATCTCCAAAGCATAATTTCCTGTTGCCACAAGCCAATTTTATTATTTAAATTCCTATGTCCTCATTTGCAACAGAAAATTCCCATGTAAACATGTCACATTGTAATTACATCCTCCTGCCAGTGGTGGTGTCCTAGCATCAACATTTTGCCTCTCAGAGACTGGAAGAGATACTTCCTCTTTATTTACAATATTAGTAACATACAGGTATGGCCAAAGATAGTATTTTATCCATGTTTATGATGTTGGTAATCAGAATGGTTTTATTGGTTGTATTTGCCTTATTGCTCAGACAGAATTTTAGTGAAAAGTGTTTTCCAACCCTCCATCTCTGTCTTGCCAAGAGGAAAAAATAACTTTAAGACAGAGCCTGGGAGTACACAGGATCAGTCCTTCTGTGATGCTCTTTAGGTGAGTTGGTGCGGAATCAATGGGCCAGATGGCCTCTTAATGCACTGTCAGGGTGCTGTGGTTCTACCTGGGCTGTTTGTAGGATCTTGCTGTGCACAAATTGCCTGCCACATTTATAACATTACAACATTGATGCTGCCACAAGGTCACATTAGATTCAAAATGTAAACTCTGTCTCTCTCTCTCCACACATGTTGCCAGACCTGCTGGGTTTTTCCAGCACTTCCTGTTTTGATTCATATTTCCTTTTGTTCAGATTCTCCCTCAGCCTCCTGAATGACTCCATGTCTACGCTAAAGAATTCCCAAGTGAAGAATGATCATAACATGCTAGAATTTCACTTTTAGTTTGAGGGTGATAAATTTGGGTCTGAAGCAAATTACTCAAACTTAACTAAAAATAATTATAGAACATAAGAACATAAGAAATAGGAGCAGGAGTAGGCCATCTAGCCCTTCGAGCCTGCCCCGCCATTCAATAAGATCATGGCTGATCTGTCGTGTCTCAGTTCCACATTCCCGCCCTCTCCCCATAACCCTTAATCCCCTCACTTATCAAAAACCCATCAACCCGCGTCTTAAAAATATTTAGCGAGGCAGCCTCCACCACTTCAACGGGCAGAGAATTCCAGAGATTCACCACCCTTTGAGTGAAGAAGTTCCTCCTCAACTCCGTTCTAAACCACCCCCCCTTTATCTTGAGGCTGTGCCCCCTAGTCCTACTGTCCTTTCTGAGCGGGAAGAGTCTCTCCACCTCTATCCTATCCATCCCATTCATCATCTTATATGTCTCAATGAGATCTCCCCTCATTCTTCTAAACTCTAATGAGTACAAGTCAGCAGAGCTATGCCCCCACCTTTTTCCTCCCGCCTATCCTTCCTAAACACTTGATACCCCTGGACATTCAGCTCCCAGTCCCTGTCAGCTTGCAGCCACGTCTCTGTAATGGCCACCAGATCATATCCATTTGTGCTGATCTGCGCCACCAGCTCATCCACTTTATTCTGAATGCTCCGTGCATTTAAATAAAGTGCCTTCATCCCAGCCTTCACCTGGACCCTATTTGCCAGAACGCCACCAACCATACTCACGCCCCCTACTCCCTTTATTATTGGGATATCCTCGGCCTCCTCCCTTACCTGTACCCTCTCCTTAACTTTAGACCCCGTAATGTCACCTACCCTCGCACCCTCCCCCCCACTAATTAGTTTAAAGCCCTACCTACAGTCCTATTTACAAGATTCGCCAGGACTCTGGTCCTAGCACGGTTCAGACCAACCCCATCCCACCTGAACAGGTCCCACCTACCCCAATACTGATGCCAATGCCCCATAAATTCAAACCCATTCCTCCCACAACAATCCCTGAGCCACCCATTCACTTCCTTAATCTTATCAACCCTACGCCCGTCTGCACTCGGTTCAGGCAGTAGTCCGGAGATAACCACCTTGTCGGTTCTACTTTTTAATTCCATTCCCAGCTTTTCATACTCCCTCCCCAGATCCTCAGTTTGCATTTTGCCTATGTCATTGGCACCCACATGTACTACAACAACCGGATTCTCACCCTCCCACTCCAGGTTCCTCTGCAGCCCAGATGTGACATCCTGGACCCGAGCACCAGGCAGACAACACACCCTTCTGTGCACTTTGTCACTGTGACAAAGGACAGTGTCAATACCCTTAACCCCACTGTCCCCAATTACGACTACGTTCCTTATCACCTTCTCTTTGCCTATATCCTGCGTCTGCATCACTGTACTGTGTGCAGTTTGCTCACCAACCTCACCTCCCTCGTTCTCGTCCACACTGGAAGCAAGAACCTCAAACCTGTTATGCAGATTGAGAGGCTGAGGCATCCGGTCCCCACCCTCCTTCCTCCGGTCCCCACCCTCCTTCCTAGACAGAGTAAAGAAGAGTGACACAATAAGCTGAAGGTAAGACCTGAAGTACGGTTTACAGTTTTTTCTCTTTAAGAAGGGATATACTCACAGTGGGTCCATTTCAGAGAAGGTTCACTGGGCTGGGCTGATTCCTTGGATGACAGGGGGTTGTCTTATGAGAAACAGTTGAGTAGGTTTGGGCCTTTACCCTTTGGAGTTTAGATCATATCAAAACATCTAAGAACGAGTATACCACTACAGTAACAGACCTCATCAACAAATGTGTCGAAGACTGTTTGCCAAAGAAGCAAATCCATGTATTTTCCAACCGGAAACCACGGATGAACAGCAATATACACTGCTTACTGAAGTCCAGGTCTGAGGCGTTCAAATCGGGTGATGCTGACCTACACAAGAAATCCAGATACGATCTATGGAGAACCATTAAAGATGCCAAGAGACAGTACCAGACCAAGCGAGAGTCCCAGGCTAGGCACACTGACTCACTGAGTAAGGCGAGGTCTGCAAGATCTATCAGATCTGAAGGTGTGTAGAATCGCCAATGCACCCCTCCCCGATGAGTTCAACGCATCTGAAGCCTGTTCCGAGCAAGAGGTCAGCAAGAGCACTTGCTGAAGCCTCAACCGAACCAGTATCGAAGGTCACCATTGCAAACATCAGATCAGCCTTTTCAAAACTTAACCCACGGAAAGGTTAACTTGGATGGGGTACCCAGACGAGCACTCAGATCCTGCGTGGACGAGCGGGCAGAGGTATTCATAGACATCTTTAACCTCTCCTAACACTGATCTGAAGTTTCGATCTGCTTCACAAGACCACTATCATCACTGTACCAAAGAAAAGTCAGGCAGCATGCCTTAATGTCTATCATCCAGTGGCTCTGACATCCATCATTATGAAGTGCTTTGAATGGTTAGTCATGGCACGCATCAACTCCGGTCTTTCAGATTGCCTGGATCCACTACAGTTCACCTACCACCGCAACAAGTCCACAACAAGACACTATTTCCCTGGCCCTGCTCTGAACTCTAGAACACCTAGATAACAAAGACATCAATGTCAGATTCCTATTTATTGACTACAGCTCAGCCTTCAATTCCAATCATTCCCTCAAAACTCATCTCCAAACTCTGTGACCTGGGAATTGGATCCTTCCTGTGTGACTGGATCCTGAACTTCCTAACCCACAGACTGCAATCTGTAAAAATAGGCAACAGCACTTCTTCTATGATTATCCTCAATACCTGTACCCGACAAGGCTGTGTCCTCAGCCCCTTACTATCCTTCTCAGACACTATGACTGTGTGGCCAAATTCCTCTTCAACTCCATTGCAAGTTTGCTGATGACAGCACCATAGTGGGTTGGATCTCAAGCATTCTCCACCATTCAATACTTGTTTCTTTAACTCCACATTTTTGCCCCACCTCTTGTCCACCTCCACGCCTCAAGAATTTTGATTTCCTGAAGTCTCTAATCTCACCCTTGAATATGTTCAATGGCCCAGCCTCCACTACTCTCTGGGGGCATGAATTCTACAGACTAATGACTGTCCGAGAGAAGGAATTCCTCTTCCCCTCTGTCTTCAATGGAACTTTCCACGGTCCACCCCTCCGCCCACTCCGATTCCCATGGTGGATGGGGTGGTAAAATTCCAGTCTATGAGTCTCTCAAGCACTGAGGCAATCTGCTGGTACGCCCACACCTTGACATGGTGGCTGTGTCTGGAGGTTTCTTCAATTGCTCACACTGATCTGTGGGATTGTCATTTTTCGATGCTGTTCCTGGTTTCATTATCCTGTATGATGGGAGAGGAGCTGGAACAGATCTGATTTGCCCTCAGTTATGCCTCTTTGCCTTTGTCTGTGTGATGACTGTGATGCTAATGTGCCTTTAAGAAGTGTATTTTTAATAATGTTCTCTGCAGTTTGTGGACCTGAACTGTCTGAGCCAATGTCCTTTTATTGCAGCTAGGGTCATATAATAGACTTTTTGTTTATTTTTAATCTGGACCTAATGGAGTTTCATAAGCTTACAACCCTTTTGAGTTGTTGCGGGGGGCGGGGGGGGGGGGGGGGGTGGGGGGAAGAGAATGATTGGCAGGCCAGGTGGGACAGTTTTTTTTCTTACAGGAGAACTTTACTTTCAGCTTTACTTAGAAGCTGTTAGGACTGCAGACTGCTTTCTTAAGTTTATTTATTAGTGTCACAAGTAGGCTCACATTAACACTGCGATGAAGTTACTGTGAGCAGTATTTCTGTGTCTCTCCCTGATATTGGAAATTTAGCTCTTGGTGGCTGACTAGCTCGTAACCAGAGGCAAGAGGTGCTTCTGTCTCTTGAAGTGGTTGGCTGACTAAAAGCTAGAGGCCACGGGGTGTGCTGGGAGTTCCAGGATGGATAAGTTAGAGTTTCAATTCTCCAGCCCAAAGTCACAGCAGGTGTTGTAAAGCTGCCAGGAGAAGCAGGCAGTCCCCCTTTCAAACAGGTACATCGTTTTGGATACTGTTGAGGGGGATAGCCTGTCAGGGGGAGATACCAGCAGCAGCCAGACTTGTGACACCACAGCGAGTTCTGCTGTGGGACAGGGTTGGGCAAAGAGCAAGCGAGCAGTAGTAATAGGGGACTCGCTAGTTAGAGACACAGACAGGCGTTTCTGTGGCCGCAATCGAGACTCCAAGATGGTGTGTTACCTCTCTGGCGCCAGGGTCAAGGATGTCTCTGAGCGATTACAGGACATTCTTAAGGGGGAGGGTGAGCAGCCAGAGGTCATTGTACATATTGGTATCAACAACATAGGTAGGAAAAGGGATGAGGTCCTGAAATGTGAATATAGAGAGTTAGGCAGAAAGCTAAACTGCAGGACCTCGAAGATAGTAATTTCAGGACTTCTATCATTGCCACATGCTACTGAGAGTAGGAATAGGAGGATTAGGCAGATGAATGTCTGGTTTGAGAGCTAATGCAAGGGGCAGGGATTCAGATTTTTGAATCATTGGGATCTTTTCTGGGGAAGGGCTGACCTGTTCAAGAGGGATGGGTTACACCTGAACTGGAGGGGGACTAACATCCTGGTGGGAAGATTTGCTAGAGCCACTTGGGAGGTTTAAACTAATTTGGCGGGGGGGGTGGGATCCAAAGTAGGAGGGAGACAGAAGAGAAGGTTGAGAACAGCACAGAAGTTAAAGAGAGCACATTAAATAGTAAAGGCAGTGTCAGTAATCCTAGTACCAGACAGATCAGGCAAAAGCAAGACAGAGGGCAAGGGCAGTCCAGATTAAACTGCATTTATTTCAATGCAAGAGGCCTGACAGACAAGGCAGATGAACTCAGGGCATGGATGGGTACATGGGATTGGGATATTAGAGCTATTACTGAAACATGGCTAAGGGAGGGACAGGACTGACAGCTCAATGTCCCAGGGCACAGAAGCTATAGGAAAGATAGAACAGGAGGTAAGAGAGGAGGGGAGTTGCACTTGTGATTAGGGAAAACATCACGGCCATACTGAGAAGGGATATATCCGAGGGTTTGGCCATTGAGTCTATATGGGTAGAACTAAGAAATAAGAAGGGGGAAATCACTTTGATAGGGTTGTACTATAGGCCCCCAAATAGTCGGCGGGAAATTCGGGAGCAAATATGTAAAGAGATTACAGATATTTCCATGAAAAATAAGGTGGGAATAGTGGGAGATTTTAACTTTCCCAACATTGATTGGGACAGCCATAGCATTAGAGGGTTGGATGGAGAGAAATTTGTTGAGTGTATTCAGGAGGAATTTCTCATTCAGTATGTGGATGGCCCAACTAGAGAGGGGGCAAAACTTGACCTCCTCTTGGGGAATAAGAAAGGGCAGGTGACAGAAGTGTTAGTGAGGGATCACTGTGGGACCAGTGATCATAATTCTATTGGTTTGAAGATAGCCATGGAGAATGATAGGTCTGGTCCAAAAGTCAAAATTCTAAATTGGGGTAAGACCAATTTTGATGGTATCAGGCCAGAATTTTCAAAAGTTAATTGGAGGAGTCTGTGGGAAGGCAAAGGGACGTCTGGTAAGTGGCGCACTTTCAAAAGTGTGTTAACCAGAGTTCAAGGTAAGTACATTCCTCTTAGAGTGAAGGGCAAGGCTGGCAGAAGTAGGGAACCCTGAATGACTCGGAATATTGAGGCCTTGGTCAAGAAGAAGAAAGAGACACATAACATGCATAGGCAGCTGGGGTCAAGTGAATCCGCTGAAGAGTATGGGGATGTAGGAATAGAGTTAACAGAGAAATCAGGAGGGCTGAAAAAGGACACGAGATTGTTTTGGCAGATAAGGCAAAGGAGAATCCAAAGAGCTTCTACAAATACATAAAGGGCAAAAGAGTAATAAGGGAGAGAGTTGGGCCTCTTAAGGATCAACAAGGTCATCTATGTGTGGATCCACAAGAGATGGATGAGATCCTAAATGGATATTTCTCATCAATATTTATTGTTGAGAAAAGCATGAACTTGGGGAAATAATTAGTGATGTCTCGAGGAGTGTACATATTACAGAAAAGGAGGTGCTGGAAATCTTAAAGCGCATCAAGGTAGATAAATCCCCAGGACCTGATGAAGTGTATCCCAGGACATTGTGAGAGGCTAGGGAGGAAACTGTGGGTACCCTAGCCGAGATATTTGAATTATCGAAAGTCACGCGTGAGATGCCTGAAGATTGGAGAGTGGCAAATGTTTAAAAAGGGCTGCAGGGAAAAGCATGGACTACAGGCCAGTGAACCTCACATCTGTAGTAGGTAAATTGTTGGAAGGTATTTTCAGAAACAGGATCTACAGGCATTTAGAGATGCAAGGACTGATTAGGAACAGTCAGCATGGTTTTGTGATTGGAAAATCATGTCTCACAAATTTGATTGAGTTTTTTGAAGGGATAACAAAGAAGGTAGATGAGGGCAGTGTAGTTGATGTTGTCTACATGGACTTTAGCAAAGACTTTGATAAGGTACCACATGTAAGGTTGTTGCATAAGGTTAAATCTCATGGGATCCAGGGTGAGGTATCTAAATGGATACAAAATTGGCTTCAAAGTTCAATACTGATGGTCTAGGCTGACTTCATAAAACACATTGGAGTTTCTGACCTGAATTATGATACAACTTCAAAGATCTGTTCTGAGCCAGAGACCTTTATCACCACAGCTTGTTGATGCTAACCTTCTGCAGGATGCGGGATGTCAACTTGTCATCCCTACTGTAAACTTGGCAATTCTGTATTCTCATTTTAATCATAAATCAGAGTCAACATGTGTTTGTGAAAATGAACATCATGTTTGAAAGGTTTAATAGAATTCTTTGAGGATGTAGCAAGCATGGTGGCGAATGGGGAATGAGTAGATGTGGTGTATTTGGATTTCCAAAAGGCATTCAATAAAAGGCTACTGTACAAGATAAAATGTGATGGTGTTGGGGCTGAAATATTAAAGAACCAAGAACAAGAACAAAGAAAATTACAGGAACAAGCCCTTCGGCTCTTCAAGGCTGCACCAACCATGCCGCCCAACTGAACTAAAACCCCCTACCTTCCCGGGAACCATATCTCTCTATTCCCATCCTATTCATGTTTTTATCTAGACACCTCTTAAAAGTCATTACTGTATCTGCTTCCACTACCTTCCCAGCAATGAGTTCCAGGCACCACTACTCTCTCTGTAAAATGTCTGCCTCATACATCTCCTTTAAACTTTGCCCCTCACACCTTAAATCTATGCCCCCTAGTAATTGACTCTTCCACCTGAGAAAAAGCTTCTGACTATCCACTCTGTCCACGCCCCTCATAATCTTGTAGACTTCTATTAGGTCGCCCCTCAACCTCCATCGTTCCAGTGAGAATAAACCAAGTTTCTCCAACTTCTCATCATGGCTAATACTCTCCATACCAGGCAACATCCTGGTAAATCTTTTCTGTATCTTCCCCAAAGCCTCCACATCCTTCTGGTAGTGTGGCGACCAGAATTGAACACTATATTCCAAGTTCAGTCTAACTAAAGTTCTATAAAGCTCAACATGACTTGCCAATTTTTAAATTCAATGCCCTGGCCAATGAAGGCAAGCATGCCATTTGCCTTATTGACTACCTGCATTGCCACTTTCAGTGAGTTATGCACCTGTATATCCAGATCCCTCTGCCTATCAATATTCTTAAGGATTCTGCCATTTACTGTATATTTCCCATCAGTATTAGACTTTCCAAAATGCATTACCTCACATTTGTCCAGATTAAACTCCATCTGCCATCTCTCCGCCCAAGTCTCCAACTGCTATATCCCTGCTATATCCTCTGATCGTCTTCATCGCTATCTGCAAATTCACCAACCTGTGTGTCGTCTGCAAACTTACCAATCAAACCAGTTACATTTTCCTCTAAATCATTTATATATATTACAAATGGCAAAGGTCCCAGTCCTGATCCCTGAGGAACGCCACTTGTCACAGTTTATTTATTAGTGTCACAAGTAAAGCTTACATTGACACTGTAATGAAGTTACCATGAAATTCCCCTAGTCACCACAGACTGGCATCTGTTTGGGTCAATGCACCGAATCAGCACGTCTTTCAGGATATGGGAGGAAACTGGAGCACCTGGAGGAAACCCACGCAGACACAGGGAGAACACTCAGATTCAGCACAGAAAGTGACCCAAGCAGGAATCAAACCCAGGTCCCTGGCGCTATGAGGCAGCAGTGCTAACCACTGTGCCACCGTGTGGACTGGGTAACTAACAGAAAACAGAGAGGGGCAATTTTCAGGTTGGCAAACTGTACCTCATGGAATGCATGGAGTCCAATTGGACTCCTCCAGAAGGCTGCTGCCCTCGACTTGACCTGTATGCCCAAGCCATCAGGAGGTGCGTCAATACCAGATTCATTAACCGCACTTACAGGACAACTCCGAACATCACCCAAGCACAACGCAATGCCATCCTAGCTCTCAAGACCAACCGCGACATTGTCATCAAACCAGCAGACAAAGAAGGAGCCATCGTCATACTGAACAGAACGGATTACTGCAAAGAAGTGTACCAACAGCTGAACAACAAGGAACACCACAGACTGTCACCTGCAGATCCGACCAAAGAACAGACCCGTCAACTCAACACTCTGATCAAGACCTTTGATCCGGAGCTTCAGAGCACCCTCCGTGCTCTCATCCCACGTACTCCCCGCCTTGGAGATCTCTACTGCCTCCCAAAGATACACAAGGCAAACACACCCAGCCGTCCCATCATATCGGGCAATGGGACCCTGTGCGAGAACCTTTCCAGCTATAAAGAGGGCATCCTGAAACCCATTGTACAAAGAACCCCCAGTTTTTGACACGACACTATGGACTTCCTACAGAAACTCAGTACACATGGAGCAGTTGAACCAGGAGCACTCCTCGTCATAATGGATGTCTCGGCTCTCTACACGAACATCCCCACGATGACGGCATTGCTGCAACTGCCTCAGTACTCAATGCCGACAACTGCCAGTTTCCAGGTGCAATTTCACAACTCATCCGCTTCATCCTGGACCACAATGTCTTCACCTTCAATGACCAGTTCTTCATCCAAACACACGGAACAGCCATGGGGACCAAATTCGCACTTCAATATGCCAACATCTTCATGCACAGGTTTGAACAAGACTTCTTCACCACACAGAACCTTCAACTGATGCTAAACATTAGATACATCGATGACATTTCTTCCTTTAGACTCATGGTGAACAATCACTGAAACAACTATATGATGACATCAACAAGTTCCATCCCACCATCAGACTCACCATGGACTACTCTCCAGAATCAGTTACATTCTTGGACACACACATCTCCATTAAGAACGGTCACCTCAGCACCTCACTGTATCACAAGCCCACAGATAACCTCACAATGCTACACTTCTCCAGCTTCCACCCTAAACACGTTAAAGAAGCCATCCCCTACGGACAAGCCCTCCGTATACACAGGATCTGCTCAGATGAGGAGGATCGCAACAGACACCTCCAGAAGCTGAAAGACGCCCTCATAAGACCAGGATATGGTGTTCGACTCATCGATCGACAGTTCCGACGCGCCACAGCCAAAAACCGCACCGACCTCCTCAGAAGACAAACATGGGACATGGTGGACAGAGTACCCTTCGTCGTCCAGTACTTCCCCGGAGCGGAGAGGCTACGACATCTTCTCCTGAGTCTTCAACATCTCATTGATGAAGATGAACATCTTGCCAAGGCCATCCCCACACCTCCACTTCTTGCCTTCAAATGACCGCGCAACCTCAAACAGACCATTGCTCACAGCAAACTACCCAGCCTTCAGGAGAACAGTGACCATGACACCACACAACACTGCCACAGCAGCCTCTGTAAGACGTGCTGGATCATCGATAAGGATGCCATCATCTCACGTGAGAACATCATCCATCGGGTACACGGTACATACTCTTGCAACTCGGCCACTGTTGTCTACCTAATACGCTGCAGAAAGGATGTCCCGAGGCTTGGTACATTGGGGAGACCATGCAGACATTACGACAACGGATGAATGAACACCGCTCGACAATCACCAGGCAAGACTGTTCTCTTCCTGTTGGGGAACACTTCAGCGGACACGGGCATCTGATCTTCGGGTAAGCGTTCTCCAAGGTGGCCTTCAGGACACACGACAGCACACAGTCACTGAGCAGAAACTGATAGCCAAGTTACGCACACATGAGAATGGCCTCAACCGGGATCTTGGGTTCATGTCACACCATCTGTAACCCCCACAACTTGCCTGGACTTGCAAAATCTCACTGACTTTCCTATAAGAACATAAGAAATAGGAGCAGGAATAGGCCATCTAGCCTTTCGAGACTGCCCCGCCATTCAATAAGATCATGGCTGATCTGAAGTGGATCAGTTCCACTTTCCCGCTTTCTCCCCATAACCCTTAATTCCCTTGTCTATCAAAAACCTATCTACCCGTGACTTAAATATATTTAGCGAGGTAGCCTCCACCACTTCAACGGGCAGAGAATTCCAGAGATTCACCACCCTTTGAGTGAAGAAGTTCCTCCTCCCCCCCTTATCTTGAGGCTGTGCCCTCCAGTTCTGCTATCCTTTCTAAACGGGAAGAATCTCTCCACCTCTACCCTATCCATCTCTTTCATTATCTTATACGTCTCTATAAGTTCCCCCCTCATCCTTCTAAACTCCTTTGTTTCCTGCCTGGAAACAATACACATCTCCTTAACCTGTGCTTAAAGCTCTTTCCATTCACATTGTATGTACCTTTAAGAATTGATTAGCTGTAAAGACTCACATTCCAATCATTATGCATGTAAATTGAGTTTGTGTCTTTGTGTCATTTTTACGATCAGAACTCCCAGCCACCTGACAAAGAGACAGGCTGTGCGAGGTGGTCCACTTTGGTAGGAATAATGGTAGGAAGGATTATTACTTACGTGGAGAAAAACTGCAGCAGGCGACGGTGCAGAGGGACCTTGGGGTCCTTGTGCATGAGTCGCAAAAGCCCAGCTTGCAGGTGCAGCAGGTGGTCAGGAAGGCGAATGGGATGCTAGCCTTCATAGCGAGGGGGATTGAATATAAAAGTAGGGAGGTCTTGCTGCGGCTATATAGGGCATTGGTGAGGCCGCAGCTGGAGTACTGTGTGCAGTTTTGGGCGCCGTACTTACGCAAGGATATTTTGGCCTTGGAGGGAGTGCAGAGGAGGTTTACTAGGCTGATGCCGGAGTTGAGGGGGTTGAGCTATGAGGAGAGGCTGAATAAACTAGGCTTGTACTCGTTAGAGTTTAGAAGAATGAGGGGAGATCTCATTGAGACGTATAAGATGATGAATGGGGTGGATAGGATAGAGGTGGAGAGACTCTTCCCGCTCAGAAAGGACAGTAGGACTAGGGGGCACAGCCTCAAGATAAAGGGGGGGCGGTTTAGAATGGAGTTGAGGAAGAATTTCTTCACTCAAAGGGTGGTGAATCTCTGGAATTTTCTGCCCGTTGAAGTGGTGGAGGCTACCTCGCTAAATATTTTTAAGACGCGGGTTGACGGGTTTTTGATAAGAGAGGGGATTAAGGGTTATGGGGAGAGGGCGGGAATGTGGAACTGAGCCACGACAGATCAGCCATGATCTTATTGAATGGCGGGGCAGGCTCGAAGGGCTAGATGGCCTACTCCTGCTCCTATTTCTTATGTTCTTAAAAGCTTAGGCTTTTGCTACAAATAAACCTGTTTGGACTTTAAACTGGTGTTGTGGGATTTCCTCATGGAGTGCCACAGGGGTCAGTGCTGTGGCCTCAAATATTTACAATCCACATGAATGACAGATGGAGGATTCGATTGTACTGCAGACAGATGTTCTGACTAGAGCATGAAGATAAGCAGGAAAAATGTGGAGATAGGAAAGAAAGCTGTGAGGAGGATAGAAAGAGGCAGCAGAGCAATAAAAATAGTTTCAGTGATGGGCAAACTATTTGTGATATGGAATTTAAGGAGGGAAAATGCAGGGTTGTCCACATTGGCAGGAAGTGTTGAAAAGCAGAGAATTAGTAGAGAGACTGCAGAATACTGCAGCACAGAGGGAACCTGTACATGAATCTCAGAATGTTCCCATGTTGGTACAGCAAAGAATTAAGAAGGTCAATGAAATATTGACCTTTATTGAAAGGGGGATAGAGTGTAAAAATAGGGAAGTCTTGCTACAACTGTATAGGCCATTGGTGAGGCCACACCTGGAGTACAGTGTATAGTTTTCATCTCCTTGCTGTAGGGGAGCAGTTCAGAGAATGTTCACGAGACTGATATCTGGGTTGAAGGGGTTTGTCTAATGAAGACATTTTGAACAGTTTGTGTCGATACTCACTGGAGTTTAGAAAAGGGAGAGGTGATCGAATTGAAACATAATTGTGAGGGGTTTTGACAGAGTGGATGCTGAGGCTAAAATAACTCCTCAGAAGCTGGTGTCAGAATGAGGGGTGTCCCACTGAAGGGGAAGAAGGAGGATTTTCTTCTCTCAGAGGCTTATCAGTCTGTGGAATTCTCTCCCCCAGAGGGCAGTGCAGGTCACTTGTTAAAAGTTCATCAGCTGACTCCTGTGACTCTGCTCAGTAAAAAGTCTGACAACACCAGGTTTCAGTCCAACCGATTTATTTGATAGTAAATTCACTAGCTTTCGGGTTAGCCCCTTCGTCAGGTGAATGGAGAGTTCTGGCCTCAGACAGAGCATATAAAGCACAGACAGTTTACAGATTACTGATTAGAATGCGAATCTTTACACCTAACCTGTTGAAGTCTTAAAGTGGCTAACAATGTGAGTGGAAGGAGCACTGATCACAGGTTAAAGAGATGTGTATTGTCTCCAGACAGTACAGTGAGTGAGGTTTTGCAAACCCAGGCGAGTCACGGGGTTACAGATAGTGCGACATGAACCCAAGATCCCTGTTGAGACCATCCTCATGTGTGCGGAACGTGGCTATCAGTCTCTGCTCAGCGACTCTGCGCTGTCGTGTGTCGTGAAGGCCGCCTTGGAGAATGCTTACCTGAAGGTCAGAGGCTGAATGCCTGTGACCACTCTGCTCAGTCACCTCCTTCCCCTATCTAACAAAAGATAAAAGTTAGGATTGATCAGGCCAGCTTCCACTCTGCTATCTGATTTATCCAGTGGTAACATCAGTTGGGACGATAACACCACTGAGTACAGCTGTCACACACACTCTGAATATTTTAATTTCAGAGATCTTTATGGATTACGGTCTGCAATTCATTGTTGGGCCATTTCAGAATACGTGTGTAAAGTGAAATATCGATCCATGCTCTTCTTCTCATTGTGCACATCACTGTCATCTTTTGGTTTGTCAATCACTTCATGTCTGTATTTCTCTCTTGAAAGATTTCCTGTACAGTCAGCAGCTGTGATTTCAACGCTCCCCAACACTGCGACTGTTGTGTCTGATCAAAGGGTGGTCTCATGTTATGCAGCGTGACTGAAGGCTGTTCACCGTGTCGTACCTGTACTGAATCTTGCTGCCAGAATGTTTGATCACCACCGAACATCATGTTGTGTTTTAATAATGATATAAAAGCACCAATCACTCATTCGGGATTGTATAAATGTGTTGTGGATTCAATTATTTAGACTAGGCACATGAGAGCAGATGTACATGGATAGAAAGCTTGAAGACACCAGCAGCAGAGCCATGTGTGCTGTGTTCTGTAACATAGTAAAAAGTCTGACAACACCAGGTTTTAGTCCAACCTATTTATTTGATAATATTCTCACAAGCTTTCGAGGGGTTACCCTCTTCGTCAGGTGAATGGAGAGTTCTGGCCTCAGACAGAGCATATAAAGCACAGACAGTTTAGAGATTACTGATTAAAATGCGAATCCTTACACCTAACCTGCTGTTCAAGACCTGAAGTGGCTGACAATGTGAGTGGTAGGAGCACTGATCACAGTTTAAAGAGATGTGTATTGTCTCCAGACAGTACAGTAAGTGAGGTTTTGCAAACCCAGGCAAGTCACGGGGGTTACAGATACCACCTCATACACCAGCTTTACAGCAAACGCCACGCCCTGGAAACTAAAATGGAATACATTCTCTCAACTTGTACTCAGGATGCAGACCAACTGCGAAACTCTGCCAAGCAGATGAGACAAAGAAACTACACCACCTACATGCACACCAAGAATAGGAAACTTGAGAAACTCGGCATCGCCGCCAGCAACAACCAAGCCTCCCCCGGCACCACAGTAGAAAACAGCACTACCGCAGGGAGGTCTATTGTCAACTTGTCGGACTACACACTTCAACCAGATGAAATCGAAGTTCTCAGTCGAGGGCTCAATTTCTGCCCCACCACCAAAATGGACCCCATCAGTCTCGCAGCGGACACAGAGGAATTCATCAGGCGAATGAGGTTGCGGGAGTTTTTCCACAAACCCCAAGAGGCCAGCAACGAACACAATGAGACAGTCGATGAACCAGAACAGCCGACAGAGAGATCCGCAGTGCAACAGCCTAAGAGGAAGGAATCCAATTGGACTCCTCCGGAAGGCCGCTGCCCTCGACTGGACTTGTATGCCCAAACCATCAGGAGGTGCGTTAACACCAGATTCATCAGCCGCACTCACAAGACAGCCCCGAACATCACCCAAGCACAACGCAACGCCATCCACGCTCTCAAGACAAACCGCAACATTGTCATTAAACCAGCAGACAAAGGAGGGGCCATCGTCATACTGAACAGAACGGATTACTGTAAAGAAGTGTACCGACAACTAAACAATGAGGAACACTACAGACAATTACCCACAGATCCAACCAAAGAACACGCTCGTCAACTCAACAATCTGATCAAGACCTTTGATCCGGACCTTCAGAGCACCCTCCGTGCTCTCATTCCACGTACTCCCCGCATTGGAGATCTCTACTGCCTCCCAAAGATACACAAGGCAAACACACCTGGCCGTCCCATCGTATCGGGCAATGGAACTCTGTGTGAGAACCTCTCCGGCTACGTCGAGGGCATCCTGAAACCCATTGTACAAAGAACCCCCAGCTTTTGTCGCGACACTACGGACTTCCTACTGAAACTCAGCACACATGGAGCAGTTGAACCAGGGACACTCCTCGTCACAATGGATGTCTCAGCGCTCTACACCAACATCCCCCACGACGATGGCATTGCTGCGACTGCATCAGTACTCAATGCTGACAACTGCCAGTTTCCAGATGCAATTTTACAACTCATCCGCTTTATCCTGGACCACAATGTCTTCACCTTCAACGACCAGTTTTTCATCCAGACACATGGAACAGCCATGGGGACCAAATTTGCGCCTCAATATGCCAACATCTTCATGCACAGGTTCGAACAAGACTTCTTCACTGCACAGAATCTTCAACCGATGCTGTACACTAGATACATCGATGACATTTTCTTCCTCTGGCCTCATGGTGAACAATCACTGAAACAACTATATGATGATATCAACAAATTCCACCCCACCATCAGACTCACCATGGACTATTCCCCAGAATCAGTTGCATTCTTGGACACACGCATCTCCATTAAGGACGGTCACCTCAGCACCTCACTGTACCGCAAGCCCACAGACAATCTCACAATGCTCCACTTCTCCAGTTTCCACCCTAAACATGTTAAAGAAGCCATTCCCTATGGACAAGCCCTCCGTATACACAGGATTTGCTCAGATGAGGAGGATCGTGACAGACACCTCCAGACCCTGAAAGATGCCCTCGTAAGAACAGGATACGGTGCTCGACTCATAGATCGGCAGTTTCGATGCGCCACAGCGAAAAACCGCACCGATCTCCTCAGAAGACAAACACGGGACACAGTGGACAGAGTTCCCTTCATCGTCCAGTACTTCCCCGGAGCGGAGAAGCTACGACATCTTCTCCGGAGTCTTCAACATATCATTGATGAAGACGAACATCTCGCCAGGGCCATCCCCACACCCCCACTTCTTGCTTTCAGACAACCACACAACCTCAAACAGACCATTGTTCGCAGCAAACTACCCAGCCTTCAGGAGAACAGTGACCACAATACCACACAACCCTGTCACAGCAACCTCTGCAAGACATGCCGGATCATCGACATGGATACCATCATCACACGTGAGAATACCATCCACCAGGTACATGGTAAATACTCTTGCAACTCGGCCAACATTGTCTACCTGATACGTTGCAAGAAAGGATGTCCCGAAGCATGGTACATTGGGGAGACCATGCAGACGCTACGACAACGGATGAATGAACATCGCTCGACAGTCACCAGGCAAGACTGTTCCCTTCCTGTTGGCGAACACTTCAGTGGTCACGGGCATTCAGCCTCTGACCTTCGGGTAAGCATTCTCCAAGGCGGCCTTCACAACACACGACAGCGCAGAGTCGCTGAGCAGAGACTGATAGCCAAGTTCCGCACACATGAGGACGGTCTCAACAGGGATCTTGGGTTCATGTCGCACTATCTGTAACCCCCGTGACTTGCCTGGGTTTGCAAAACCTCACTTACTGTACTGTCTGGAGACAATACACATCTCTTTAAACTGTGATCAGTGCTCCTACCACTCACATTGTCAGCCACTTCAGGTCTTGAACAGCAGGTTAGGTGTAAGGATTCGCATTTTAATCAGTAATCTCTAAACTGTCTGTGCTTTATATGCTCTGTCTGAGGCCAGAACTCTCCATTCACCTGACGAAGAGGGTAACCCCTCGAAAGCTTGTGAGAATATTATCAAATAAATAGGTTGGACTAAAACCTGGTGTTGTCAGACTTTTTACTGTGTTTACGCCAGTCCAACGCCGGCATACCCACATCATGACTTCTGTAACATAAACAGGGCCTAGTTTTAAGGCTGATAAAATTGGATATCCTAAATTAAAGAATTGGGCATATTAAAAATCAAACACAGTCAAACCTCAGGCAGGCCAATTGTACAATACACAAACCTGTCTGGGCCTGATTCATCAATCTCCCACCAAAGGTCGTTGCACCCTACTGATCCTTAGCAGGAGATCATTGCACCCCATTGAAATGCACCGGCCTATTGTTAGAAGCTCAGATCGGGCCAGACTTTCTGCTACCGAGAGTTCCTGCAGTTGGCTTAATCTGATAACAGGTTACAAGTAAGCAGCAGCATGGAGGTGAACACTTGGGGGCGGACCCTGGTGTCCTGTCAGGCAGACATCAACAAATCCACTGGGTATTGGAACCCCGCTCCTGGGACCTCATTGGCCGGAAGCCAGAGAAGTTTCTGGAAAGGCAAGCAGGGAGGGGATAAAGGAACACATTTTCAGACACCAGCAGTGAAGACTTGATGACGGAGGTGACTCTTGACCATTTGGAAGACTGAGCTGCGGGGCTGACGAGACGGTCGCACACCTCCTTCTGGAATGTGCCTTTGCAAAGAAGGTCTGGAGCGAGATGCAGTGGTATTTGTCGAGGTTCGTCCCGAGCAGCTCGGTGACGCAGGACTCTGTGCTCTACGGGCTGTTTCCGGGAACGCACACCGAGACAAATATCAACTGCTGCTGGAAGGTCATCAACTCGGTGAAGGACGCACTTTGGTCCGCCCGAAACTTGCTGATCTTCCAGCTGAAAGAACTGTCCTCGACCGAGTGTTGCAGACTGGCACATTCCAAGGTCCAGGACTACGTGCTGAGGGACGGGCTGAAGCTTGGGGCAGCCGCCGCAAAGGCACAATGGGGAAAGGCCACGCTGTAAGGCCTTTTAACGGAGGCAGACCGAGGGCCCAGGAACTGCAGAATACCCTCGACCTGCGTAACTGTGTGCCAATCTGAGCACTAACGGCACACAGTAATCTTTTGAGGCGTGTATATAGTTTTTTAAGTATTGAAATGTAATCATTGTAATTAGTACAAATATGTAAATATGGACATAGTTTTTTTTAAGTACTGAAATGTTAAGTACTGAAATGTAGTCACTGTAGTTTTGGACAGATCTGCAAAAATGTTTTCATTCCGCATAGTTTTGCTACTCGAAGCCCTGTACATTGTAATAGATTTCTTGAGATTTTTATGAATAAAGTATATTTTTGGAAAAAAAAAATTTGGAAGACTGACCAGAGAAGGAAGGAAGTAAGAAGCTGCCATCGAGACTCACCTTCATGACGACTGACCAGAGGGCCTCAGAGAATCGAGCCTGCAGTTTTAACCAAGCCATCTTTGTGGATAGTGTACTTAAATCTGGGGTATCCTCTTATTTTACGTGGGTAATTTAAGGGTTAGTAGTGTTATTATTAATAAACTTGTTGAACCTTTACTTGTGTTTGTCCTTTGTCCATCTTGCAAATAAAGGCACTGGGGTAAAACCTTAGAGTAAGCAAACTGGTCGAAAGTATCTGAGATTTAAATCACAACAGTTCTGCTCACAGGTCAAAGTGAAACTAAGACTAGATCACGAGTGATGTGTTACTTTTTATTCCTTAAATGCAAATTACAATCAGAATCACTGTCCAAGTCACTGAGGATCTCGGAAGGTGAAGCTAATCAGTGATTCATGATGGCAAAATAGTGGGAGTTCTGGGGGCTCCTAATCCATTGTCCTGCCTTGTAAATCAGCACTGAATGTATCTCCATTGGTGTGTCTTGTAGACATTGTGTTGGGTGGAGACTGGCTTCATTAAACAGGGTCCTGAGGACCATGAGCCAATGGAGAATTAACTTGTCCATTCCTGTGTCCAGGATCTGCTTCCATCCATTGTAAAACATTGGAGAGTTCCTTGTGTGTCCTGTAGATGGTCCACACTGCAGCCACTGTGCCCCAGTGACGGACAGGTGGATATTGAGTCCGATGGATCTGCAATCCATCCAGTGTTAAATGTTGATATTTCTCTCCCTGGTTTTACTGTCACAAGAGTGGAAAGTCGACACTCCACAAAACATGACAGCACAGAAGGTTCGTGTGTACAGATTCCATGTCATTACCGTTATCCATCACATTTGGCAAACCAGCCGCAAGATGGAATCTGATACAATAACGAGAAACCGGGAACATCCTCTATAGCCTTTCACTCCAAGGATCACAATAGTATATCATCATGGTTCCACCATGGCTGTCTGGAGACCTGAAAGATGGCATCTATTCCCTCATTATAAACAACATCAGATGGGCAGATGCAGGGCTGTATTATTTCAAAATAGAATTTGCTGACAAGAATAGTTACAGCTTCTATCCTGTAACCCGGCTTCATATTTCTGGTAAGTTCTGTGTTATAGTTACTCAGCAATTCTCAACCCACACTCAAAGGGAAATAACACACCCCAGTGTTTGATTGTTTTGAGGCTGTGTTAATCAGTGTCACTATTTTTAATGATCCATGAACTTGTATTTGATTGAATCGACATCATCACCTTAATGTAAACATAGCTGAGGAGTGATGACACCTTCCCCTTCAACGAAGCACCCCCCCCACCCCACTTCTGTCTACACCTCTAATACTCTTGTCAACAGAGAGGATCTAATCACCAAATCACTTTTTTAAACTGATCCTCCCTCCACCCCCACTCCTCTCTACATCCTCCACCAGTCACTCCGTCAAATCAGGTGTGATGGTAGTGTGGAGCTTATCACCAAATCTCGCCTTGACCTGACCATCCCCCACCCCCTCCGCCCCACTGTTTCCCGACTCTTCGACTCCTGTCACTTTCTCCTCCTTTGAACATCTCACCGTGTTCTATCCCTCTCACTTCTTCTTCAAAATCCTTGTTTCCCATTGCCCTCCCAGATATGATAAAAATGTTCTCACCAGAATATCTTCACCGCTTTCCTCACTCAGTCCCTGCACTAAATGAATTCTGGTTCTCAAAGGTCTCAATCTCCATCTTAATACATCCTGCTCTCTCTCTTCTGAGATCACTCTCCTCCTGATGCCCACAAGGAAAACATTCTCCTAAAGGAAGACCAGCTGCTGATAACTCATGAATCCTCTGTCACTAAGACTGAGACAATCCAATCAGCTACCTGTGCCATGTCCTCCCTTTCAGTTACCACTGGGACAAAATTCCTCTGATGCACCCCCACCCTGGTCCTCTCCCTGAACTCACATCTTTCCCCAGTTTCCCTCCTTTCTTCCTTCATTCCCATTCTGAACACAGCTTGTCCATGAGAGCCACCTTCTGTTCCCTCGACCCTTTTCCCAGTAAACTGCTGATCTCACAAGTTCCCCTCCTGGCCTCCATGCCAGCTGACATTGTTAATAGTTCTCTTTCTTCATTTGTTACTCCTCTCTTCTTCAGATCAACCATTTCTTTGAAAGACAAATCTTGACCCCTCCATACTTCTAAACTCCTGTCCTGTCTCCAACTTCTCTCCTATCTCCAAAATTCTTCAACGTGTTTTCAACTCCCAAATCCATTCCCATCTTTCCTGGAACTCCATGTTTGAAAACTTCCAATCACGTTGCTGCCCCAGTCACAGTACTGAAACAGTTCTTACCAAAGTCACTGATGACATTCTGTGCGTCTGTGACAAAGGGAAACTTTCTCTCCTCATCCTTCTCCATCTGTCTGCAGCCTTTGACACGGTGACCCCACCATCCTCCTCCAATGAAAACCATTGTTTACAGTTCTATTCCAAACTCCATTCCCTAGCGACTGATCCCTATCCCTGGAATCTCTCTGAGATTAATCCAATCTGGTCGTAATTTTGGTGTCACATTTGATCCTGAGATGATTTCAGCTCTCATATCCATGCCATCACTAAGACCAAGTAATTCCATTTCTGATACATCATGCAACTTTACCCCATCTCAGCACATCTATTGCTGAAACTCTCATTCATACATTTGTTACCAGGGTAAGGTGCTCTCTTGGAGGGTTGGATCACCTCATTCCACTGTCAGGACTATGGCTCTATCATTTCTTGTAGCAGAATCTGTGATGACTCCTTGCCTTTAAGAAATGTATTTCTAACATGTTTGTTATAAAGAGTATGTTTAGAATTCCACTCTGTTTACATTGTGTTGATTGTTCTGCTTAAGGCAGTTCGCATGCTAAGAATGCAGACTAATAATTGATCCTGGATAATGGGGTATTTGTTTTAACCTGAGTTAATGCATTTTTGTTTACTTTTGGTTTTCTCCCTGGGGGTCCACAGCAGGGTTTTTATTCGATTGATTGACTAGAGAGTCATGTACTCATGGGAGGACCTAAGCTAACAGGAGAAGCAAGCAGTCCTGAAAGAAGCATGGTCTTGAAAAAAGCAAGGGGTGTCTCTCTTTCTCTCTCTCTCTGGAGGTTGCTGTTTGGGGCAGCCAGAAAACAGGTGTCTCCGTCTATCTCTCCAGAAGTATTCAAAGGCTCTAGGACTGTTAACAAGTAAAGAAACATATTAGCCTGTGTTGTTTGCAAACTGTTCTTGAAGAGGTGTTTATGTCTATGAGGAATATTGCTTAAACTGGAACTAATAGAGGTAGACTGGCAGTTAAAAATTGTATCATCTCATGTCTAAGTATTTCAATTAGTAAAAATTAAGCTAATTCATTTGTTATAGTTAAATTGTATTGTCAAATAGATTGTTTTGATGAAAACTTCCTAATGTTTCAACAGAAGCATACCTGGAGTGAAACTTAAATGCCAAAATAAAGAAAAGTAGTTGGGGTCTTGTCTAACTTCACATATACTTTAGGATTTATGATCTAGTCCCTAACAAATGCAAACATTTTGTGATTCATGTACAAGGACTCTCAGATCCCTCTGTACTCCAGTCTGTGGTCCCTTTCATTTTAAATAATATTCTGTTTTTCTATCCATCTTGCCAAAGTGATTGATTGTAGACTCCTCAGTATTGCCTATCCCCCAATCACTCCCATCTGTACATTTTGTGTCCAATGGACCTATAACCCATCTGGTGTTAAATATTGGTATTTCTCTCCTCAGCTGAACCATCAGAAGAGTAGAAAGCTGACACTCCATGAGAGGTGACAGCACAGGAATGTTCAGGTGTACAGATTCCATGCCATTACAGTTACCTATCGTGTCTGGAAAATCAACCACAATATGGAGTCTGGTTTGATAATGAGAAACATATTCCCAATATTCTCCTCGCTTTCTACTCCAAGGATCACAAACAAACATGAATTGCCACGGTTCCGCAATCAGACCTGGCTGTCTGGAGCCCTGAAAAATGTTCCCTGATTACAAGCAACATCAGATGGGAAGATGCAGGACCTTATTTTTCAGAATAGAATTTGCCAGCAGGAATAGCCACAGCTATTTGTCTAAAACCCAGCTTCATGTTTCTGGTAAATGATGTGTTATGATTATTCAATTATTAAGATCATGAGATGTAGTTAGGGCATTATATTGATAACTCCTAGGATGTTGATAGTGGGGGATTCAGCAATGGTAATGCCATTGAATGTCAAGGGGCAGTGGTTATATGCTTTCTTGTTGGAGATGGTCATTGCCTGGCACTTGAGTGGCATGAATGTTACTTGCAACATGTGTGCCCAATCCTGGACATTGTCCAGGTCTTGCTTCATTTTCACATGGACTGCTTCAGAATCTGAGGAATCACGAATGGCACTCAATGTTGTGCAGTCGTCAGTGAACATCCCCACTTCTGGCCTTATGTTGGAAGGAAGGTCATTGATGGACATGGTTAGTACATTTAATCATTGACATTAAAGTGAGTATTAGAGGTTACTTTAGGACTGCACTGGAAGCTATTACCAGGTTATTGATAATCACTGTTATAATCAGCCGTGTTTTGGGTTAATATTATGGAACAAGTGAATAGTTCAGAATTGAACTGAGGGCAAAGTATAAAAGTAGGGAGGTCTTGCTGCAGCTGTATAGGGCATTGGTGAGGCCGCAGCTGGAGTACTGTGTGCAGTTTTGGTCGCCGCACTTACGCAAGGATATTTTGGCCTTGGAGGGAGTGCAGAGGAGGTTTACTAGGCTGATACCGGAGTTGAGGGGGCTGAGCTAGGAGGAGAGGCTGAATAAACTAGGCTTGTACTCGTTAGAGTTTAGAAGAATGAGGGGAGATCTCATTGAGACGTATAAGATGATGAATGGGATGGATAGGATAGAGGTGGAGAGACTCTTCCCGCTCAGAAAGGACAGTAGGACTAGGGGGCACAGCCTCAAGATAAAGGGGGGGCGGTTTAGAACGGAGTTGAGGAGGAACTTCTTCACTCAAAGGGTGGTGAATCTCTGGAATTCTCTGCCCGTTGAAGTGGTGGAGGCTACCTCGCTATATATTTTTAAGACGCGGGTTGATGGGTTTTTGATAAGCGAGGGGATTAAGGGTTATGGGGAGAGGGCGGGAATGTGGAACTGAGCCACGACAGATCAGCCATGATCTTATTGAATGGCGGGGCAGGCTCGAAGGGCTAGATGGCCTACTCCTGCTCCTATTTCTTATGTTCTTATGTTCAAAGCATTTGGCTTTATTCCCCATCAGAGCCTTGTCAAATATATATAAAGGAAGCAAGAGACCAAAGTGAACATAGCGCATTTAGAGAGTGAGACTGGGGAGATAATAATGGGGAACCAGGAAATGGCAGAGGAGTTAAATAAATACATTGTTCAGTATTCATATTGGAAGACACTAATAACATCCAAAAATACAAAATAATTGAGCAGCAGCAAAATGGGTGGAGGGGGAAGTGGGAGGGGAGGAAAGAGATACAATAATTATCATTAGAAAAAGTATTTGGGAAACTGATGGAGCTAAAGACCATTAAGTCCCCAGCACCTGATATGTTGCATCCCAGGATATTAAAGGAAGTGGCTGCTGAGATTGTGGATGCAGTGGGAATAATCTTGCAATGATCCTGAAATTCAAGTAAAGTCCCTCGCTCGTCGTGAAACCAGAAAATTCCACCCGAGGTCAATGGACCTGACCATTGTCTGCCCCTCACCTGCTCTGATTCCCATGGTGGACGTGGCAGTAGAATCCTGGCCCTGGAGTGGTTACTGACTGGAAGAGAGATTATGGTATCATAGAACGCAGCACAGGAGGCCATTCAACCCATTGAGCCTCTTTGAATGACTCTCTACTGTTCCTCCCTGCTTTTCCCCTCATATCCCTGTAAATTTTCCCCCTTCCAGTATTTCTCCAATTGCCTCTTTTGAAAGTTCCTATTGAACCTGCTTCCACCGCCCTTTCAGGCAGCGCCTTCCAGATCACAACAACTCACTGTGTGTCCAAAAAAGAATTCTGCTCATCTCTCCCCTCCTCTGGCTCTTTTACCAATTCTCTCTAATCTGTTTTCTAACTACCAGGAGCAGTGGTGGAGTGGTATTGTCAGTAGACAAGTAATCCAGAGACCCAGGGTAATGCTCCTGGGACCTCGGTTCGAATTCCACCACAGCGGATATTTGAATTCAATAACAAATCTGCAGTTAAATGATGACCATGAAACCATTGTCCATTGTTGTAAACACCCATCTGGTTCACCGATGTCCCCTTCGGGGAAGGAAATCTGCCATACTTAACTGGCCTGGCTTGCATGTGACTCCAGACCCACAGCAAAGTGGTTGAATCTCAACTGCCCTCTGACATAGAATAGCAAACTACAATTAGGGATGGGCAATGAATACTGGACCACCCAGCGATGCCCACGTCCTCTGAGAGAAAAAAAAGCCTCCAGCCATGTTCTCCTTATTGATTCTATTCAAACACCTGAAATCAATCTCCCTCTTAACTTTCTCTGCTCCATGGGGAACAATCCAAGCTTGTCCCAGTCTCTCTGTGTGAACTGAAGTCCCCTCATCTCTGAAACCATTCCAGTAAATCTCTCCTGGGTCACATTATAGAAATGTGGAATGGATTAACAGGTAATTACGTGGACTGTGTGGTTTCCTGCAGTGGTGTCTGATTGCCTCAGGGTATTGCAGAGGTGATTTCTCAAACATTTCCTCCCTCTTCTTGATTCTAGTATTTTAATTCTGAATTACACAGTATTTCCAGCCATTCAGCCCATTTGTTTTATGCCAATTTTTCAGTTTCACACAAACCTCCTTCCATCCCCCTCTTTTCATCTGACCCTATCCTTCCATTCTTTTCTCCCTCAAGTCTTCATACAACTTCCCCCTAAAAGGCATCAATACTATTCATCTCAACCAGTCCCCCCAGGAGCAAGACACACATTCTCCCCTCTTCCTTTGGACGGGCAAGAGAATGAGTGAGTCCAACATTCTCCCCAATCCCCATGGGAGCGAGTTCCACATTCTCCCCACTCCCCGTGGGGGCGAGTCCCATATTCTCCCCACTCCCTCTGGGGGCAAGTCCCATATTCTCCCCAATCCCTGTGGGAGCGAGTCCCACATTCTCCCCAATCCCTGTGGGAGCGAGTCCCACATTCTCCGCACTCTCTGGGCAGAGACAGGAACTAGACAACGGAGGAGAGATTTTGAACATGATCCTGATCCTGGGAATACGAGCTGTGATATTTACTGTGGGTGTCATTATCTCTATCGCTGAGGTTTGTGCCTGGGAGTGATGAACAGTGAAAGGAAGTGGACAGATTGTTTAACACTTTGTATGGTGACAATCTCATCTGTCAGTGAAGACAAATAACGTGCGCTGTTGGGTTAAGTTGCAATGAAACTACTCAGTGGTGCTGGTTAGAATCACTTTAGAGTCAAAGAGTCATTCTGGCAGTGGAGGAGGCCATTCAGCCTGTCCAATCCATACTATCTCGCTATAGATCAATCCAGTCAGTCCCATTCCTCTCACTCTATCTCCGTATCGCTGCAAATTTATTTCCCTCAAGTTTCCATCTAATTTCCTTTTGAAATCATGCATTGTCTCCACTTCTACCCCCCTTGTGGGTTATTACCACTTACTGGGCAAAAAGATCTTCCTCAAATCACCTCCACTACCAAAAACATTAATTCTGGGCCTCCCCTCCCTCAGTCTTTGAACCATCAGATACCAGCAACACCTTTTCATTGTCTGCCTCATCTAAATCTGTCACCATCTCGTAACACACGCCCTACTACCTTCCGTGGGAGTTCACCCTCCATTATCCTGACAGCAGTTTACATCCCACCCCATGCGGATGTGAAGATTGGGCTGGATGAAATACACACCACTGCAAATAGCCTTGAGACGAAACATCCTGAGGTCTTGTTCATTGCAGCCAGGAACTTCAATCAGGCTAAGCTCAAGAGCGTACTACCAAGTTACCACCAACACATCTCCTGTTCCACCAAAGGCCCAAACATCCTAGATCACTGCTACACAAATATCAAACATGCCTACCACTCTATCACCCACCCACACTTTAGAAAATCAGACCACAAGGTTGTGCTCCTGCTCCCGGCTTACAAACAAAAACTGAAACGGGAGAATCCATCAAAGAGAGTCGTGTAATGTTGGGTTGAGGAATCGAATGATCTCCTACGGGGCTGCTTGGAGTCAATGGACTGATCAGTATTTAAAACCTCTGTGACCAGCCTGAACGAGTAAGCCACTAAAGTAACTGACTTCATTACTAAGTGTGTAGAAGACTCTGTACCAAAGAAGCAAATCTGCATGTTCCCAACCCGAAACCATGGATGATCAGGTATAGCCACTGCTTGCTGAAGTCCAGGTCTGAGGCATTCAAGTCAGTTGACACTGACCTATACAAAAAAGCCAGATACGATCTAAGGAGATCCATCAAAGATGCCAAAAGACAGTACCAGACCAAGCTAGAGTCCCAGGCTAGCCACACCGACCCCCGCCGACTGTGGCAAGGTTTGCAAGACATAACAAGCTACAAGATGAAGGTATGTAAAATCACCGGCTCCAACGTACCCCTCCCTGATGAGCTCAATGAATTCGACATCTATTTTGAGCAAGAGGTCAGCGACAGCATGCCCTCAATCCTGGAAGCCCTGGATGAACCTATATCTGGGGTCCCCATTACAGAGGTCAGAGCAGCTTTCTCGAACGTCAACACACAGAAAGCGTTTGGCCCGGATGGGGTACCCAGACAAGCACTCAGGCCCTGTGTGGGTCAGCTAGCGGAGGTATTCACAGACATCTTCAACCTCTCTTTACAACAACCTGAGATCCCTACCCGCTTCAAGATGACCATCATCCCAGTATGTAAGAAAGACCAAGTAACACATCTTAATGACTACTGGTTGGTGGCTCTGACACCCATCATTATGAAGTGCTTCAAAAAGCTCTTCATGGCACAAATCAATTCCAGCCTCCCGGAGTACCTGGCTCTACTACAGTTTGCCTACTGCTGCAAGAGGTCCACAGCAGACACCATCTCTCTGGCTCTGCACTCAAACCTAAAATACTTAGCTAACAAAGACACCAATGTCAGACTTCTATTGATTACAGCTCAGCCTTCAACACCACTATTTTTATGAAACTCATCTCCAAACTCCATGGCCTGGGCCTTGGTTCCTCCCTCTGCAACTGGATCCTCAACTTCCTGACACACAGACCACAATCAATAAAGATAGGCAACAACACCTCCTCCACGACCATCCTCGACATTGGTGCCCCACAAGGCTGTGTTCTCAGCCCCCTGCTACACTCCTCATACATCTATGACTGTGCAGCCAAATTCCTCTCCAATTCAATTTTCAAGTTTGCTGATGACACCACCATAGTGGGTTGGATCTCAAACAATGATGAGACACAGTACAGTAAAGAGATAAAGAATCTGGTGAACTGGTGCAGCAACAATAATCTCTCCCTCAATGTCAGTAAAACAAAGGAGATTGTCATTGACTTCAGGAAGCAAAAGAAGAACAAGCCCCTGTCTATATCAATGGGGATGAAGTAGAAAGGATTGAGAGCTTCAAGTTTTTAGGCGTCCAGATCACCAACAACCTGTCCTAGTACCCCCATGCCGACACTATTGTTAATAAAGCCAACGAACGCCTCTACGTTCTCAGAACACTAAGGAAATTTGGCATGTCTGCTACAACTCTGACCAACTTTCACAGATGCCCCATAGAAAGCATTCTTTCTAGTTGTATCACAGCTTGGAAAGGTCCCGCACTGCCCAAGACTGCAAGGAACTACAAAAGGTTGAGAATGTAGCCCAATTCATCACACAAACCAGCCTCCCATCCATTGACTCTGTCTACATTTCGCGCTACCTTGGCAAAGCAGCCAGCACAATTAAGGACCCCATGCACCACGGACATTCTCTCTTCCACCTTCTCCCTTTGGGAAAAATATACAAAAGTCTGAAGTCACATCCTAACTGACTCAAGAACAGCTTCTTCTTTGCTGCCATCAGACTTTTGTATGGACCTATCTCGCATTAAGTTGATCTTTCTCTACACCCTAGCTTTGACTGTAACACTACATTTTGCACTCTTTCATTTCCTTTTCTATGAATGGTATGCTTTGTGTAGCACGCATGAAACAATACTTTTCACTGTATGCAAATACAAGTGACAATAATAAATCAAATCAAAACCTTGATCAAATCTCCCCCCAATCTTCTACATCCCAAGGGGAACAACCCGGCTTCTCCATCCCAGACCTCCAAGCTAAAATCCACTCATACCTGGAGCCATTCTGGTAAATCTCTCTCCGCACCCTCTCAAGGACCCTCCCATCCTTCCCAAAGTGTGGGGACCAGATCTGCACACATACGCCAGCTGTGACCTAACCAGGGCTTTAGAAATGTTCAGCATAACCTCGCTGTTTTTGTGCTCAGTCTCTCTATTTCTGAAAAGCTTATTCTTTCCATCAGCATTAACAGCAATTTCCAGCAGACTGTCATCAGCAGACAGAGTGCAATGGAACATTGGCATGCGTGCTTCTTAATGTATGGAGAAAAACTTGGAACTAGAGAGTCTCCTTGTTCTCCTCAGCAAGCTGAAACTTTTCCTTTTTCCTGCCGCTCCCCAGTCCTGCTGTGTGGACACATCATAACCAAGGCATTGTCTCACTGTGTGCAGCCAACATGGTCAGATAGTAATGAACAGAAATGTGATGTTGCTCAGCTTAGTAATCAGATTAGAACGTGCTTTCTGAATGCTACACATTTTCCATGCTAGGTTTGATTGTAAGAAGCATTCGGGTTATGAACAATATTACATTTATTAGCACAAGTGGTTAAATTGGTCAGGCTGTTTTCTAGCTATTTACAAATTAAGCTTCTTATTTTGAAGCAAAGTTCTGGCTCAGATTTGTTCCCTTCTGTTGTCACATTTTCCCCATCAATATGAATTCCTGTGTCCACTGTAACAACAGAAATTTCCCATGTAAACATGTCACATTGTAGTTATACCCTCCTGACAGTGGTGGTGCTGTATCATCACAGCCTTTCCTCACATACAGGAGGAGATATTCTACTTGGACATGTTGTTGCTGATTCACCGGCATCTAGTTCAATCTTGTACCGTGCTTAGAATGTAATTCCCTCAGTACGATCCTCTGACAGTGCTGCACTCCCTCAATACTGACCCTCTGACAGTGCGACGCTCCCTCAGCATTGACTATCTGACAGTGCAGCACTCCCTCAGTATTGACCCTCTGACAGTGCAGCAGTCCCTCAGTACTGACCCTCTGACAGTGTGGCACTCACTCAGCACTGATCCTCTCACAGTGCAACGCTCCCTCAGCACTGACCTCTGACAATGCGGCACTCCCTCAGTACTGACCCTCTGACAGTGCGGCACTCCCTCAGCGCTGACACCCTGACAGTGCAGCGCTCCTTCAGTACTGACCCTCTGACAGTGCAGCACTCCCTCAGTACTGATTCTCTGACAGTGTGGCACTCCCTCAGCACTGACCTCTGATAGTGCAGCACTCCCTCAGCACTGACCCTCTGACAGTGCGGCACTCCCTCAGTACTGACCCTCTGACAGTGCAGCACTCTCTCAGTAATGACCCTCTGACAGTGCATTACTTCCTCAGTACTTTTTCTCCCGACAGTGCAGCACTCCCTCAGTAGTGACTCTCCAACAGTGCTGTGCTCCTTCAGTAATGACACTGAGGAGTTTTGATCTGCATTATGGGATTCAGTTCTCAGGAGTGGTGTCTCAAACCCATGACCTTCTGTCTCAGGTAAGAGAAGTGGTATAAAACACCCTGACCGACTCATTTTCAATGATTATCAATCTTTGAGCCAAAATATCATGGGATAGGACACAAAGGGATTCACAGACCCGCTCAACACCTCAAAACGTGACTTGTATTCTCATATTGTCCCCACCCCCATTTTGACTCACAGTGACACATCAACCGATTCAAATTAAACACACAGAGGGAACAGCACAGGAAGAGGACATTCAGCCCAAGCTGAGCGGGTCAGCAGTCACTCCCCAGGCGAGCAGTCGGACAGGTCCTGGGTAAGTAACGGAACGATTGGAATTCACTTCCACAACCAACATTGTCCTTTGTTGATGTTGTGACTTTATAAAAACAGATTCCAATGATTGATACTTTTGAAATATTTCTATTGATGATTGAGATCTGGCTGTGAGGCTCCAGTCTGTTATAAAGAACAACTTTCTAGTTCATGGGATGAGCAAAGTGCAGGGACATGACCTTTGGGACATCTTGGGGTGGTGAAAGGTGCTAAAGAAATGCAAGTCCTTCATTGTTTCTCTTTCTTAAGCCTTGTGTCTCTCTGCAGAGCACCTTTTATCCCACACAGAATCCAATTAGTCTGTGAAGACATTATCTGAAAGCAGTTCTAATCTCTCGGGACAAGTCGGACAAGAGGTGAGGTCTCATTAACTCCTTTCTCTTTCAGAGCTTGAGAACGAGAAGCTGGTGAAATATCTGGGAGTGGACAATGATCGAGAAATCCTACATCTTCCTGTCACTTCTCCAAGGTAATATCATCAGCTCGGACAGATTTATGGTTAATAGTCTTTGTAAAAGATGATTCTTATTGAGTTCTGATTGGGAAGCAATTCATCAGTGACCCAGTGTACAAATTCACACCCAGTCCCATTCACCCATCACCCCTGTGCTCACTGATACACACTGACTCCCCGACTGACAGCAGAGTAGACTCCGACAACACCAGAAATAATGATAGATGCTGACTTAATTGGAACTTTCCAAAGGGAATTTTGGTAAACATTTGATAGGAAACGTTTGTCTGGTTTTGGGGAAAGGAGCGGTGTTGGGGGGAATTGGAATATTAGATTGACTGATCACACAGCCAGCATAGATACAGTGGGCTGAATAGCCTCTCTTTATAAGATCCCATGATTCGATTATTTATGTTCCTTCTCAGCAACTCTTTCAGGTTCCTACTGAAGTCAAGGATGTTTGAGGAGAACAGGGAACAAGAGGGTTTTGGTGTCAGCATTTCGTGTGGGGCCCAATTCATTTTTGACAAAAATAGCGAGACCATCTGTGAAGGTTGTGAACCCAACACAGCGACATCTCCGCCACAAGCAGATCTCGGGCCAGAGGCACTTTGCCTATGTTTCAGTGTTTCACAGGGTCAGCACTGAACCTGGGGACAAGTCCGTCTACAATGCTGCATCAGAATCAACAATACAACAGTATGAAGACTGGATCACTAATAATCCTTTAGACAATGAGGATCCAAAGTGATTCTTCAGACAATGAGGACCTAAAGAGATTCCTTGGACGAGGAGGATCTAAAGAGTTTCCTTAGACAATGAGGTTCAAATGATATTCCTTATTCCATTGATTCTTGAAACAGGGCCAATGTCTTTCCAACTGATCCTTGGAAGAATCATAAAAAATACTGGAGATAGCTCAGAAGGGGCGATAAATGGAAAACCATTTGCACTGTATAAACTATCGGGGGTTAGTGTGAACCCCACATCAGTAGGTGACAAGATGTCATCTCCCTGAGCTCCCCAACACCTGCCCCTGCCAAGCTAACAGGCCCCTCAGCCTCATGGTTTCAGCAGATTGAATTTCAGTGGTAGAGGAGCAGAGATGGGTGGCTGGTTGCTGCTCTCATACTCAGGGGTGAGGGGATATTCAGATTGGACGCAGTGGGCAATCGGCACTCTCACCACTGCTTGTCCTGCTGAGCAGCAGCAACATCTTCTGTTGATAATAATCTCTCACTGGCTTGATCACTGAACACTGGTCACTTTGTAATATATACGAGGCAGCTTTTTCTTTATTCAATTGTGGCATTGCTGCCAGCATTTATTGCCCATCCTTGGTTGCTCTTAAGAAGGTGGGGGTTGAGCTGCCTTCTTAAATCGCTGTAGTCCATATGCTGTGGGTTGACCACACTGCCATGAGGGAGGGAATCCCAGGAATTTGATCCAGTGACAGTGAAGGAATGGCAATATATTTCCAAGTCAGACTGGTGAGTGACTTAGTGAGAACTTGTCGGTGGCGGTTTCCCATATATCTGCTGCCCTTTTGTCCCTCTAAATGGAAGTGATCTTGGGTTTGGAAGGTGCTGCCTAAGGATCTTTGATGAATTTCTGCAGTGCATCTTGTATAGTACACACTGCTGCTACTGAGCATCGATGGTGGAGGGATTGAATGTTTATGGATGTGGTGCCAATCAAGCAGAACTGCTTTGCCCTGGGTGGTGCCAAGCCTCTTGAATGTTGTTGGAGCTGCACCCATCCAGGCAAGTGGAGAGTATTCCATCACACTCCTGACTTGTGCCTTGTAGATGATGGACAGGCTTTGGGGTGTTACGAGATGAGTTACTCACCGCAGTATTCCTAGTCTCCGACCTGCTCTGGTAGCCACTGTGTTTATGTGGTAAGTCCAGTTGATTTTCTGGTCAATGGTAACCCCAAGGATGCTAACAGTGGGGATACAGTGATGGTAACACCATTGAATGTCCAGAGGTGATGGTCAGATTGTCTCTTATTGGTGATGGTCATTGCCTGGCATGTGTAACTCAGATGTTACTTACCACTCGTCAGCCCAAGCCTGGACATTGTCCAGATCTTGTTGTACTTGAACATGGACTGCTTTTAGTATCTGAGCAGTCACAAGTAGTGCTGAACATTTTGCAATCATCGGTGAATATCCTCACTTTTGACTTTATGATGGAAGGAAGTATTGATGAAGCAGTTGAAGATTGTTGGATCTAGGACACTATCCTGAGGAACTCCAGCAGGGATGTCCTGGAGCTGAGATGACTGACCTCCATCACTACAACCATCTTCCTATGTACCAGGTATGACTCCAACCAGTGGAGAGTTTTTCCCCGATATCCATTGATTCCAGTTTTGCTTGGACTCCAAGATGCAATACTCAGTCGGATGTAGCCTTGGTGTCTCTCACCTCACCTCTGGAATTCAGCTCTTTTCCCCATGTTTGAACCGAGACTGTAATGAATCTTTCCTCACTTGGTTTGTTTAGTGTCAGGCTCTCAGGAAGGTCCAAATCATCTCTTGGCACAGCTTATTTGGACTTACTCTCCATTCTGTCTCTGGCTATTGATTTGCGTCACCAAATGTTGATCTGCATGTCTCCTCCATGTTACATTGTCTCATGTTTGTACAGTGTAGGTCAGTCCTGTCAGTGCTCAAATGGTGGCAAGTATTCACTTTTCACTTGTGGTATAGGTCCTCAACAGAACTCCTTCACCCCGGCAAAAATGACATTTCATCTTGTTCTCCCAACATGTAACTTGATCCTGCTGCTTTTTTTTGACAATTTATTTTGCTTGGATGGTTTAAGCAAATCGAATGCTGCGTGCAGCAGTGTTCTAACCATGAGCATTGCCAGAAAAAGTTATTGAGTTGCTGAGTGTGCAGTATTCCTGTACATGAGCAGGAATTGGTTCCAACATTTGGATAATGAACATTATTCTTCAGTTACCTTCATCAAATGTTTCATTGTTTGTTCAAAACTTTCTGCCAGTCCATTTGTGGCAGGATGATAAGGAGCAGATTGGACATCTTAAATTCCGTTCCCTTTCAAGTAGTGTATGAGCTCTTGCAAAATGAATTGTGGCCCATTATTGCTCACCAATTGTTCAGGGAAATCAAAACTGTTGTTGGTTTTCCCCCAGTATCTGATTGTTTTCTCCAATGACATTGTCTTCATGATGGCAACTTCAGGCCATTTTGAGTGAGCATCAACCAGGATGAGAAACATATGCCCTTCAAATGGTCTGGTGTAATCTCTATGTACTCTTTTCCACGTGTCATCTGGCCATTCTCATGGGTTTAATGGAGCTAATGGTGCAAGTCTGCGCTTTTGCGCATGACAAACATATTCCTGCCTTCTCCTGAATTTCAGCACCGAGGCCTGGCCACCAAAAATAGCTTCTGGCTATCTCCTTCATCCTTAGAATACCACAGTGGCCTTCATGTAATTGATTTAATACACACTTCCTAGTAGTGGTGGGATGATGTCTCTCATTCCCAGAGGAGGCAACCTTCCCATATGTATAATTATAATTTTGATGTACAATATGTCATTAACTCAGGATTTGGTCCTGAGGTCTTGCCTAGAAGAGTCATGTCCAAAACCTCTGACAGTACTGAATCATTTCTGCTATGCTTCTTAACTTGTCCTGAGGTTACAGGAGCATGATTTCGAATCATAGAATCCTACAGTGCAGAAGGAGGCCATTCGGCCCATCAGTCTGCACCGAACACAATCCCACCCAGGCCCTATCCTCACAACCCCATGCATTTACCTGAGCTAGTCTCCCTGACACTAAGGTGCAATTTAGTATGGCAAATCCACTTAACCCGCACGGCTTTGGATTGTGGGAGGAAACCCATGCAGACATGGGGAGAATGTGTAAACCCCACAGACAGTGACTCAAACCGAAATCGGACCCAGGTCCCTGTCACTATGAGGCAGTAGTGCTAGCCATCTACTTGCTTGAACTAGGGAGTGCTTCAACACAAATTGCTTATCAACAAACTATTGGGTAAGGGGAATCCATCTGCATTCCCATGAAGGTTTGACTGATGATACTCAACTGTGTATGTGTGTGCTGACAACAGCAATGCCCACCTCTGCATCCTGCTTACTGCCTGTGATGAGTCCCAGGGTGAGATCCATGAATTGTTGTCAGTGGATGATGAACTGTCAATGAAGTGAATTTCCTCCCATACAGGAATTGGTAGATCTATTTTATCCTCTATCTGTGCACAATTGCTTTTGGCCTTGTTCAAGGACCTTGGTGTGAGAGCTACTGTCTTCCCTTCACCTGTGGGCATTATGTGGGAAAACATCACCACCCCAACTCCATAAATTGCAGGGGTAAAATTGGTTCAAATGTGCCAGGACTTCTGACTTGGGTTGCACCTCTTTGGATGGCATGAATGCTCTCATACATTGATCCACCCATTTTCAGTTTTTGTTTTGACGCTGCAGGGTTTTAGAACACTAGCCAGATTAAGGACAAACCCTCCAAAATAATATAGTAAGCCTATGAAAGATCAAAGTTGGTTGATATTTTGAGGTGTAGGTGCCTCAGTTTTGACTTTCAAAGGCAATTTATGCAACCTCTTGGAGTCAATGAAATGACTCAGATAGTCAATTGAGGATTGGAAAAATTCACATTTGTCTTTTTGGACTCTTAATCCATAATATTCTGATTTTTGGAGTGTGGCATCTGGGTTGTGCCTAGATGCCACACTCCTGTTCTTCCTAATTCTTTTCAGCAACCAAGATGTTAGTGAAGCAGCACTGGACTCTGTCCAATCAGCTTAACATTTGGGCTTGGTTGGGAATCTGTCATGAGATTTACCTCAGCCTAATTGAATCCAATCTTTTCCAACGAGAGTCTTTCCATTAGTGCTGAATAATTTTCTTTGATGATATGCAAGGACAAATCTACCATCCGTCCATTTAATTGTACTGTTATATCAACATGGTCCTTCAGCGGAACCATTTCCTCTAGTGTAGGCTTTTAACAGTGAGTAATAGAGTTAGACAGCATAGAAACAGGCCATTCGGACCCGCTACATCTATGCTGACCATCAAATTCAAATCTATACTAATCCCATTTGCTGGCACTTGAATCATAGCCTACTATGCCTTGGCGATTTAAGTGCTTGTCCAAATGCTTCTTAAATATTGCGAGAGTATCTGCCATCACCACCCTCCCAGGCAGCGAGTTCTATATTTCCACCACCCTCTCAGTGAAAACATTTTCCCTCTGATTCCCTCTAAACCATTTATTCCGCACCTTGAACGAATGCCCTCCAATCTTACACATCTTTGCCTTGGGGAAAAGATTATTATGATGTACCCTGTTTATGCATCTCATAATTTTGTATGCCTCTGTCAGGTCCCCATGAGCCTTCTTGCTCTAGTGAAAACAAATCCAGCCTATCCAGTCTCTGGGAATAGAGGAATGTGGTCCCTGGAAGGATAAGGAGTTTTAGGTCAAACAGGCAGCATGGTCAGTACAAGTTTGGAGGGCCGAAGGGGCTGTTCCTGTGCTGTAATTTTCTTTGTTTTTTGTTCTCCTCATAACTGAAACTTTCCAGCCTTGCAACATCCTGGTAAATCCCATCTGCACCCTGTCCAGGACAATCATGTCCTTCCAAAAGTGTGGCGACCAGAACTGCACACTATATTCCATCTGTGGCCTCATCAATGTTTTATAAAGTTGCACCAAGACCTCTCTGCTCCTATATTCTATGCTTAAGTCCAACCGATTTATTTGATAGTAAACTCACAAGCTTTCGAGGTTTACTTTTCACCTGACGAAGAGGTAAACCTCAAAAGCCTGTGAGTTTACTATCAAATAAATCGGTTGGATTTAAACCTGGTGTTGTCAGACTTCTTACTGTGTTTACCCCAGTCCAACACTGGCATCTCCACATCATGCCTATATCCTATGCCCCAGCAAATGAAGGCAAGCATTCCGTATGCCTTCTTCGCCACCCTATCCTCCTTGGAAGTGGAGTCACAAGTGGACAGAATGGTGAAGAAGGTTGTCAGTATGCTTGGTTTCATCCGTCAAAATGCTGAATACAGGAGTTGGGAGATCTTGTTGAAGTTGTACAAGACATTGGTAAGGCCACACTTGGAATACTGTGTGCAATTCTGGTCACCCTATTATAGAAAGGATATTATTAAACTAGAAAGAGTGCAGAAAAGATTTTCTAGGATGCTACTGGGACTTGATGATTTGAGTTATAAATAGAGGCTGGATAAACTGGGACTTCTTTCTCTGGAGCGTAAGAGGCCGAGGGACGACCTTATAGAGGTCTATAAAATAATGAGGGGCAGAGATAAGGTAGATAGTCACTAACTTATCCCGAAGGTAGGGGAGTCTAAAACTAGAGGGCATAGGTTTAAGGTGAGAGAGGAGAGATACAAAAGTGTCCAGAAGGGCAATTTTTTTCAGAGGGTGGGGAGTGTCTGGAACAAACTGGCAAAGGTAATAGTAGAGAGGGGTGCAATTTTATCTTTTAAAAAGCATTTAGATAGTTACATGGGTACATTGGGTATAGAGGGATATGGGCCAAATGTGGGCAACTGGGATGAGCTTAGGGGTTTAAAGAAAGGGTGGCATAGACAAGTTGGGCCAAAGGGCCTGTTTCCATGCTGTAAACCTCTATGACTCTACGAATGTATCTACCTGTGCTACCTCACTCAGGGATCTATGGACTAGTATGTCAAGGTCTCTTTGTTCCTCAATACTCCCTCGGGACCTACCATTCATTTTGTATATCCTACACTTATGAGACCTGAGGATTAAATTCCATCTGCTATTGCTCTGCCCAATTTAACAGCTATGCTTCAGGGCTTCAGGGAAATATACCAAAGTTTTTCTAGATAAACAGTTTCTGGTACCTACAAGACCACTGCCTCAGTGTCCACCTCCTTCTTCCCTAGCTGACCATCCAATGATGGAGTGAACCAGAAACAGTTTGTTTCACCAGCAACAGCCAGTACATTTACCGACAGTTTGTCTTTGGACTGTGAATTGAGTTTCTTTTTTGTTTTGATTTGATCTATTATTGTCACATGTATTAGCATACAATGAAAAGTATTGTTTCTTGCGCGCTATACAGACAGAGCATACTGTCTGAGAAGGAAACAAATGAGTGCAGGATGTAGTGTTACACTCATAGCTAAGGTGTAGAGAAAGGTCAACTTAATGCAAGGTGAGTCTATTCAAAAGTCTGACAACAGCAGGGAAGGAGCTGTTCTTGAGTCGGTTGGTACGTGACCTCAGCCTTTTCATTCTTTTTCCCAAGGAAGAGGGCGGGAGAGAGAATGTCCGGTGCATGGGATCCTTGATTATGCTGGCTGCTTTGCTGAGGCAGTGGGAAGTGTAGACAGTCAATGGATGGGAGGCTGGTTTGTGTGATGGATTGGACTACATTCACAACCTTTTGCAGTATATTGCGGTCCTGGGCAGAGTAAATGTCATGAACAAACCAACATATGTAGAGTTAAGTCCCTTCTACTCAGAAATACTCAACCTCTATGCTAATGGTGTTAGCAAAACATACATAAAAATCATTTGATCTCTTATCCAAGCTGTGATACAACCAGGAAGAGTGCTTTCTATGGTGCATCTGTAAAAGCTGTTGAGAGTTGTAGTTGACGTGCCAAATTTTTTTTAGTCTTCTGAGAAAGTTGGTGGGCTTTCTTAACTATAGTGTTGGCATGGGGGGGACCAGGACAGGTCGTTGGTGATCTGGACACCTAAAAACTTGAAGCTCTCGACCCTTTCTACTTTGTCCCCATTGATGTGGACAGGGGCATGTTCTCCTTTACACTTCCTGAAGTTGATGACAATCTCCTTCATTGTCACGTCATTTTTGTACCACGTGGGCACATTTTCCTTGGTTCAGCTTGCCATTTGATTTATTCAGCTTTTGCTTTCTGAAAATTTCACCTGAAACTTCTGCCTTTTTCCAACAAAAGCATTCAGCATAGACCTTTTTTCCACAATTTCTGTATATAGTATTTTTGCACCAACAATCTATTCCTGAGTACCTGTTTTTTTTGGCAATACCATGGCAAATGCAAATCTGTGTTTGTGTTTGAGTTTTGGCCAACATTTTGTGAATTCTTGTTCTTGAGCTCAATTGTTGAGCATTTTTCATGGATACAACAACTTCTAAAGTTTTCTTTCAGGTCAGCTTACTTTCAGTTAAACTGGAGTTTGAATAGCCTTGCTCCTTAAACCATGGAGTAATCGATCTCTGATGGTATCATTTAACACATCCCCGAATTTGCAGTGTTCAGCCAGTCTTTTCAGCGTAGCTCGAAACTGTGCAACTGATAAACCATCTTCTTGGTTGCAATTATGGAACGTAAACTTTCCTATGATCATAGAAATCATAGAAACCCTACAGTGCAGAAAGAGGACATTTGTCCCATCAAGTCTGCATCGACCACAATACCGCCCATTCCCTACTCCTATATCCCGACACATTTACCCGCTAATCCCTCTAACCCACATATCTCAGAACACTAAGTGGCAATGTTTTTTAGCATGGCCAATCAACCTAAGCCACACATCTTTGGAATAATTAAAGCAGTTTTGGTGAATAGTTGCCTGCAATATTTCCATTATTTCATTGTAATTTTTCATGCCTGACTTTGTACCAGACTTCCCAGGAGGCTAAATGTTCCCTCCGCCTCCACTATTATGCTCAGGAATGTTGGGACTGTTATATTTGCTGCTATCTTGTTTGTTCAGACAAAATAGTCAAATCTCTCTGTATACGAGCTCTACTTCCCGCTGCCTCGGAAAAGTAGCCAGCATTAGGGTGGCACAGTGGTTTGCACTGCTGTCTCACAGTACCAGGGACCAGGTTTGATTCCCAGCTTTGGTCACCGTCTGTGTGAGTTTGCACATTTTCCCCATGTCTGCATGGGTTTCCTCTGGGTGCTCCAGTTTCCTCCCACACTCTGAAGATGTGTGGGTTCGGTGGATTGGCTGTGCTAAATTGCTCTGTAGTGTCAGGGGCATTAGCTAGGGTAAATGCATGAGGTTGTGGGGATAGGGCCTGGGTGGGAATGTGGTCAGTGCAGACCCGATGGGTCAAATGGCCTCCTTCTGCACTGTAGGATTCCATAAGTTCTATAATTAAGAATCCCACACACCCCGGACCTTCTCTCTCCACCTTCTTCCTTCAGGAAAAAGATACAAAAGTCTGTCACGTACCAACCAACTAAAGAACAGCTTCTTCCCTGCTGCAATCAGACATTTGAATGGAGCTATGTCGCACTAAGTTGATCTTTCTCTACACCTTATGACTGTAACACTACATTCTGCACTCTCTCCTTTCCTTCTCTATGAACGGTATACTCTGCATAGTATGCAAGAAACAATACTTTTCACTGTATGTTAACACATATGACAATAAGAAATCAAATCAAATCAAAAGGTACCAACGGAGCCAAAAACTCTTGCTACTTTTCACTATGAAATGACTCGCGTGAGCATGGTGTGCTATGTAATTTTTTTAGCATGATCTTGCTTCCGTTCTCCCCAAAACAAGGTAAACCTGAACTCAGTCTGTTTCCCTTTGTGCTTGACAACATCCCCCAGCTCTACATTTGTTGTTGCAGGCTACTTGTGACTCACGGTGCTCCCGGTAATGTTACGCATCATTTCAGGCGGAATATGTGGCCAGCTTCTTTCCAATGTTGTTTTCTTCAGATTCCTTGCTGATTTTTCAGTTCGTGCAATGTTTATAACTGTTTTGGTGCTTGTATTTTAGGAAAGATGCAGTGGCATTGGACGAAGTTCAGAGAAGGTTCGCTAGATTGATTCCAGAAATGAGGGGTTTGTCGTCTGAAGAGAGATTGAACAGTTTAGGCCTATACTCTCTGGAATTTAGAAGAATGAGGGGAGATCAAATTGAGGTATTCAAGGTGATGAAAGGCTATGGATAAATGGATGTGGAGCAGATGCTTCCTCTTGTGGAACATTCTAGGATGAGAGGTCATAGTCTTAGATTAAGGGGTAGCAAACGTTAAACAGAGTTGAGGAGAAACTACTTCTCCCAAAGGGTTGTGAATCTGTGTAATTTACTACCCCAGAGTGCGGTGGATGCTGGGAGTGTGAGTAAATTTAAGGAGGAGTTAGATTTTTAATTGGTAATGGGTTCAAGGGTTACGGGGAGAAGGCAGGAAAATGGGGCTAAGGATCATATCAGCCATGATCGAATTGCGGAGTGGACTCAATGGGCTGAATAGCCTAATTCTGATCCTCATATCTGTGAGGGCATAATGGGGGAATATATTTTGCAAATTTATGAGTAAGTTGATTTACAGCCTAGACATGACCCTGGATTCAGGAATAGACGTCTATTCAGCTTGGCAGTGGGAACTCCACTTTGACCTTTACAGTATCATCTACTGTATCCAGGCAACAAGGAAGTCACTTTAGCCAAGATGGGAGTAACGTCCCATATGTAATAGACAAATGAGAAAACATTATGCTGGAAAGTACTAAGCAATTGGCTGAAGTATCTGACAATGATCTATGTTGATGCATGGACATTAAATGAAATTACTTATAAACTAACCAAAGGCGGAGAATCAGATTAAGAAAATGTATGAGTCCTGTTTTATAATGATAACATTAGAATTTATTCAAACGGTACAGGTATTCTACACCTGAGACCATCGGTATAATTTATCCCATTGATCACTGGTTTTTAATGAAGTTTTACCTTTATACTGTGACATTGGTTTCCAGACTATAATTGCCACCACACTGGAAAACCCCACTGACAATAACAGGGGATTGAGAGGAATTTTGTAAGGAGCAGCAGCACCGGCATGCAGCAGATAAGCCGAATGGTCCGTTTATTTGCTTGATCTGATACAATCCTATGGATTCTCACTTATCCTTTATCGCTGGTTTGTAAATTAGCACTGAATGTGTCTCATTCTTGTGGACATTGTGTTGGGTGGAGACTGACACCATTAAACAGGGTCCTGAGGACCATGTGCCAGTATAGAATGAACTGGTCCACTCTTGTGTCCAAGATTTTCTTTCATCCATTCTGAAATTTTGGGGAGTTTCTTGTCATTCTGTAGATGGTCCACACTGCAGCCACTGTGCACCAGTGATGGAGGGGGTGAATATTGGCCTAGTGGATCTACAAAACATCCAGTTTTAAATATTGATATTTCTCTCCCCAGTTGGACTGTCACAGGAGTGGAAAAATGACATTCCACAAGAGGTGACAGCACAGGAAGGTTCATGCGTACAGATTCCATGTCAGTACAGTTATCCATCACAATTGGCAAACCAGCCACGAGCCGGAATCTGGTTTAATAATGAAAAACAGTCATCATCATCTCTAGCCTTTCACTCCAAGGATCACAATCAGGAGGCACCACAATTCCACGGTCGGACCTGGCTGTCTGGAGACCTGAAAGATGGTGACTGTTCCCTGATTATAAACAATGTCAGAAAGGAAGATGCTGGACCTTATTTTTTCAGGATAGAATTTGACAACAAGAATAGTTACAGCTACTACCCTGCAACCCAGGTTCACATTTCTGGTAAGTGCAATATTTTATAATAACTCAACTATTCACAATGTGAATTCGCCCTGTGAATGAACAAAAAGAAACACATGCAAATGACACAGGAACTTATACTGTGGAAAAATGCCATGAACTATAACTACAGATTGAACAGGCTGAAAAAGAAATCATAGAAACTCTACAGTACAGAAAGAGTCCATTTGGCCCATCAAGTCTGCACTGACCACAATCCCACCCAGGCTCTACCCCCGATATCCTCACATATTTTACCCACTAATCCCTCTTACCGACACATCTCAGGACTCTAAGGGGCAATTTTAGAATGGCCAATCAACCTAGCCCACACATCTTTAGACTGTGGGAGGAAACCAGAGCACCCGGAAAAAACCCACACAGACACGGGGAGAATGTGCAAACTTCACACAGACAGTGACCCAAAAACATAGAATCCTACAGTGCAGAAAAAGGCCCTTCAGCCCATTGAGTCTGCACCAAACACAATCCCACCAAGGTCCTACACCCATATCCCTACATATTACACCCACTAATCCCTCTAACCTACACATCCCTAGATACTAAAGGACAATTTCTTAGCATGGCCAATCAACCTAATCCACACATTCCAAGCCGGGAATCAAACCCAGGTCCGTGGAACTGTGAAGCAGCAGTGCTAACCACTGTGCAACCATGCCAAAGAAAAGAGTAAATAATGGTACATAGACCACAAAATTATTTGTTTCTCTATTCCTACCGAGTAAATACTTCAAGAAGGGTGAGATTTGTTATAGGAAGCTTATTCATGCAATCACTGAAGTGGGCTGTTATGACACACTTCCCTCCAGGTGATGTCAAGATGTCAATCAGTCTTCAAATGTAGTTCATTTTATTTTGGGAATGTTTACTCTTCCGCTGTTGATATTGACGAGTTCAGCCTGTGTAGACCTTCACTGCAAGGAGAATTTTTCAGGCTTGTTTGTCTGGTTCAGTGACAACTGAATCAAGAAACCAGGGGCGGGTTTTTTTGGCTGCTCTCACCCCAAAACCGGAAAATTCCACACAAAGCCAACAAACCTTTGCATGGTCCGGTCCTGCCTGCTATGAATCCCATGGCAGAAGGGGTGGGAAAAATCTCTAGCATCACTCTGTATGCTGTTTAAACATTTTGCATTCGGCCAGTAAGTCAGCTGTATCCCACAACAAACTGGGGAATTCTGTGAACATTTTGACAATATCACTTTGTCTTTCCTTCCTGATATTTCCTGCAATGAGTGTTGTTGCAGCTCCTTTGGTGCGTTTTTCCAAATCTCTTCCCATTACAATCATAATGTTCCTTGACCTAATTTTTAGGATTGTTTTCTTTTGTTTGTTTTTCCTTCTGCTTGATTCTTCCTCACTCATCGTTGATCCGGCCCACACCCTGGTCACTCTGCTTTCCTGACTGAGCTAACATAGTGCTGGTCTTCTCGACATGCTGTCCCACTCAGTGAACACAGTAAAAAGTCTGACAACACCAGGTTTCAGTCCAACCGATTTATTTGATAGTAAACTCACAAGCTTTCGGGTTAGCCCCTTCGTCAGGTGAATGGAGAGTTCTGGCCTCAGACAGAGCATATAAAGCACAGACAGTTTACAGATTACTGATTAGAATGTGAATCTTTACACCTAACCTGCTGTTCAAGTCTTAAAGTGGCTGACAATGTGAGTGGAAGGAGCACTGATCACAGGTTAAAAAAATGTGTATTGTCTCCAGACAGTACAGTAAGTGAGGTTTTGCAAACCCAGGCAAGTCACGGGGGTTACAGATAGTGTGACAGGATCCTTGTTGAGACCGTCCTCATGTGTGCGGAACTTGGTTATCAGTCTCTGCTCAGCGACTCTGCGCTGTCGTGTGTCGTGAAGGCCGCCTTGGAGAATGCCGCCTTGGCCGCCTTCACGACACACAACAGCGCAGCGTTGCTGAGCAGAGACTGATAGCCAAGTTCCGCACACATGAGGACAGTCTCAACAAGGATCTTGGGTTCATGTCGCACTATCTGTAACCCCCATGACTTGCCTGGGTTTGCAAAACCTCACTTACTGTACTGTCTGGAGACAATACACATTTTTTTAACCTGTGATCAGTGCTCCTTCCACTCACATTGTCGGCCACTTTAAGACTAGAACAGCAGGTTAGGTGTAAAGATTCGCATTCTAATCAGTAATCTGTAAACTGTCTGTGCTTTATATGCTCTGTCTGAGGCCAGAACTCTCCATTCACCTGATGAAGAGGCTAACCCTGAAAGCTAGTGAGTGTACTATCAAATAAATTGGTTGGACTTAAACCTGGTGTTGTCAGACTTTTTACTGTGTTTACCCCAGTCCAACGCTGGCACATCCACATCACCACTCAGTTAAATGAGAGGCAACGTGCTGTAATCTCACTATGGGCGTGGGGGAGTGGCGGAGGGCAGCAGGGTACTCACTCTTTATTTGAGCATATCTGTGCAATCAAAGCTTTCTAGCAACACCTCACCAGCGATTGTCAATTCAATTTAGAACCTTAGTTAGGCCGCACTTGGAATATAGTGTTCAATTCTGGTTGCCAAACTCCCAGAAGGATGTGGAGGCTTTGGAGAGGATGCAGAAAAGATTTACCAGGATATTGCCTGGTATGGAGGGCATCAGCCATGAGGAGAGGTTGGAAAAAATTGGTTTGTTCTCAATGGAACTACGGAGATTAAGGGGCGATCTGATAGAAGTCTACAAGATAATGAGAGGCATGGATAGAGTGGATAGTCAGAAGCTTTTTCCCAGAGTGGAAGAGCCAATTACTAGGGAGCATAGGCTTAAAGTGTGAGGGGCAAGGTTTAAAGGAGATATACGAGGCAGATTCTTTGCACAGAGGGTGGTGGGTGTCTGGAACTCGCTGCCAGGGTGAAGTAGTGGAAGCGGATACGGTTGTGACTTCTAAGGGGCATCCTGACAAATATGTGAATAGGATAGGAATAGAAGGATATGGTCCCCGGAGGGTAGAGGGTTTTGGTTCAGTCAGGCAGCATGGTCGGTGCAGGCTTGGAGGTCCGAAGGGCCTGTTCCTGTGCTGTAATTTTCTTTGTTCTTTGTTCAATGGTCTCTGATTGAGTTCAGAGTTCATCCTTGTAACAATGATTTCTCTTGTGGGACTGTGATTTCTATTTGAACTGATGCTTCATGTTATATTTATCTAAAAGGATCCATTCTCTATGTGTTAGATTTCACAGATAAACCCACGATATTCCCTGCTGAAATTATTGCAGGAAAGCGTGTGGACATAATCTGCACCTTCAACACAACGTGCAATGGAACAGCACCTGTCTTAACCTGGGACACTCCCACTGACATACCTGGATCAGTCTCAAACACTGTAACTCAGCATGGTGTCACTCTGACCTATACTTCTGTTCTGACTCTGATCCCATCACCCAAACACCACGGCCACAATCTCACTTGTAGAGTGAGATACCCATCTGTTTCATCCGAGCAGATCGTCGTACTAACTGTGTTGTGTAAGTACAGGCATCATCTATTCTACATTAGCCCGAATGGTTTAGATTGTGCACGTGAAAATACCATAAAGAGCACAATACATCGCAAAGGGACATTTGTCTTTATCTGATTAAAAATTCACCACTGATGTTGCAGCACTCCATCGGTTCAAACCCTCTGACAGTGCGGCACTCTCTCAGTACTAACCCTCTGACAGTGCGGCACTCCCTCAGTACTGACCTCTGAGAGTATGGCACTGCCTCAGTACTGACCCTCTGACAGTGCGGCACTCCCTCAGTACTGACGCTCTGACAGTGCGGCACTCCCTCAGTACTGACCCTCTGACAGTGCGGCACTCCCTCAGCACTGACCCTCTGACAGTGCGGCACTCCCTCAGTACTGACACTCTGACAGTGCGGCACTCTCTCAGTACTGACCCTCTGACAGTGCGGCACTCCCTCAGCACTGACCCTCTGACAATGTGGCACTCCCTCAATACTGACCCTCTGACAGTGTGGCAGTTCCTCAGAACTGACCCTCTAAGAGTGTGGCACTCCCTCAGTACTGACCCTCTGACAGTGCAGCACTCCCTCAGTACTGACCCTCTGACAGTTCAGCACTCCCTCAGTACTGACACTCTGGGAGTGTGGCACTCCCTCAGCACTGACTCTCTGACAGTGAGACACTCTCTCAGTAATGACCCTCTGACAGTGCGGCACTCCCTCAGTACTGACCCTCTGATAGTGCAGCATTCCCTCAGTACTGACCATCTGACAATCTCCCTCATTAGATCTTCTGATTGAGCGGCACTCCCTCAATACTGACCCTCTGACAGTGTGGCACTCCCTCAGTACTAACCCTCTGACAGTGCAGCACTCCCTCAGTACCGACCCTCTGACAGTGCGAGACTCCCTCAGTAGTGACCCTCTGATAGTGCAGCACTCCCTCAGTACAGACCCTCTGACAGTGTGACATTCCCTCAGTATTGATCCTCTGACAGTGTGGCACTCCCTCAGCACTGACCCTCTGACTGTGCAGCAGTCCCTCAATACTAACCCTCTGACAGTGCAGCACTCTCTCAGTACTGAACTGAAGTGCGTGTCTGGATTTTGTGCTTTGTGGTGCAGTAAACTGCATTCATATAACAACTTTCACATTCTCAGAGCCTCTCACAGTGCTTTACAGTTGCTGCAATTTAACTGATCTTTATTTAATTTTAGATGCACCTCAGAATCTCTCATTGACTTCTCCTGAAATGATTAACTCTTCATCGATCAACATAACTGAGGGGAATTCAACAGTGATAATCTGCTCTGTTGAGAGCTTCCCAGCTTCTAACCTAACCTGGAGACATCTTAATGTCGCAGTGAACAAAACAAGATCCAACAATGAGCTGTGGTTGGTGATTCCTCACATTACACCCAGGGACACTGGAGACTATCAATGTGTGGCAGAGAATGAACATGGAGCAGTGGAGGGGTCCATCACCATCACTGTGGAACGTGAGTGTACACAGACGGCAACATCACACACTCTCAAACACACTCTTGTGCACATTCAAAAACACACAGAAACATCATATGCAGACATTCCAGAAATATACACAGAGATACACAGACATGCAGACACAGGAAACACACACCGTTTGTTCGTCACTATATTCATCATCATCAATATTCAACCCCTCCACCACTAATGCACAATGGCAGCAGTTTGAACCATCCACACAGTGCACTGCAGCAACTTGTCAATGCTCCTTCAACATCAAGGTAAGGGCAGCAGATGCATGGGAACACCGCTGCCAACAAGCTCCCCACCAAGCTACTTACCATCTTGATTTGGAAATTTATTAGCTGTTCCCTCACGGTCATTGGATTAAAATTCTTGAACTCTGTCCCCAACAGCACTCTGGGTGTATTGGTGCCACATGGACTACAGCAGATCAGGAAGGCAACTCAGCTTATAATGGGGCAATTAGGGATGGGCAATGATTGCTGGCCTTATCAGCAATGTGCATATCTTGTATAAGAATAGTGAAAAACACACATACTCAGTGGACATTATAAATGTGACTTAGCAACTTATGCAGAGGAAAGATATCCTGAAATGCAAATAGACATCATATAGAAAGAGAAGAAGCATGGGGTCTTACTGTACATTGTGTTTTCTCACAATAAAATCTCGCTTTGTTCTTAGATGTACCACGGAATCTCTCACTGAGTTCTCCTAATACGATTAACGGTTCATGGGTCAATATAATTGAGGGGAATTCGACAGTGATAATCTGCTCTGTCGAGAGCTTCCCAGCTTCTAACCTGACCTGGAGACATCTTAATGTCACAGTGAACAGAACAAGATCCAACAATGAGCTGTGGTTGGTGATTCCTCACGTTACATCCAGGGACAGCGGAGTATATCAGTGTGTGGCAGAGAATGAACTTGGAGCAGTGGAGGGGTCCATCACCATCACTGTGGAACGTGAGTGTGCACAGACTTCCACATCACACACGCACGCACACACACACAAGGACAAAGTAGCCACTGGACTGGCAGCCCCTCCATCACCTTCAACATTCACTCCCTCCACCCGCAATGCACAGTGACAGCCATGTGTACCATCTACAAGATGCACTGCAGCAACTCACCAAGGCTCCTTAGGCAGCACCTCCCAAACCCAGCATCTCTCTCACTAAGATAGCGTGCCCCTTTAGGGGGCATGTTCTTGGAGGGTCATGTGCTCCATTCAGCCAATTGGAGTGGAGGGCATGAATCATGGGACTGAGCATGAATTTTCCCTGCAGTCAGGAATCTGGAGTCATGGAATACAATTGCTTTTATGTCACCCTTTTAAATAGTCATTTTCCTCCAATAAATTGTTCATCCATTGATCTATTTGGTGGTCACCCATCTTTGAAGGTACTTCATTTGGCAATAAGGATCAATGGGAGTGCCTTCCTATTGCTGCAGAAATTGGCAGAGCAGACCTCGTGTGGTAGACAAGCAGCAAACATGTTCAGCAACATGTTTAAGTAGTAAAATGCCCCTTTTTGGAAAACCTAACACGGAGCAGTGGGTGCAATATGTCAAAAGCATGCATTTTGTTTAAGGCCAATTAAACCTGGGAGAAGGGAAGCAGCAGACAAATATAAATAGCCTGATAAGGAATCCAACTTCTCCAGATGCACCCAACACCAAAATCTTTGAGGAGCTTGTTGAATTGATTAAGGATCATGACTGCCTCAGTGAACATTCAGTGATACAAATTTAATTTGACTGCAAGAACCCCAGGGGAGCGCATAATGGCATTCATGGCATGCTTAAGGCAATTGGCTTAACAAAGTTTGAGTCTGCACTCAACGACATGCTGAGAGACAGACTAGTCTGCAGCATTAACAGTCAACCATTCAGAATGGAGGTGGATACTGGTGCCTCCCCTACAGTTATAGAGGAACAAACGTTTTGTTATTTACAAGGAAGGGTTCAGCCCCCAACAGTTAAGAAGCATGATGGCTATGCTGGCAACATATACTGTGGATGCTTTGAGGATCCTAGAAGCAGCAATAATGCCCCAAATTCACTAGCAGAAGTCAGCTCAACTGCCCCTAATATCGTAGAGGGCCAGGGGCTCAGTTTAATGGGCTGAGCTTGGCTTCACCAAGTTAAATTAAATTGGATGGAAATCTTCAAGATCTATAATGAAAACTTCCAGAATGTTTTCAAAAAGGATCGAGGTGTTCCAAGATGAATTAGGCAAGTTTCAGGGCCTAAATGCAAATATGTAGGTGGGTCCTGAGACCATGGCCAAATTTAACAGAACCTGACCTATACCTATGCCTTACATGATAAAGCTGAGTCTGAACTCGAATCTGGAAGAGTTAGACATTATTAAGCCTGTACAGTTTTCAGAGTGGCCAACTCACATCATGCCAGTAGTTAAGCCAGATAGAACTATGGGATTTGTGAGGACTGCTAATTGACATTCAATTAAGCAGCAAAATTAGATCAATACCCAATACCAAGATTTAAAGATTTGCAAGCTAAATTTGCAGGAGGTTTCTTATACTAAACTTGATATGAGCCATGTATATCAACAATTTGAATTAGATAAGGTGTCAAGAGAATTTGTTACAATCAACACCCACAAAGACGTATACCAGTATACTTGGCTACTCGTCAGGGTACCATCCGCATGTGAAATTTTCCAGCTCATGATGGAAAGCTTACTACAGAACCTACTAAAGTTGGTTGTCTATCTAGACGCTATACTTATTACAGAAGCGTCTGAAGAGGAACATCCAGCAAATTTCAAAGAAACTTCAAAAAGATTTAAGCAGGCTGGACTGAGGCTAAAAAGGGAGAAATGTACATTCTGGGCTCAAGAAATGACATGTTTAGGATTCAGAGTAGATGCGAATGAGCTGTAACTTATGTTCAAAGCAATTAAGGAAGTACCAGCCCCCAGAAATATATCAGAATTGAAATCTTCTTTAGGCATGGTGAGCTATTATGGGTACTTTATTCCCAATCTTTGGCACCCCAACACACACTGCTCAAGAAGCACTAGCGAAGGTATGGAAAGAATATCAGAAAGAGGCCTCTGAATGTGTTTAACTGCAGACATCCACTCTCTTAGTTTATCTTGACTCCTCAAAAGAGATAATTATTACTTGTGACATAGCTCTATATGAAATCAGATTGGTTTTATCAAGTGTTGGAGGATGGCAGCCTTTATATTACTCTCTATAAATAGATGTTTCCCTCTAAATATATTGTTATTTCATTCATAGGTGGTCACCCAAATTTGAAGATACTAAAGTCACCTACCAGGACAGGGCAACAGCTATATGGGGACACCACTGCCAACAGATTCCCTACCAAGCTACTTACCATCTTGATTTGAAAATTTATTGGCCATTCCCTCACGGTTATTGGATTAAAATCCTTGAACTCTGTCCCCAACAACACTCTGGGTATATTATGCCACATGGACTACAGCAATTCAGCTTCTAACAGGGCAATTAGGGAAGGGCAACGAATGCTGGTCTTACCTGCAATGTGCACATCTTGTGAAAGAATAGTGAGAATCACACATACTCAGTGGTCATTGTAAATGTGACTTTGCAACTTATAAAGAGGAAAGATATCCTGAAATGCAAATAGACATCAGATAGAGAAAGAGGAAGCATGGAGTCTTACTGTGCATTGTGTTTTCTCACAATAAAATCTTCCTTTTGTTTTTAGACATACCACAGAATCTCTCAATGAGTTCTCCTGAAATGATGAACGATTCATGGATCAATACAACTGAGGGGAATTCGACAGTGATAATCTGCTCTGTCGAGAGCTTCCCAGCTTCTAACCTGACCTGGAGACATCTTAATGTCACAGTGAACAGAACAAGATCCAACAACGAGCTGTGGTTGGTGATTCCTCGCGTTACATCCAGGGACACTGGAGACTATCAGTGTATGGCAGAGAATGAACATGGAGCAGTGGAGAGGTCCATCACCATCACTGTGGAACGTGAGTGTACACAGACTTCAACATCACACACGCAAATGAGTATACATAATTAGGCATGTATACACAATCCCAGATATGCAGCAAAACCTGAATAAGAGTCAGCTTGGGATGAGAAGTGACAAATAACGTTTGTGCTACCCAAGTGCCAGGCAACTCCTGTCTTGAAGGAGAGATTTTAACAATCTCCCCTTGACATTCAATGCTATTTACCATCACTGACTCCCCCACTATCAAAATCCTGGGGATTACCACTGACCAGAAATCTAACTGTACCTAGCCATATCAATACTATGGCAACAAGACCAAGTTAGAGACTGGGAGTTTTGCAGTGAATAACTCACCACCATCTTTCCAAGGGCGATTAGAGATGGATAATAAATGCTGTCCTACCAGCGACACTCACATCCCGTGAATAAATAAAAACAAACACATGGGGGGAGGGACCACTCTCAATGTTGATATTGGATTTTGCAATGGGGAAAGATGTTTTAAAATGCAGATACATATCAGATAGAGAGTGATGAAGCATGGACTCTTGCTGTGTACTGTGTTTGCTCACAATTAAATCTTTGTTTTTAGATTCACCACAGAATCTCTCAATGACTTCTCCTGATATGATTAACTCTTCATGGATCAATATAACTGAGGGGAATTCGACAGTGATAATCTGCTCTGTTGAGAGCTTCCCAGCTTCTAACCTGACCTGGAGACATCTTAATGTCACAATAAACAGAACAAGATCCGACAATGAGCTGTGGTTGGTGATTCCTCACGTTACATCCAGGGACACTGGAGACTATCAGTGTGTGGCAGAGAATGAACATGGAGCAATGGCGGGGTCCATCACCATCACTGTGGAGTGTGAGTGTACAGATACATTCTTTCGTTCTTTACCATCGTGGTTTCAGTGAAGCCATTGGCATCGTCTTAATTCTTCACCAGTTTTCTTCACCAGCTTTTGCTCGCCTGTTCCAACCTGTCCTGATGTGACTCAGGGTCAGGTTCTCTTCCAAGGAGATGAGAAATGACAGAGGGAGTTCCAGAGCTGAGGGTCTAGGCAGCTGAAAGCGCTGCTGCTAATGGTGGAGTGATGGAGTCCGGAATTGGAGGGGCGCAAAGATCTCGGAGGATTGTCAGGGGTGGGGATGAGCTGCTGATTCTCCTGTGTTCCTGTTCCAGATCCTCCACAGAAGACGATGGTGTCCATCAGTGGATCCTCAGGTGGGATCAGAGAGGGAAGCAATATCACATTAACCTGCTCCAGTGAAAGTGTGCCGCCGATATCTCATTACACCTGGTTCAGAGTCAAGGGGAACACCAGCACCCAGTTAAAGACAAGTATCTGCACTCTCTCCTTCACTCCTGTAACACGGGAGAATGATGCAAGTTTCTATTGCACAGTGAGGAACCCATTGGGTAACAGCACCTCCAACGTTACCCACCTGGATGTGCAATGTAAGCATTTAACTCTACCCAACTCTTCTTAAAAACCCAACACTTCCTGTCTGAGGACAGCCTGCCTGCTGGAGTTTAGCATAACCAGCTAAAGGCATAGTTGCCAATGGTGGAGTGATGAGAATTGGGGGATGTTCAAGGGGTTGAAACAGAAGGAGCGCAGAAATCGCAGAAGGTTGTAGAGTTGAAGAAGATCACAGAGTTAGGGAATTCTGCAGGGAGTAGACTGGGAGGTTTGTAGAGGCTGGAGAAGATTACAGAGATAGGAAGTGTTGTAGGGTCTGGAGGAGGTTACAGAGTTAGGGAGGGTTGTAGAGGCTCAAGGCAGTTACAGATAGGGAGGGTTGTAGGAGATTATAGAGATAGGGAGGGGTGTCGGGACTGAAGGAGATTATGTGGCTGGAGGAGGTTACAGTGATAGAAATGGTTGTAAGGGCTGGAGGAAATTATGGAGATAGAGAGAGTTGTAGGGGCAGGAGATTACAGAGATAGGGAGGGTTGTAGACGCTCAAGGCAGTTACAGGGATAGGGAGAGTTGTAGGGGCTGGAGGGGGTTATAGGGATAGGGAGGGTTGTGGAGACTGGAGGCAGTTACAGAGATAGGGAAGGTTGTAGAGTTGGAGGAGGTTTCAGAGGTAGGGAGGGTTGTCGGGACTGGAGAGTTACAGAGATAGGGAGCATTGTAGGGGGCTGGGGGAGATTACAGAGATAGGGAGAATTGTCAGGACTGAGGGAAGTTACAGAGATAGGCACATGGAGGTAATAGAGAGAGTGTTGTAGGGATGACAAGAGTTTATAGGGATAGGAAGGGTTGTAGTGATTGGAGGAGGTTACAGCAATTGGGAGGATTGTAGAGGCTCGATGAGCACACAGAAATAGGGAGGATTGTTGGGGCTTGAGGTGGTTACAGAGATAGGTAGGATTGTTGGGGCTGGAAAAGGTTACAGGAATAGAAAGGATGTAGGTGCTGGAGGAGGTTTCTGAGATAAGCAAAGGCTGGAAGAGCTAGAGGGGTTATAGAAATAGGGAGAGTTGGAGGAACTGAAGGAGATTATAGAGATGTCATTGTAGCTCAGTGAACAAAGAGTGATGAGTGAATGGGACTCAGTGCAAGTTTAGACACGGGGAGTAGAGTTTGGGATGAGTTGAAATTCTTGGATGTTTGAAGATGGGAGTCTGGACAGGGGAGTGTTGGGATAGTTGAGTCTGAGATATCGGAGTCACGGATGATTATTTCATGTTCAGAATCTATCTTACGCTCTAACCCTGCTCCGAGGTATTCTCAGTGTTCTCCTTCTCTCCTCAGATAAGCCTGAGATTTCCCAGGAGTCAGCCTGCACCCGCAGTTCAGAGGGGATCACCTGTGTCTGTGTGGCCAACTCCAACCCACCTGGAGATCTCACCTGGCACCTACCCCATGCCAACATCAGTGGTAATCAAACGCAAGGATGGTTGGCGTCGTGGCGGGTCAGAGATGGGCATCTGGTGACTGGCTCCCTAATCCTGCTGGGACACCAGGATGAGGAGGAAGTGACAGCAACCTGCTCAGTTCGAAACCCGCACGGGGAAGCCATGTTCAAGATGTTTCTGTGGGTCAAAGGTGAGCGAATGGTTCAGGATCAATCTCCACACAGCTCCCTTGATGCTTGAACTCTCGAATTCCCTCCCGCGCCCACTCCAGCTCTCTGTCTCTCTCTCTCCCCCTCTCCTTTAAATTGCTCTTTACAACTAACATCTTTGACCAAGTTTTTACTCAGCTGACGTTATGAAACAAAGGCAGTATTTGGTCACATTGGAGTCAGGTTGTTCAGGGATAGTGTCTGGTAACATTTCTTCACACGAAAGCGAATGGAAATCGAGACTTCGCTCTCCTGAAACAAAGCCATTGCATTGAAAATGAGTACAGATGATACAAACAGATGTTAAAGTGGGGAGGACATGTGTCAGGACTCGGCCTTTCATTCTCACTCCTTGATTTGATCTTAGAAGGATTTGTCTTGTCATTTATAAGGATGAAGGTCTGTGCTTAACCATTTATGTGCTGATGACAGGCTTTCTTGCGTTTAGAACATAAGAAATAGGAGCAGCAGTAGGCCATCTAGCCCTTCGAGCCTGCCCCGCCATTCAATAAGATCATGGCTGATCTGAAGTGGATCAGTTCCACTTTCCCACCTGCTCCCTATAATCCTTAATTCCCTAATCTATCAGAAATCTGTCAATCCATGACTTAAACATATTCAACGAAGTAGCCTCCACCATTTCAACGGGCAGAGAATTCCAGAGATTCACCACCCTCAGAGTGAAGAAGTTTCTCCTCAACTCTGTTCAAAACTGCATCCCCCCGACCTATTTTGAGGCTGTGCCCTCTAGTTCTAGTTTCCTTTCTAAGCGGAAAGAATCTCTCTTCCTCTACCCTATCTAGCCCCTTCATTATCTTGTAAGTTTCTATAAGATCCCCCCTCAGCCTTCTAATCTCCAATGAGTACAGGCCCAGTCTATTTAATCTCTCAAAACAAGGGTTATTTTTTATCGATCAAGCACATGCACAAACATGGACAAAATAACAAGATATTCAACAGTACGGGGTTACAGTCTGGCAAACCTGCAAATCACTATTATCCTGGTAAACTTTCTACCTGGATAGTTTAACTTCATAGAAATACAAATAGTGAGAGCCAATAAAGTTTCAGTTCATCTTTGCAGCAATTGTAGGCATCAGAAAACTCAGGAGTTGTCTTTGCATGTCCTAATTGTAATCCACATTGAGCATTTTCAAAAACTGCAAACTGGTAATATCAGACTTCAGGACACCCATGGCAGCCATCTTAAGGCAGTCTCTTTGCTTGATTTAAACAGTCTTTTTAAAGTAGTTCAATATATATCTGATCTGATGACAAAATAAAAAATGAGGCTTCGATCCCTCGAACTTTAGAAGGTTAACAAGTTACTTATATTGTTAGGGACCAGATCAGAAACTCCAAGACATATTATGAAGTTAACCTCGACCCTAACCCTTTTTGATTTTGGCACTGTGGCCAACATAAGGTTGTTCGCTCCAGGTATAATTCTATGAACCAGTTGGGAAGCTTTTATTAAAAGAAACTTTATTTAACAACACGGTTAAAATATAACAAAAAGAATTAACATAACTGATCAATTTAAGTACTTAAACATGACAAGTTATAATTCTTAATAGCTCGCTATCTCTATTGTTCCAATTTAAGCAATATCTTCATAGACATACATTATTCTTCAGAAGCAGTTAGCACCACAAACAGATATGCTCACATAGATGCTAATCTTCCAGCCTTTAACCCCTTTAGACAAATACAGAATGACACCTGACTCCCATATAGCAGCTTCCAGAGACTGAGCCAAACAGCAGAACTTCAGATAAAGAAACCAACATTCTAACAGATGCCAGTGTCCAAATCCAGAGAGAGAAAGATACAGACAGAGAACTATTTCTTCTCTCTATAGATTCCAAACAGCAACTGAGCTGGGTTTCTCTCAGTGAGCCTAGCCCTGCCTAGTCACGTGGCTTTTCCTGTCAAACCGCTGATCAAACCCCAGGGGAAAACATGAACATAACAACCCTGCATTAGTCCCGAAGAAAACAAGCATTTCAGCAATTGAGATCAATTATGCTGTGCTGTAATAACAGGGATGTCAGTTATAGACAAAGTGTCATCAATAAATGGAAGGGACTACTAAAAAACACCTACACAGAAACATGACACAAATATATTTCTTAAATGCACAGCATTGTCACAATATAAAGATATTAATGAGAAATGAAATGCTGATTTTAGTATGATAATCAGCTCTGCATTGAAAAAACTTAGCCTGGCAGACATGTAGAGGTAGTGGAGTCCAACATGAATCCCCTAGAACGGGTGCCACTGATGTCTCCCAGCCCGTTGCACTATTCGAGTGGCGTAGCAAGCTGGGAGAATCGCCCCCAAAATGCTGACTTCGCCAGAGAACGAATATTTAAAAATTGAGTGTAATGCTTCTGAAGATGCATTGGAGCACCTTTCTAAAAGCGTAGTACAGTAATTAATGTTTGTTTTTACAGAGGGAAACTCCAGTAAATGGGCAGTAGTATTGTTCACGGCTGGAATCACGTTGGGTATTTTCTTGGCTGGAATCTTCAACGTCGTGTATATGAGAAAGTAAGTTTGATGGTTAAATTGATTCTATTTTGAAATATTTAATGTATTTTCCAAAGTCGGTGATTGTTTCCCATGAGTAAGAAGCTAAATGCCTTAGCTGTAAGTGTTCTCTGTGTCCCTATTGATCAAGATCTTTCATTATCCTGCTTCCAGCTAAATGAGAATGGGTTTTTCTGCTTTGGAAAATGCTGCCTGAAATGGCAGTGGAAACAGATTCAATAGGAACATTCAAAAGGGGGAACTGGAGAAATATTTGAAGGGGTTGAATTTTCAGAGCAATGGAGGGAAGAGCAAGGTAGGAGACTTGGATTACAGGACAGTCAATAGTTGGGGTTCAGTTACAGTGGGCTCTGTGACTAGGCTGCACTGATTCTCAGATATATGATAACCACAGTGTGATATTGTGTTATTACAGAAGAAAGACAACAACTGAGGAGGGAGCTTCAGAGACCAGTGACATTACTTTGATCTCCATTCCACGCTCTCTGAAGTACCAGGTACAGGAGTAGTTTACACTCGCTTCAAAGAATCAGTCTCAGTGTGTAGACAACACGCGTCCCAGCATAGAATTCCTACAGTGCAGAAGGAGGACAAAGCCGACAACAATCTTACCCAGGCTGTATCCCCCATAATCCGATGTATTTATCCTCTAATCCCCCTGACACTAAGGGGCAATTTAACCTGGACAATCCATGTAACCTACACATCTCTGGAGTGTGGGAAAATACCAGAGCACCTGAAGGAAACCGACATAGACATGGGGAGAAAGTGAAAACTCCAAATAGACAGTCATCCAAGGCTGGAATCGAACCTGGGCCTCTGGCGCTGGGAAGCAGCAGTGCCAATAAATGTGCCATCGTGCCGTCCATAATCTACTCTCCCACTATCAGTACTGAGGGAGTGCTGCACTGTCAGAGGGTCAGTGCTGAGGAGTGCTGCACTGTCAGAGGGTCGGTGCTGAGAGAGTGCCGCTCTGTCAGAGGGTCAGTGCTGAGGGAGTGCTGCTCTATCAGAGGGTCAGTGCTAAAGAGTGCTGCAGTGTCAGAGGGTCAGTACATAGGGAGTGTTGCTCTGTCAAAGGGTCACTACTGAGGGAGTGCCATACTGTCAGAAGGTAAGTACTGAGGGAGTGCCGCACTGTCAGAGGGTCAGTACTGAGGGAGTGCCGCACTGTCAGAGGGTCAGTACTGAGGGAGTGCCGCACTGTCAGAGGGTCAGTACTGAGGGAGTGCCGCACTGTCAGAGGGGCAGTACTGAGGGAATGCCACACTGGCAGAGAGTTAGTACTGAGGGAGTGCCGCACTGTCAGAGGATCAGTACTGAGGGAGTGTTGCACTGTCACAGAGTCAGTACTGAGGGAGTGCTGCACTATCAGAGGGTCAGTGCTGAGGGAATGCCAGACTGGCAGAGAGTCAGTACTGAGGGAGTGCCGCACTGTCAGAGGATCAGTACTGAGGGAGTGTTGCACTGTCACAGAGTCAGTACTGAGGGAGTGCTGCACTGTCAAAGGGTCAGTACTGAGGGAATGCCATGCTGTCAGAGGGTCAGTACTGAGGGAGTGTTGCACTGTCAGAGGGTCAGTACTAAGCGAGTACTGCACTGTCAGAGAGTCAGTACTGAGGGAGTGCTGCATTACCACTGTTGCACTGACAAAGCTACACTATAATTTAACCCTATCAGTGCCAGGGACTGATGTGAGAATGTATTCTATTTCCATTTCTCTATAGGAACAACAGGACATGCTGTTTATTGACCCCCAGAACACAGCCAGCAACACAACCAGAGAGGGGGAGACACCCACTCTCCAGGCTTTCTCCGAAGGTTCACTGGAAGGCGATACTGGACCGAGGAACCCCAACAATCCCGACCACCTTCTCCAGGGGAATCCCCAAGTCTTGAGGGTGATCGGTGACGGGATTGTCCACAGAGACAAGGAGACAGAATACGCACAGATCAAATTCCAGTGGAACTGAGTGTGAAACAGGGAGATAGGGTGAGAAGGTGGGGATAGGGTTTGAGATTCTGGGAAGACGAGACAACCCACTGGGAGAGAGAGGGAGAAAGGGATTGAATGGGTCAGTTGGCAGGATTTGGGATGAATTCCTTCTCCAGTGAAGACTTGATGCTGAGCCACAGGGCTCTCTCTTTCTGTCACTCTGGTCTCTCCCTCTCTCTCCTTTGTGTCTGTCTGTTTTCTGCATTCTCTCTCTGTCTCCCTTTATCTCTCATCTCTCTCCCGCTCTCTCTACTCAAACACACAATTATCAAACCTGATGGGTGGAGAGAGTGATACAAACTCACTCTGTGAACACAGAGAATTTTGTAGCACAGGAAGAGGCCATTTGGTTCTCCATGCACGTCTGTCCTATCCCTTTAACTCAAATCTTTCCTCCATTTGGCCCAACTGCCCTTGTTATCTCACAGAACTCCTCCATGATTGCCAATCTTCTGTTCCAAATCTTCTAAAAAATTCCAATCTCAGAGAGTTCCCCATTTCTCTATTAAATCAATTCTGGATTCTCCTTGTTCTAGGCCTATATTCCCAATCTCAATGACCATTTGTGTAAAGATGAACATGCATCAGCTCTTTCTTCATTTCACATAAGGAAGGATAAATGGGGGAGGCCACTTAACCCATCCAGCTATCCCTGGCCCATAAACCCTGGAATCGTCCATCACACCATCTCTCAGTCTCTTGAATGACTCCAATGTTTCTGCTCTCCCCTCCCTAAATATCTCCGCCTCTCTCTCCTTTCTCCTTTAAGACTTAAGAACAAGCCTCTTTGACCTAGCTTTTAGCTAACTGTCCTGAATATCTCCTTGTGTGCCTCAGTGATGGATTTCTATCTGATTAACAACCTGCTGAAGATCCTCTGGACCTTTACGACATTAATGCCTGTTGTTGTTGTAACTTTGATCTACGTTGATTCAGACTGGAACCATGGAGGTTCCTTTGACAGCGTGTGTATGCAGTGGATGCGCAGTAAATGCTTTGCAGGACAACAAATGAGCATGTCCTTTGAGCCAGGTGCCCCCAGTCCTGCTGTGTGAACACATCATAACTGAGAGACTGCCTCACTGCATGCAGCCAACACGGTTGAATAGTAATGAACAGAAACGTGGTGTCACTGAGTTTTATTATCAGATCTGAATGAGCTTTCTGAAAGCTTGTTCATTCTGTGATAGATTGCAAGAAGCTTTTGCATTTTGTGTAATATTACATTTATTAACACAGGCAATTAAAATGCTCAGATCTAACCATCAATGGCATTACCATCGCTGAATCTGCCATAATCAACATCCAAACGTTACCACTGACCAGAAACAGAACTGGACCCAGCTATATAAATACTGTGGTTACCAGACCACGTCAGAGGCTGGGAACCTTGCAGCGAGTAATTCATTTCCTGACTCCCCAAAGCTTGTTCACCATCTAAAGACACAAGTCAGGAGTGTGATGGAATATTCTCACTTGCCTGGATGAGTGCAGCTCCAACAACACTCGAGAAGCTCAATACCATCCAGGACAAAGCAGCCCTGCTCGACTGACACACTAACCACAAACACTCACTCCCTCTATCACCGATGCACAGTGACAGCCGTTGTACCATCTACAAGATGCACTGCAGCAACTCACCAAGGCTCCTTAGGCAGCACCTTCCAACCCCACCACCTCTACCATCTAGAAGGACAAGAGCAGCAGATGCCTGGGAACACCCCCGCCTGAAAGTTCCCCTCCAAGCCACTCACTTGGAAATATATCGGCTGTTCCTTCATTGTCGCTGGATCAAAATCCTCCCTAACAGCACTGTGGGTGTATCTACACCACACGGGATTGCACCGGCTCAAGATAGTGGCTCACCCACCACATTCTCAAGGGGCAATTAGAGATGGGCAATAAATAATGATTTAGCCAGCCAAGCCCACATGCCATAAATGAATAAACAGTCACACTTTCCTGCCAGTCATGGAACTGTAACTTCACCATTATCCTTCTCAGAGACTGCAGGATAGCTCCAAATTATGTTTATCACATTATTAGGATACAGTGAATGGAGGCAATCTCCACACTGTGGTTACAATTTTGTTCAGACAGCGGATGGGTGAAAGCTCCCCTCCTGCCAAGATTTGAGGGCAGGGTCAGTTCTGACTGTGAAACCCCCACACTCAGCACATGCCCCCTGTTCATCCATGCCCTAACTAACAGTTTTAGATATACAGGGGAACTTCCAAGTGGGGGTGTTCCCAAGTACCTGCTGCCCATGTCTTTCTAACTGGTAGAGACAGGGGTGGGGAAGGGGGGTTTTGGAAGGTGCTGCCTAAGGAGCCTTGGTGAGTTGCTGCAGTGCATCTTGTAGATGGTACACATGGCTGTCACTGTAAGTCGGTGTATGTCTGATCGGACATACACTGTGGAAGGCCTGTTGATTGCTGGAATAAGAAATCCAGCAGCTTATCCAAGATAGAATGACAGAGTGGGGGGTGGGGTGGGAGGGGGGTGTAGTGAAGGGAAGCAGTGGAGTAAATAAATATCCATCTCCTCTCAACATCCCTCATACCAAGAGGGAATATCTGTTTCGAGACTGAGGCCAGAGTGACCACTTGAGAATAGCTGACATTGAAACCAGTTTCAAAGAGCACACCAGCAGATAAGATCAGAAGAGGAACAGAAGTAAAGCTTCTTTACCTGAATTCACACAAGAAAGACTCTAACCATCTCCCTTTGATATGGCCAATCATGGGCATTCGATCTCTGATCTTCGGGTAAGCGTTCTCCAAGGCGGTCTTCACAGCACACGACAGCACAGAGTGGCTGAGCAGAGACTGATAGCCAAGTTCCGCACACATGAGGACGGCCTCAACCGGGATCTTGGGTTTATGTCGCACTATCTGTAACCCCCACAGCTTGCCTGGGTTTGTAAAATCTCACTAACTGTCCTGTCTGGAGACAATACACATCTCTTTAACCTGTGCTTAACCCTCTCTCCACTCACATTGTCTGCACCTTTAAGACTTGATTAGCTGTAAAGGCTCGCATTTCAATCATTATTCTGTAAATTGAGTTTGTGTCTTTATATGCCCTGTGTGTGAAAAGATCTCCCACTGACCTGACGAAGGAGCAGCAAGCGTTCTGAAAGCTAGTGGAGTTTGCTACCAGGTAAACCTATTGGACTTTGGCCTGATATTGTAGGATTTCTTGCTCAAAATCCTGGAACACCCTCCCAAACAGTACGGTGGGTGTACCTGCACTACACGGGCTGGAGTGGATCAAGAATACTGCTCACTACCATCTCCTCAAAGAGCAGCTAAGGATTTGCAATAAACACTGGGCCTAGCCAGCAACATCCACACCCAACGAAAGAATCAAAAATGTACATTTGCAACTAATTTCATGAATTGATAATGCCCAGACAGATAAATGAGCATGATAAGATAGCTACAAATTGCAAGGTGACCAGAGTTGGAAATTGAATATTAGAGGGTAGTTGACATTTTTGAAGGAAAGGAACAAATGGAAAGAAGGTGGGGTACCCATGTTAATAAAAGATGAGATCTGCACTGTAGTTGAAATGTTTTTGGCTCAGAAGTGAACAGGCACAACCGTTTGGGAGGAGACAAGAAATAGCAAGGGAAATAAGTCACTGGCAGGATTAGTTTATAGGCTTCCTGAGAATAGTTATATTGGAGGGCAGAGTACAGCTTAGTATGTGCTGGAGGTTTGAGAGAGAGATGCTAATAATCATGGGAGATTTTAATCATAATTTTGATGCGGCAAATCAAATTGGCAAAAGTAATTCAAAGATATTTTACTGATTGTATTCAAGACAGTTGCTTCCAACAATCAATTGCGGAACCAACTACAGAGCAAGATATTTAAGGTTTGGTGATGTTGCATGACACAGTATTAATTAATGTCTCAAAATAAAGGATCCTCAAGGGAAGAATGATCATTACATGTTGGAATTTCATATTCAGACAGTGGGTAAGAAACCTGAGTATGAAACTAGTGTCTTAAATGTAAATTAATGTGATTACAAGGGTATGAAAACAGAGTTTCCTAAAGAAGAGAAACACAATTAGTTACAAGTAATTTGGCAAATATCCAGTGGCAGATATTTAAAGAGATATTTCAAAAATCCCAAGAAAGATATATTGCATTGAGAAAGAAAGACTATCAGAACGATGAACTATTCATGGCTAACTAATGCAGTTAAGCGTGACATAGAGAGAGAAACTTGAATATGTTGGGGTGAAGTATCAGAATAGGTGGAAGACTGGCTAACTCACAGGAAACAGAGAGCTGGGGTAAATGGGTCATTTTCAGGTTGGCAAACTAAGTAGGGGCGTGTCACAGGGATCAGTGATGTGGTCTCAACTATGTACAATCCACATGAATGACTTGGATGAAGAAACCAACTGAACTGTAGCCAGATTTTCTGACTATGTTATTAAAATAGGTGGGAAAGATTTAAGCTCAGTAGGAAAGAAAGTTGTGAGGAGGACACAGCAAGGCTGCAGAGGGATATAAATAGTTTAAGTGAGTGGGCAAAATATTTGTTGGATGGAACATTGTGAGGGACAATGTGAGGTAAACCATTCAGCAGGAAGAATAGAAAAGCAGATTATTTAAATGCAGAGAGATTGCAGAATGCTGCAGTACAGAGGAATCTGGCTGTCCTTGTATATGAATCATAAAATATTAGCGTGGAGGTACAGTGCAGAAAGAGGCCATCTATCCCATCAAGTCTGAACCGATCTCACCAAAAGACCATCCCACACTGACCCTCCCCTCTGCCCTATCTTGTAATCCACCAAATCCACACATCTTTGTGACTGTGTGTGGTGAGGGGAGAGGGGGTGGAATTTACCATGGCTAATCCATCTAACCTGCATATTGTTGGGCTGTGGGAGAAAACCGGAGCACTTGGAAGAAACTCATGCAGACACGGGAGGACATGAAAGCGCCACTCAGACGGTCACCCAAGGTCAGAATCGAACCCAGGTCCATGGCACTGTGAAGCAACAGTGCTAACCATTGTGGCACTCTCAATTAGGAAGACAAATGGAATGTTGGTATTTATTGCCATGGAGATGGAGTATAAAAGTAAAGATTTGCTACAACTGTACACGACATTGGTGAGACCACACCGAGAGTACTGTGTACAATATTGGTTCCCATCTTTGAGGAGGGCTAGATTTGCTGTGATGTGTTTACAATCTAACTTTCATACCTGAAGTCCACAAGATCTGGTGTACCTCTAAACTAACTTCCCTCAACTTCAACCAGAGGGAGCTATATTCCAGGATATGTAATTTGGGTCCAATTAGCACCCCTCACCCATTGGAAGAAAGTCAATCCAGAGTGTATGGCACACAGGCACAATGGTTAACACTGCTGCTTCACAGCACCAGGGACTTGGGTTCGATTCCTGGTTTGGGTCACTGTTTGTGCAGAATCTATATGTTCTTCCTGTGTCTGCGTGGGTTTCCACTGGGGCTCCAGTTTCCTCCCACATTCTTAAATGCGTGCTGGTTAGATGCATTGACCCTAACAAGCACCAGAGAGTGACGACTAGGGGAATTTCACAGTAGCTTCATTGCTGTGTTAATGTAAGCCTTACTTGTGACACTAAGAAATAAATTGTTACTTTAAATGTAATCTTCCTCATGATAGTCTAAAATTCAATTGTCTTTAGCTAGGTAGCAATTCTCCAGATATTGTAACGGTCCAGTTAATAACTCCTCAGAAATTAATCCCCCACCAAAGGAAATATGAGTTAGGTTTGCAGAGTGTTTGATACAGAAGATGAAATATAACAATTTAAGCTTTAAGTAAACACAACTTTAATTTTATCAGAAAGCTTGCAAGTTGACGATTATGCAAAGCATATAAATCATGATTTTGCATTATATCCCAAAATTAAAAGATGAACAATTCTTATTTCTAGGAGGAAATCCCGAATGTAAACTTTTACCAAAACAAATACTAGATTGGTTCCTCAACACCGATGCTATCATAGTTATAGAGGTTTACAGCATGGAAACAGGCCCTAATCCCAATTTCCCGCATTTGGTCCATATCCCACTAAACCCATCGTACCCATGTAACTTTGTAACTGCTTTTTAAAAGACAAAATTGTACCCGTCTCTACTACTACCTCTGGCAGCTTGTTCCAGACACTCACCACTCTCTGTGTGAAAAAATTGCCCCTCTGGACACTTTTATATCTCTCCCCTCTCACCTTAAACTTATGCCATCTAGTTTTAGACTTTGGGAAAAGATATTGACTATCTAGCTGATCTGTGCCCCTCATTATTTTATAGACCTCTATAAGATCACCCCTCAGTCTCCTACGCTCCAGAGAAAAAAGTCCCAGTCTATCCAGCCTCTCCTTAGAACTCAATCCATCAAGTCCCGGTAGCATCCTAGTAAATCTTTTCTGCGCTCTTTCTAGTTTAATAATATCCTTTTTATAATGGGGTGACCAGAATTGCACACAGTATTCCAAGTGTAGCCTTACCAATGTCTAGTCCAACTTCAACAAGACATTCCAACTTCTGTATTCAATTGTTAAGAAAAAATTGCTATTGTTAAGAAAGCGCATGAACACCTCTACTTTCTCAGGTGGCTAAGGAAATTCAGCACGTCCACTACGTCTCTCACCAATGTTTACAGATGCAACATAGAAAGCATTCTTTCTGGATGTATCACAGCTTGGTATGGCTCCTGCTCTGCCCAAGACTGCAAGAAACTACAAAAGGTCGTGAATGTAGCCCAGCTCATCACACAATCCAGCTTCACAGCCATTGACTCCATCTACACTTCCCAGTGCCTTGGAAAAGCAGCCAGCACAATTAAAGACCACACACACTTCTCTCGTCCACTTTCTTTCGTCAGGAAAAAGATACAAAAGTCTGACATTACATCCCAAATCTACTCAAGAACCCCCCCCAGCTATGACTGTAACACTACATTCTGCACCCTCTCCTTTGCTTCTTTATATGTGTATGTTTTGTCTGTATAGTGTGCAAGAAACAATGCTTTGCACTGTATGCTAATACAGGTGACAAAAATAAATCAAAATCAAATCAAATAGGAAACTCAGACACCCATCAATCATCAAAGTAATAATACCTTAATCCCCAACAGTGTGAGAGTTGTTAGGTCTGAAATGAATCCCACATGGAGGTAACCCCTACCAACAGTCTTTCTCTTGAAAAAGCCTAATATTTCAAATTATGTTGAGATACTTACCAGGAATCTTTAGTGTTTTATAATTAAAAGGTGACATGGAAGAAGGTCATTTGTTCAACAATAAACCAACCCTTATTATCTCATATGCGGGGAGAAGACTCTCAGGGTATTATTAGGTGGTTCAGCCTGTTTCTCAGAGTTTAAAATCATTATTTGTCAGAAACTTGGGTTGGGTGACGGTCATACTGGTTAATCTGCTTGGCCAATGTTTAGCTTCCAATAAGATTATACTGGGGCTGACTGTTCCTTTATCAGTGTGATTCACTGATCAGAACTAGTACTGTACATGCTGGTTGTCATTGTAAGGACCGTTAGGATACTGGTCTCTAGACGTGTGTAAGCTTGTCACTTTGATATGAAGGGAGTTAACCCTGTTCATGCTTAGCCAACATTGCTCATAGAAAATGCAGCTTGCTTGAGGTTTGATTGAAAAATCATTTCTAAATTACTTTCTTGTATCTATCCCATATATCCCATGGGTGGCAAGATGTCACAGTAGTTAGCACTGCTGCCTCACAACGTTTGATTCTCGACCTGAGTCACTGTCTGTGCGGAGCCTGCATGTCCTCCCTATGTCTGCATGGGTTTCCTCCAGGTACTCCGGTTTCCTCCTACAGTCCAAAAGAAGTGCTGGTTCGGTGGATTGGCTGTGCTAAATTCTCCCTCAGTACCAGAACAGGCGATGGAGTGTAGTGACTAGAAGAATTTCACAGTAACTTCACTGTAGTGTTAATGTAAGCCTACTTGTGACTAATAAATAAATAAACTTAAAGTTATATTTTACAGCCCTTATTCCTATACATTGCATTTCAGCGAATACAAGCAGTTCACAGAGTGTTGATTGTGGGTTGAATGGTGAGGCTGATTCCTGGGATAAAGAAGTTTGTCTTATGAGGAAAGGTGGAACAATTGATGTCCAGATTGATTAGAGTCTTAATGGATTGGATGGTGAGATGTTTTGCCCTCATGTGAGAATCTAGAACAAGGGGGCACAGTTTCAGAATGAGATGTATGATGGAGATGAGAAGGAATTTTTTCTCCTCAGAGGGTCGTCAGTCTGTGGGATTCTTTTTCCGGGACAGCAGTGGAGGCTCAGTCATGGAATATATTCAAGACAAAGTTTTGAGCAACTGGTAAATCAAGGATTGTGTAGAGGGATCAGGCAGGAATTAAGGTCACAATCAAGTCAGATGTGATATTGAACAGCGGAGCAGACTTGAGGGGCTGCATGGCCATCTCCTGATCCTTTTATCTTCCTATTTAGCTACAAGATTCACTGATAGGACAACGGAACATACTGTCTGCGCACTTTGATCCAACTTCCCCATTTTCACTTGCAGTGACACACCTACCCTTTCTAATTAAATGCACAGAGGGAGCAGCACATGAAGAGGACATTCAGCCATTAACTCCTCGTCAATGGCCATCCGACATTGAGCAGAAATACCATCACTGAGTCAGGAAAGGAAGGGTTAAAACAGCTAAGCAACAGTGCAAAATACAAGCTCTTTTATCATTTTCTGACCATTTCCCCAGTTTGAGCTCACAGTGACACTTCAACATTTTCTAATTAAACATATAGAGGGAGCAGCGAGGAAGAGGACATTCAGTCGAAGAGGAGTGTGTCAGCAGTTACTCCCCAGGGGGGTAAATAATGGAATGATTGGAGTTCACTTCCATGACCAACATTGTCCTTTGTTGATGTTGTGACTTTGTGACTACATAGACAGCCTGGAGGAGGGGGCTGAGTTTAGGGTAACGAAACTTGCTGACGACACGAAGATGAGTGGAAAAGCAAATTGCATGGAAGGCACGGAAAGTCTGCAGAGAGATCTGGATAGGCTAAGTGAGTGGGCAAGGACCTGGCAGATGGAGTATAATGTTAGCAAATGTGAGGTTATCCACTTTGGTAGAAATAATAGTAGGAGGGATTACTATTTAAAGGGCGAAAAGCTGCAGCATGCTACGGTGAAGAGGGACCTGGGGGTCCTTGTGCATGAATCACAAAAACCCAGTCTGCAGGTGCAGCAGGTGATCAAGAAGGCAAATGGAATGTTGGCCTTTATAGCGAGGGGGATTGAATATAAAAGCAGGGATGTCTTGCTGCAACTGTACAAGGCACTGGTGAGGCCACAACTGGAGTACTGTGTGCAGTTTTGGTCGCCGCAGTTGCGAAAGGATACATTGGCCTTGGAGGGAGTGCAGAGAAGGTTCAGCAGGCTGATACCGGAGATGAGGGGGTTAGCCTGTGAGGAGAGGTTGAATAGACTGGGTCTGTACTCATTGGAGTTTAGAGGGCTGAGGGGGGATCTTATAGAGACATATAAGATAATGAAGGGGCTAGATAGGGTAGAGGTAAAGAGATTCTTCCTGCTTAGAAAGGATAGCAGAACTAGAGGGCACAGCCTCAAAATAAGGGGGGGGGTGGGGGGGACAGGTTAGATCGGAGTTGAGGAGGAACTTCTTCACGCAAAGGGTGGCAAGTCTCTGGAATTCTCTGCCCATTGAAGTGGTGGAGGCGACCTCGCTGAATATACTTAAGTCACGGGTAGATAGGTTTCTGATAGACAAGGGAATTAAGGGCTATGGGGAGAAAGCGGAAAAGTGGAACTGATCCACTTCAGATCAGCCATGATCTTGTTGAATGGCGGAGCAGGCTCAAAGGGCTAGATGGCCTACTCCTGCTCATATATCTTATGTTCTTATAAAGAGAGATTCCAATATTTATGCTTTTGAAAGATTTCTACTGATTATTGAGATCTGGCTGTGAGGCTCAAGTCTTCGAAAGGAATCCCAAACTTTTTCTCCCAGCTCTTCCCTCCTTCCACAATCCCCTTGCTCTCTCCATTCAGAGCTTTAACAACGTGCAATGGGCAACTGTTGGTCCCTCAAACAATTTCAGACAAAAATCATCCCAGTTTCCAACCCGGATTTTCCATGAAGAGACATCAATCTCTCCAAAACATTCAAAATCCCTTGTTTGGAAATATTAATTAAACCCTGTTAAATTATACTTTATGCCCACCTAAGAGGGGAAACAGGACCGAGCTTCATGTGAGAAGATGGAACATCCAACGGTGCAGCACTCCCTCAGTACAGACTCTCCGAAAGTGCAGTACTTCCTCAGCACTGATCCTCTGACACTGTGGCACTCCCTCAGTACTGACCCTCTGACAGTGCGGCACTCTCTCAGCACTGACCCTCTGACAGTGCAGCACTCCCTCACTACTGACCCTCTGACAGTGCAGCACTCCCTCAGTACTGACCCTCTAACAGTGCGGTGCTCCCTCATCACTGACCCTCTGACAGTGCGGCACTCCCTCAGTACTGACCCTCTGACAGGACAGCACACCTCAGTACTGACCCTCTGACAGTGCGGCACTCCCTCAGCACTAACCTCTGACAGTGTGGCACTTCCTCAGCACTGACTCTCTAACAGTGAGGCACTCCCTCAGCACTGACCCTCTGACAGTGCGGCACTCTCATCACTGACCCTCTGACAGTGTGGTGCCCTCTCAGCACTGACCCTCTGACTTTGCGGCACTTCCTCAGCATTGACTCTCTGACAGTGCAGCACTCCCTCAGTACTGACCCTCTGATGGTGTGGCACTCCCTCAGTACTGACCCTCTGACAGTGCAGCACTCCCTCAGTACTGACCATCTGATGGCGCAGCACTCCCTCAGTACTGATGATAGAATCAAAGAATTCCTACATTGCAGAAGGAGGCCATTCAGTCCATTGTGTCTGAAACAAATCTACAAAAGAGCATTCGATCCAGGCCTTCTCCCCTTCTCCCTCCACCCTATCTCCGTAGCACTGCTCATTTACTGTGGATTATCCACCCAACCTGCATATCTTTGAACACAAAGGGGCAAATTCGAATAGCCATCCTGCACACAGCAATGGACATAAACATTGGATACTAAATCAAACAGGGCAATGATCAATTCTCACCACTGATCCACGCTGAGGTGAAAGTTCAGACTGTTCATTCTCAGGGTGTTTGCAATAAAAATATTCCTGATCCATTTAAACTCAGAAGACTGATCAATATTACAGTAAATGTAGCAATGATATGAAGCTTGATTGTTCGGCCAGACCGAGAGATTGAAAGCGGACAGTGAGTGATAATTTCTTTCTGTGTGCTTTCTAGACTTTGGAGGAGAGATTCTGAATGTGATCCTGATCCTGGGAATACTAGCTGTGATATTCACTGTGGGTGTCGTTATCACTATCGCTAGGGTTTGTGCCTGGGAGCGACAAACAGTGGAAGGAAGTGGACAGATTGTTTAAAGCTTCATACAGTAACAATCTCTGTCAGTGAAGACAATTAACATACGCTGTTGGGTTAAGTTGCAATGAAACCACTCAGTGGTCCTGGTTAGAATCACTTTAGTGTCTGTGACATTAGTGTATATTTAAGAGAAGTCGTTTTTAAAAAATCGTGTTCTCTCAGCTGAGTAAAAAAGCGAGTGGTAATGACATCACCCAACCCCACCAAAAGCATAATTCCCTCAGTTATGACTGAGGGAATGCTGCACTGTCAGAGGGTCAGTACTGAGGGAATGCCGCACAGTCAGGGGGTCAGTACTGAGGGAGCGCCACACTGTCAGCGGGTCAATGCTGAGGAAATGCTCCCCTGTCAGAGGGTCGGTACTGAGGGAGTGCTGCACTGTTGGTTGTTCGGTACTGAGGGAGTGCCACACTGTCAGATGGGGAGTGCTTAAGGGCCTCTTCACTGCTGTTGGTTAAAAATTGCGTCAACCCTGAACTCTCCAGTGTGACTACTGGGGGAATACTTATTTTGCTTATTGGGGAATACTTTACCCCGAAGCCACCCCCACCACCCCCCACTCCTTTCCTCCCAGTCCTTGCACCTTCAGATAACAGCAATACATTTTCATTGTCTGCCTTACTTAAACCTGTCACTATCCTGTATACTTCGATCAAATCGCCCCTCAAACTCCTTCCCTCCAAGCAGCATAATCTCGGCTTCTCTGACCTGGTCCCTGGAGCTAAAATGCCCTCTTCCCTGGATCCATTCTGGTAAATCTCCCTCTCAACAATCCTCCCATCCTTCCCAAAGTGTGGGGACCAGAACTGGACACATACTCCAGTTGTGACCTAACCAGAGCTTTAGAAATGCTCAGCATAACCTCCCTGTTTTCTCCTCAATCCCTCTACTTCTCAAAAGCTTATTCTTCCCATCAGCATAAACAGCAATTTACAAGCAGAGTGTCATCAGCAGACAGAGTGCAATGGAACATTGGCATGTGTGCTTCTTAATGTATGGAGAGAAACCTGGAACCAGAGAGTCTCCTTTTTCTCCTCAGCAAGCTGAAACGTTTCCTTATTCCTGCTGCTCCCCAGTCCTGCTGTGTGGACACGTCATAACCAAGACATTGTCTCACTGTGTGCAACCAACATGGTCGAATAGTAATGAACAGAAATATGATGTTGCTCAGCTTAGTAATCAAAATAACGTGCTTTCTGAATGCTGCACCTTTTCATGCTAGGTTAGATTGTAAGAAGCATTTGGGTATGAAAAATATTACATTTATGAACACAAGTGATTAAAATCCTTAGGCTGTTCTGTAGATATTTACAAATTAAACTTCTTATTTTGAAGCAAAGTTCTGGCTCAGATTTGTTATTTTATGTTGTCATATTTCTCTCGTGGTATGAACTCCTGGGCTGACACTGATCATGGAAAGTCGCAGTAAACCTGTCACCTTGGAGTTACATCCCCCTTGCCTGTGGAGATACTGTAGGGTCACTGTCTCACTTCTCAGATACGGAGGAAAGATTCTACTTGTCTCCATGATGGGCAACAGGTGGAATCATGCACAGTGTTTACAATGTTCTTCAGACAGTGTCTCCTCAGGACAGACCATTTGACAAAACAGCACTGCTCAACAGCACTTGGACAGTGCTGTTTCGTCAGATGGTCAGTCCAATAGTGAAGTATTCCCCAGTAGTCACACTGGAGAGTTCAGGGTTGATGCAATTTTTAACCAACTGCAGTGAAGAGGCCCTTAAGCACTCCCCATCTGACAGTGTGGCACTCCCTCAGTACCGAACAACCAACAGTGCAGCACTCCCTCAGTACCGACCCTCTGACAGAGGAGCATTCCCTCAGCATTGACCCGTTGACAGTGTGGCGCTCCCTCAGTACTGACCCCCTGACTGTGCGGCATTCCCTCAGTACTGACCCTCTGACAGTGCAGTATTCCCTCAGTCATAACTGACACTGGGACACTCCCTCAGTCCTGACCATCTGACATTGCAGCACTCCCTCAGTACTGACCCTCTGACAGTGCGGCACTCCCTCAGCACTGACCCTTTGACAGTGTGGCACTGCCTCAGTACTGACCCTCTGACAGTATGGTACTTCCTCAGTATTGACCCTCTGACAGTGTGGCACTCCCTCAGTCCTGAGCTTCTGACAGTGCAGCACTCCCTCAGTACTGACCCTCTGACAGTGCGGCATTCCTTCAGTACTGACCATCTGACAGTGCAGCACTCACTCAGTATTGGCCCTCTGACACTGGCACGCTCCCTCAGTACTGACTCTCTGGCACTGGACATCTGTCAGTACTGATGCTCTGACAGTGCTGCGCTCCCTCAGTGCTGACTCTCTGACATTGGGACACTCATTCAGTACCGACCCTCTGACAGTGTGGTACTCACTCAGTACTGACCCTCTGACAGTGTGGCACTCCCTCAGTACTGATCTTCTGACAGTGTGGCACTCCTTCAGTATTGACCCTCTGACAGTGTGGCACTCCCTCAATACTGACTATCTGATAATGCGGTCAATACTGAGGCAGTGCCGTACTGTCAGAGGGTTAGTACTATGGGAGTGCCGCACTGCCAGTGGGTCAAAACTGAGGGAGTGACCCAGTGTCACTGAGTCAGTGCTGAGAGAGTGCCGCACTGTCAGAGTGCAAACAGGATTTAATTTAAATTTGGCAGGTTTTGGACAAAGTGATGAACCTGTTCTCCTCTGGACTGTGAGAATACAATGATCATTGAAGAATTTCCTATTTTTAGAGTTGCTGAAACTCTGTCAGGCAACTTACTATACTTTCACTCAGTGACCCTTGATTTGACCAGCCTGGGTGGGGGTGGAGGAAGAGCTCACAGTTCAGGGAGAACAGGTTCATCACTTTGTCCAAAACCTGCCAAATTTAAATTAAATCCTGTTTGCGATAGGACAGAAACAATTTGAAATTATCTCTGAGCCAACAGGTAAAACGGAATAAGTATTCTATTGGGTTAGTAACATTTTCTTTGTTTCTCTCTACACAGCTGCTGCCAGCTCTGCTGGGTTTTCCAGCATTTTCTGATTTTATTTCACGTATACGGCATCTGCAGTAATTAATTTTACTGGAATCAGAAAAGACCATAAAAAGTAGGAACAGGAAAATTAGCCACAGGATCTCGTGCACCTCTAAACTAACTTCCCTCAACTTCAGCCAGAGGGAGCTGGATTCCAGGACATGTAACTTGGGTCAATTCGCATCCCCATCCATCGGAAGAAAGTCAGTGCAGAGTGTAACCTTCCTCCTGATACTCTAAAATTCAATTGTTTTTCCCTAGGTAGCAATTCTCCAGATATTATAACGGTCCAGTTAATAACTCCTCAGAAATTAATCTCCCACCAAAGGGAATAGGAGTTAGGTTTGCACAGTGTTTGCTACAGAAGGTGAAATATAACAATTTAAGCTTTAAGTAAGCACATAAATTTAATTTTATTAAAAAGCTTGCAAGTTGACAATTATGCAAAGCGTATAAATCATGATATTATAATTCAAAAAGAAAAGATGAACAATTCTTATTTCTAGGAGGGAATCCCAAACGTAAACCTTTACTAAAACAAATACTAGACTTTAATAGAGAAATGGATATCCATTGGACGTAAGAACATAAGAACATAAGAAATAGGAGCAGGAGTAGGCCAACTAGCCCTTCGAGCCTGCCCCGCCATTCAATAAGATCATGGCTGATCTGTCGTGGCTCAGTTCCACATTCCCGCCCTCTTCCCATAACCCTTAATCCCCTCTCTTATCAAAAACCCGTCAACCCGCGTCTTAAAAATATTTAGCGAGGTAGCCTCCACCACTTCAACGGGCAGAGAATTCCAGAGGTTCACCACCCTTTGAGTGAAGAAGTTCCTCCTCAACTCCGTTCTAAACCGCCCCCCCCTTTATCTTGAGGCTGTGCCCCCTAGTCCTACTATTCTTTCTGAGCGGGAAGAGTCTCTCCACCTCTATCCTATCCATCCCATTCATCATCTTATACGTCTCAATGAGATCTCCCCTCATTCTTCTAAACTCTAACGAGTACAAGCCTAGTTTATTCAGCCTCTCCTCATAGCCTAACCCCCTCACCTCCGGCATCATCCTAGCAAACCTCCTCTGCACTCTCTCCAAGGCCAAAATATCCTTGCGTAAGTACGGCGACCAAAACTGCACACAGTACTCCAGCTGCGGCCTCACCAATGCCCTATACAGCTGCAGCAAGACCTCCCTACTTTTATATTCAATCCCCCTCGCGATGAAGGCCAGCATCCCATTCGCCTTCCTGACCACCTGCTGCACCTGCAAGCTGGGTTTTTGCGACTCATGCACAAGGACCCCGAGGTCCCTCTGCACCGTCGCCTGCTGCAGTTTTTCTCCACGCAAGTAATAATCCTTCCTACCATTATTCCTACCAAAGTGGACCACCTCGCACTTGCCAACATTAAATTCCATTTGCCAGTTCCTGGCCCATTCGCCCAGCCTATCTAGATCCTTCTGTAGACTCTCCACACCCTTCGCACAATTTGCCTTTCCACCAATCTTGGTGTCATCAGCAAATTTCGACACCCTACACTCGGTTCCCTCCTCCAGATCGTCTATATAAATGGTAAATAGCTGAGGCCCCAGCACCGACCCCTGGGGCACTCCACTAGTCACCATCCGCCAATCCGAATAGCACCCATTGACCCCCACTCTCTGCCTCCTATTTGACAACCAGTCCTCTATCCACGCTAACACCCTACCCCCAATTCCATGCCCCCTGACCTTCTGCAATAACCTCTTGTGAGGTACCTTGTCAAACGCCTTCTGAAAATCAAGAAAGACCACATCCACCGGCTCTCCTCTATCCACCACCCTAGACACATCCTCATAGAACTCCAGTAAATTTGTCAGACACGACTTCCCTTTAACGAAACCGTGCTGTGTCTGCTCTATCAAGCAGTTCCCCTCAAGATGCCTTGCTATTTCCTCCTTGATGACGGATTCTAACATTTTACCTACAACAGACGTTAAACTAACCGGCCTATAATTCCCTGCCTTTTGCCTGGCACCCTTCTTAAACAACGGCGTAACATTAGCCATTTTCCAATCTTCCGGCACTTCCCCGGAATCCAGCGAGGTTTGGAAAATAACCACCAAGGCATCCACTATCACCTCCACCATTTCTTTCAGAACCCTCGGATGCATTCCATCCGGTCCTGGGGACTTGTCCACAATCAGCCCCTCCAGTCTGTCGAGCACCACCTCTCTAGTAACAGTAATGTCATCGAGACCCTCCAGTCCTACCACCTTTCCATCTCTAACATCCGGCAAATTATTCACGTCCTCCTCCGTGAAGACCGAAACAAAAAAGTTGTTCAAGACCTCAGCCATATCCCCATCCCCTACCACTAAGTCCCCCTTCTCATCCTCTAAGGGACCAACGTTCACCCTAGCCAGCCTCTTCCTTTTTATATACTTATAAAAACTCTTGCTATCCTTTTTTATATTAAGCGCTAGCCCAGCTTCATAGTTTCTCCTACCCTTCTTTATCAACTTCTTTGTCACTCTTTGTTGACATTTAAACCTCTCCCAATCCTCTTCTCGCCCACTACTCTTAGCTACTCTAAACGCCTCCGCTTTTAATTTAACACTTTCCTTCACCTCCTTCATTACATCAAAGTAATATTTATCTAGATCCTCGAGAATGTGAGACTTGTTAGGTGTAAAATGAATCTCACATAGAGGTGACCCCTAGCAACACTCTTCCCCTAAAAAGGCCTTATATTTCAAATTATGCTGAGATATTTGTAATGAACTCTTTATTGTTTTATAATTAAAAGGTGGCATGGAAGAACATTTATTCAACAATAGACCATCCCTTATCATTATCCCATATGTGGGGGGAAGACTCTCTGGGTGTAATTAAATGGTTCATCCAGTTTCTTGGATTTTAAAATAATTATCTGTCAGAAACTAGGGTTGGGTGACGATCATGCTAGTTAATCTGCTTGGTCAATGTTTAGGTTCCAGTAAGATTATATTGGGGCTGAGTATTCCTTTAACAGAATGTGATTCACTGATTAGAACTATCATTGTACATACATGCTGGTTGTTTTCTGAAGTTGTAAGCAGGCCTTTTTGGCTTCAGCTGTTTTCTCATTATGGCACCAGTTTGGCTGGGGAGTCTATTTATTACTGTTTAAACAGGGGATTGTTTATTTTTACTGGGATGTTCATGAGCCTGCGTTGTTAGGGGAAAAACTGGTTGGCAAGTCAGGTGATAAGAGCTCTTCCATTTTCAGTTTGGAGCTGCAGGTTTTAGTTTTAGAAGGAACAGCAAGCTGAAAAGAAGTCTCTCTCCCTCCCTGGTTTTGGAAATTCTGCTGATCGACTGGGAGCAAGACCTTGCCCTTCTGAAGGAGGGATCTGCTGTTGGTGGCTTGCCTAGAATCCCTGGTGTTTTGGAAAGTTCTTCTGACTTCAAACAGTTCTGAGTTTATCCAGAGAACTGTAGACTTCATTCTTGTCCTTTCAATACCTGAGTATTAGTCTTTGCTGTATTGAATTTGTTTGAAGGGTCTTGTTTGTAGGACTGGTTTGAGTGGGACAGCTCCTATATCCATGAAGAGTTATACATTATCATGGTTGTTTTGTGTTATTTGTAATTGATAGAAGTTATTGCTAATGTTCTTACATGTTAACTATATTCTTAAAGAAATTTTGTTTGATTAAAGCTCCATAGTAAGCCATTTGAGTCATATCTGAAGTGAAATATATCATGCTCATCTTAGCTAAATTCAGGATGCAAAACTTTAGACCGAAGTGGGCTCCATATAACACTTTGGAGTTTCTGACTTGAAGCACAATAGCGAGAGGATTTGAGTATAAGAGTAGGAATGTCTTGCTGCAATTATTCAGGGCCTTGAGTATTGTGGGCAGTTTTGGTCTCCTACTCTGAGGAAGGACATTCTTGCTATTAAGCAAGTCCAGAGAAGGTTCACCAGACTTTCCTGGAATGGCAGGACTGACATATGAAGGAGGGCTGGATTGACTGGGCTTGCACTCATTAGAATTTAGAAGAATGAGAGGGGATCTCATAGAAACACAAAAAACCCTGATGTGACTGGACAAGCTAGATGGGGAAGAATGTTCCCAATATTGGGGAAGTGCAGAACCAGGGATCATAGTCTAAGAATAAAGAGTAAGTCACTCAGCACTGAAATGAGGAAGGACCTCTTCACTCGGAGAGGTATGAGCTTGTGGAATTCTCTACCACAGAAAGCTGTTGGGGCCAGTTTGTTCAATATGAGGAGGCTAGAGAGGTGATTGCAGAGCCTCTGGCTCTGATCTTCAGGTCATCGTTGGTCTCTGGTATAGTACCGGAAGATTGGAGGACAGCGAATGTTATCCCATTGTTTAAGAAGAGGAACAGAGACTTCCCCGGGAATTATAGACCGGTGAGTCTTACTTCTGTTGTGGGCAAGGTTTTAGAAAAAATTATTAGGGATAGGATTTATAGTTATTTGGAGAGTAATGAATTGATTAGAGACAGTCAGCATGGTTTTGTAGCAGGTAGGTCGTGCCTTACTAACCTTATTGAGTTCTTTGAGAAAGTGACCAAAGAGGTGGATAGGGGTAAGGCAGTTGACGTGGTATATATGGATTTTAGTAAGGCATTTGATAAGGTTCACCATGGTGGGCTTCTGCAGAAAATGTAGATGTATGGGATTGGGGGTAATCTAGGTACTTGGATCAGGAATTGGCTGGCAGATAGGAGACAGAGGGTGGTGGTTGATGGTGAATATTCGTCATGGAGTTCGGTTACGAGCGGTGTGCCTCAGGGATCTGTTTTGGGGCCACTGCTGTTTGTAATTTTTATTAATGATCTGGATGAGGGTATAGTTGGGTGGATTAGTAAGTTTGCTGATGACACCAAAGTCGGTGGTGTGGTAGATTGTGAGGAAGGGTGTCATAGTTTGCAGGGTGACTTAGACAGGTTGCAGGGCTGGGCTGCGAGGTGGCGGATGGAGTTTAATGTGGAGAAGTGTGAGGTAATTCATTTCGGTAGGAGTAACAGATGTGTTCAGTATAGGGCTAATGGGAGGACTTTGAATAGTGTGGAGGAGCAGAGGGATCTAGGTGTATGTGTACATAGATCCCTGAAAGTTGGGAATCAAGTAGATAAGGTAGTTAAGAAGGCATACGGTGTCTTGGCGTTTATTGGTAGGGGGATTGAATTTAGGAGTCGCAGCGTCATGTTGCAACTGTACACAACTCTGGTGCGGCCGCACTTGGAGTACTGTGTGCAGTTCTGGTCCCCACATTACAGGAAGGACGTGGAGGCTTTGGAGAGGGTGCAGAGGAGGTTTACCAGGATGTTGCCTGGTATGGAGGGGAGGTCATATGAGGAGAGACTGAGGGATTTGGGGTTGTTTTCGCTGGAGAGAAGGAGGCTGAGAGGGGATCTTATTGAAACATATAAGATGATTAGAGGTTTAGATAGGGTGGATAGTGATAGCCTTTTTCCTCGGATGGAGAATGCTAGCACGAGGGGGCATGGCTTTAAATTAAGGGGTGGTAGTTATAGGACGGATGTCAGGGGTAGGTTCTTTACCCAGAGGGTGGTGAGGGATTGGAATGCCCTGCCTGCTGCGGTTGTAAATGCGCCTAGTTTGGGGGCATTTAAGAGATCTGTGGATAGGTCTATGGACGAAAAGGGATTGGTTTAGATTAGTGGGTCAGTGTTTTTTAAAAAAAAGCTGGTCAGCGCAACATCCTGGGCCGAAGGGCCTGTTCTGCGCTGTAATGTTCTATGTTCAAAAGAAGACTGAGCGTGGCCCTTGCGGCTAAAGCGATCAAGGGGTATGGAGAGAAAGTGGGAGTGGGACACTGAAAGTGCACGATGAACCATGATCACATTGAATGGCGGTGCAGGTTTGAAGGGTCAAATGGCCTAACGCATATCGGACATCCTGTGCCACTGTAAAACACGGACACCCAGACACACGCACAGACACACACACACACACACACACACACACATGTATCACACGCGCATGCATGCATGGCACCAAATACAGATATGGAGTGATCACACCAAAGCCCACACGACTTGCGCAGTTTCACATCCTCTTCTAATATAGAGGAACTGTGTTAACACTGACCGTCCACCCAAAGTCAGTTGCCCTCTTACCCGATGCTGTCAAGAGAGTAAAGATCATCTCTGCCCCAATCCTGGGCAAATGAACATCAGCAGAATGATATCAGCTCCCTGAGGTCTCCAATTAGTTCTATATCCAACAGGATTCACTCCCCAGCTCCAAGGGCTCATACTGCTGTAAGTAAAATGCTTCCTATTCAAGACATTTTTTTTGTGTACAGCATAAACTCTAGATGTCCCAAAGCACTTTTCAATGAAGTTCACCTTTTTTATCAAGGTATGATCATTGTTGTAATATTGGAAATGCAGCAGCCAATCTGCGCGTAGTAAGATCCCACAAACAACAACTTGATTATGACCCAAATCATCTGTTTTTTTCAGTGACGTTGGTTGAGGAATAAATGTTGGTCCCAGGATACCGGGGGAAACTCCCCCCACTCTTCTTTCAAATAGTGGCTATGGAATCTTTCATACCTACCCAAGGGGGCAGACACAGCCCCTCAGTTTAATGTCCCATATTGGATTAATTTTCAGGAGTGATTGTTGGGTGGATTGTTGACAAGATCTATTCACCATGGGTAGTTATTTTATTCAGAAATACTGTGTCAAGCATCGAGTTCTGTGCCTAAACCTGGCATTGAAAAGCCACCTTTCCAGACATTCACCCACCATTAGCTTGATGAGACCTCACCCATTGCGAATGCATGTGAGCAATCACTCTCACCCCTCTCTTTATTGTGTGTCAAGCTCTTCCATCTGACTCCTTTCATCCTTCCCAGTAATATTCCATCTCCCATGCCAAACTAACACCCAAACTTTTGTTGGATTGTATGGATGGCACTGTCAGTTCTTTCTGTCTGAGACTGTTTACAGGATTTGTTGACAAACTGTTCACAGCAGCCATTGTGTTCAGGTGTTCCAATCACTAATCAGGCTGTTAAACCAGGCTGCTATTCACCAAGATTTGCATTCACACATTCAACATCTCATGTATGTCAGCAACTATCAAAATTAAGCACAGTTAAATTTTAAAAAAACCTAGCATTTTGATACTACAGTTATCAGTTCAGCCACGGTGCCTTGTTCAAACTAACCAACTATTTTGTAGAATAGTTTTCACAATAGCCTTGTTTCTAAGGAAATGAAACTTAAAACAATTCCCAGTGAAATGCAATAGGCACAATATCTTTTTTTTGGAATCACTTACAGGATATGGGTATTGCTGGCTGGGTCAGCATTTATTGCCCAAGCATAATTGGCTTTGAGAAGTTGATGGCGAGCTGTCTTTTTGAACTACTGCAGTCTCTGAGGTGTAGGTACATCCACTGTGCTGTTAGAGGTGACATAGGTTTGGGTCAGCACATACCCTGACAATACAGTACTCATTTAGTACTGACTTTCTTGTGTGCGCGTGCATTGTACGATTATGAGTGATTGTGAGTGTGCAATTATGTGGGCAGATGTGTAATTATATGTGTGTTTGTATGTGTCGATCTGAGTTCATGAGGCAGTGCATGTGGGAGGTTTTGTGACAGTGTTTCTGAGTGTGTGTCAGAGGGTAAGTACTGAAGGAATGTTGCACTGTCAGAAGGTCAATACTAGGGAGTGTTTTACTGTCAGAGGTCAGTGCTGAGGGAGTGCCGCACTGTCAGAGAGTCAGTGCTGAGGGAGTGCTGTCCTGTCAGAGGGTCAGTGCTGAGGGAGTGCCACACCATCAGAGGATCAGTACTGAAGGAGGACCAGACTGTCAGAGGGTTAGTACTGAGGGAGTGCTGCCCTGTCAGAGGGTCAGTACTGAGGGTGTGTTGCCCTTTGGGAGGGTCAACCTCTCCTCGTACATCTGTCTCTATCTGCCCTCTTCTTTTTCTCCGACGCTTTCTATCAGCCTCGGTCTCTACCTGTCTCTCTCTCTGTATCTTTATTTATCTGTCTATCTCTGTCCCTAACACACAAATATCAAATGTGATAGGTGGAGAAGGTGAAAGAAGCTCACAATCTGGACAGAGATATTTCTGTAGCACAGGAGGAGGCCATTTGGCTCAACACACCCTGTTTGTTATATCCTTTAATCTGAAACATTCCATTTAGTCCACCTCCCACGTGATAGCAATCTGAAAGAACTGTCTTGTGAACTGCTTCTAAAAGTTTCCAATCTCAGCGATTCTCCCATTTCCCTATTAAAATAAATTCAGGATTTTCTTTCTCCCAGTGTTACTGAGCCCACATTCCAAATTCCAATGACACTTTGTGTGATGCTACTGTGCCTTTAACAAATGTATTTTTTCAATCATGATTTTTTTTCACTGTTGCCAAACTGTCCGCTTAGATGTCCTTTTATTGCAGTTTAAATGGCTTAAATGGAGTTTTGTTTATTTTTAATTTGGGCCTAATGCAATGTCCTGGAGTTTTATGAGTTTACAATGCTTTTGAATTGTTGGGGGGGAAATGATTGACAGGTCAGGTGACAAAAATTCTTTTATTTTCAGTTTTAGCTACTGGCTGTTTTTTTTCATGAGAAATTGTGTGGACTCCTGGCTGAAGGCAATGTTGCAGTCTCTCTCCCTGTTATTAGAAATTCTGTTATGTTGGATGCAGTTTTTCTTATCTTCCTGGAGTGAAAACTTTAAAGTAAGTGGTTTGCTGGTTAAAAGCTAGAGGCCAGCAGTGGCATTATCTCTACCTCAAGGTGCTGGGATTTCCAGAATGGAGAAGCCAGAGTTTCAATTTTCTATCCAAAGGACTAATTCACAACAGGTATTGCTGAGCTGCAAAATCACGTGAGCATTCTTGTTTTCTGTACTAAACCCAGGGCAAATGTGTTTATAAGGAGGTTTGTTGTATTGGAACGATGCATTTAGTTGTTAAAGTTTATACAGTATCATGGGTTTTTTTCTTATTTATAATTGGTAAAATTTATTGCTAATTTTCTTTCTACATGTTAACTGTATTCTTAAACAAACTTTGTTTGATAAAAGCTTCCTACTGGGTCATCATACCTGGAGTGAAACATTTCATGCTTATCCTAGCCAAATTTAAAGTGCAATCCTTATGGTCTAGGCTGACTTCATAAAATACCTTGGAGTTTCTGACCTGGATTATAACATCTGTGTAAAGGCCATCTCTCCGTATGTCTGCCCCATCTGCATTTCACAAAGGGAAAGCCAATTGGAAGAGGTCATTTGGCCCATCTTATAAACTCCACCCCATGAAACCTGGGATCCCCCGTTGCACTCTCTCAGCCTCCCAACTGATTCCAATGTTGATAACCTCATCCCTTCCCCAATCAAGATCCATTCCCGGTTTTCATTGCTCTCTATGATGTAATTCAGTCCTGAACTCCTCCGATTCTCATCGCTCCAACATTGGTGGCTATGTTTTCAGCTGCCCACGGACCCTAATTTCTAGAATTCCTTCTTTAAACATCTCCGCATCTCTCTCTTTTCTCCTTTGAGACTCTGCTGAAAAACCAACCGCTCTGACCTAGCTTTTAGCCCCCTGTGCTTAATATCTCCTTGTGTGACTCAGTGATGGATTTCTATCTGATTAACAATGTGGTGAAGATCCTCGAGACATTTTACTACATTAGTCCAAGTTGTTGTTGTAACTTTGATCTGCGTCGATTCAGCATGGAATCCTTTGACAGGGTGTGTATACAGTGGATGTGCAGTAAATGATTTGCAGGACAACAAATGAGCATGTCCTTTGAGCCAGGTGCCCCCAATCCTGCTGTGTGAACACATCATAACTGAGGGACTGCCTCACTGCGTGCAGCCAACACGGTCGATAGTAATAAACAGAAACGTGGTGTCACTGAGCTTTGTTATTAAATCTGAATGAGCTTTCTGAATGCTGCATCTTGTTCATCCTGTGATAGATTGCAAGAAGCTTTTGCATTTTGTAAAAGATTACATTTATTAATGCAGGCAATTAAAATGCTCAGACTGATCTGTACAGACATTTTTATATTTAACATCTTACTCTGGGGAAAACTTGCTGCTCCAAACCACTAATTCATGTTATTACATTTTCCCACCAAATTCTGTAAATTTCAGTGTCCACAATGAAGGTGAAAATTTCCCATGTGAAAATGACACCCGGTTGTTACACTTTCCTAACAGAGGTGGTGCTGTAGCTTCCCCGTTGTCCTTCTCAGAGACTGCAGGATATCTCCCACTTTTTCTTTGTGATATCATTAATGTACAGGGAATGGGACCAATCTTCATGCTGTGGTTACAACGTTGTTAACACAGAGAGTTGGCAAAACCTCCCCTCCTCCTCAGAATTGAGAGCAAGGTCAGTTCTGGCTGTGAAATGTCCACACTCCTCCCTGGAGGGAGGAGGATGGTACCCAGGCTATGGTGAGGCAGGACATTCATTCCACACAAGTGTCAGGCAATGGCCATCTCCAACAAAATGGAATCAGGCCATTGCCCCTCGACATTCAATGTCATTAGCATCGGCAAATCCCCCAATTTCAACATCCTGGGGATTACCATTGATCAGAAACTGAATTGGACCAGCCTTATAAATACTGTGGCCACATGAGCAGGTCAGAGGCCGGGAATTCTGTGGCAAGTAACTCACCTCCTGACTCCCCTGTCCACTATCTACAAGGCACAAGTCAGGAGTATAATGAAGCAGTTTCCACTTGCCTAGATGAGTACAGCTACACCAACATTCAAGAAGCTTGACACCATCCAGAACAAAGCAGCCCCACTTGATTGGTACCCTTCCACAAATATTTGATCCCTCTGGCACACAGTGATAGCCATGTATACTACCTACAAGATGCACTGTAGGAACTCACCAAGGTTCCTTAGGCAGCATCTTCCAAACTCATAATCGTTACTATCTAGAAGGACAAGACCAGCAGATACCTCAGAACACCATCACCCTGAAGTACTCCTCAAAGTCACTCACCATCCTGATGCTTGGAAATATATCAGACGTCCCTTCACTGTCATTGGGTCAAAATCCTGGAACTCCCTCCCTAACAGCTCTGTGGGTTTATTTACACCTCGGAGATTGCAGTGGTTCAAGAAGGCAGCTCACCACCATTTCTTAAGGCAAACAGGGATGGGAAATAAATGCTGAGACTTGCCAGCAATGTCTGCATCCCATAAATAAAACTTTAAAAAATGGAATTAATTGATACCCTGGAAGAATTTACAGATGAGAAGGTGGAAATGTTAGAAAGGTTACATTTACTTAACATTGATCAGGTACCAGAATCGAATGAAATGCATCAAACAATGCTGAGGAAAGAGAGTGAAAATTGCAAAGACGCTAGTGATGATCTTCCATCTTCCATCGGCTTAGGAGTGATATCAGAAGACTGGAGAATTGTGAATGTTATGCCCTCGTTCAATAGAGGTATGAAAAAAAAGCCAGAAGCAGGAGTAGGCCATTCAGCCCTGCTCTGCCATTCATTTTGATCATGGCTGATCATCAAATTCAATATCCTAATCTCCCCTACCCTCCCATATCCCTTGATCCCTTTAGCCCCAAGAGCTATATCTAATTTCTTCTTGAAATCACATGTTTTAGCCTCAACTACTTTCTGTGGTAGTGAATTCCACACATTCACCACCCTCTGGGTGAAGAAACGTCTTCTCACTTCAGTTCTAAAAAATTTACTTCTTAACATCAAACTATGACCCCTAATTCTGGACTCCCCCAAGGATAAAGTTGGCAAGTGCATGGCAATCAGTTTGAATTCAGTGGTGGGGAAACTTCTGAAAATTATAATTTGGGACGGTATCAGTTGTCACTTAGACAAGTGCAGGATAATTAAAGGGAACCAGCATAGATAAATCAACTTGCTGCTGGTTTTGAGGAGGTAACAGAGATCGATCAACCCCCTTGAACGATGAGATCCCAGATTTTGCCATTATGGTTGAGTAAGACCATGGCCCGGCAATTCATTACCCTCTGAGGTAGATGGGTGGATGCAAGCCCCTTGTTTGAGCAGGATACTTGGAAATGAAAAGCTTGCGAAGTGACCTGCAGTCATCTTCCCCAGGGATCTAACATTAGGAGAGCGCAATTGTTTGATGCTGTCAAAGGAAATCATGATGCCAGTAATCTGGGTCTAGATCTAATCCAGCACATCGCAGGAACAGTCATGGTGGGCAGGCCCGGTTAATCATGGGCAAGGCTCCATACCAGCCTCCCACTAGCAGCAAAACTGCTACTGATTAATTCAGAGGATGGAAGGAGCTGACAGGGGATCTTCAGCTCATGGTGGCAATGTCAATTAATGAACCAATTGACAACCATTATCCACGAGTCCACTGCAATTTAGTGCTGGCTCAGGAATTAAATGGAGGCTGCACAGCCCTTCCTGTGCTCCCTTGGGGTCGTGTGGCAAATCCTGCCAGGTTTTCCAGTGGCCTGGTGGAGAAGGAGAGGTAGTTTCTCATTATCAGGCGCTCAATGTCCAATTGAAAGACCCAGCATCGAGAAAGGAGCAGGGGTCTCACTGAAAGCCATCCCTACCATTGTCTCCAATCCTTCCTGCACCCTGCCCCCTTATCCCGCCCCTCCCCTCCCACCATCACCACCCCCCTCCCCCCCACACCCCATGATTTCCGCCCCACAGTCCCAGGATGCCTACTTTGCCCTCACTCTCGTCTGGCCTGGAGGTTAATCAATGATACTGGTCTGTTGGTGAGCACGTTACTGACTCCCGGTGGCAGTGGTGGCAATGAGGAGCTGACGGGCAGTGATTGGCCTCAGCAGCTCCTGGTGGGATGGACTTTCACCACAAGAGCCCTGAGTTTGAGGAAGGCCCAATGGTGTCAGTGGGGAGGGTGGGGGTGGTGGGCAGTGGTTCACCACACCACCCCTCAGACTGAGACCTCCATTGGGCCAACTATGTCCAAGCAACATTGCCCCCATTGGCACTGAAGAATTGGAGGTGCCATCGTAGAAGAAATTCTGAAGGAGGTTGGCCTTATTTGTGGTTGCAATAATCCCCAACCACACCATAACCTCACCTACTAAACACACGGGTACATTGTCACCACTTTGAAAACCACATTATAAATGGTAACTGCAACCAAGATCAACACAGAAAAATGCCTCTCATAGCTTTCTTTTAAATAGCTCTTTTCATGGAATCAATACAGCGTGGGTTGTCTGAAGTGGTTGCTGGGATGAGGTGGGGTGGTGTTCTATAAATTGGATTGCGCTCTCTGGGTTTAGAAGAATGAGAGATGATCTCATTGACACATACAAGATTCTGAGGTGGTTTGATTGTGCGGATGTTGAGAGATTGTCCCCACTGTTTGGGAAATCTAAAACGTGGGGGCACCGTGTTAGGGTAACAGGAGCAATCATTTAGGACTGAGAAAAGAGAAAAATTACTTCTCTCGAAAGGTTGCGGAACTTTTAAATTCTTTTCTCCAGATAATTTATTCATTCATGGGAAATTGGCATTGCTGGATGACTAGCATTTGGTGTCCATCTCTTTGTTCAGAGGGCAGTTGAGAGTCAACCACATTGCTGTGGCTCTGGAGTCACATGTAGGCCAGACCAGGTAAGGGCAGCAGATTTCCTTCCCTAAAGAACATTAGTGAACCAGATGGGTTTTTCTGACAATCGAGAATGGTTTCACCAGTAGATTCTTAATTCCAGATCCTTTTACTGAATTTAAATTTCACCATTTGCCATGGCGTGATTCAAGCCCGGGAACTCAGAACATTAGCTGAGTTTTGGATTAATAGTCTAACGTTAATCCCATTAGGCCACCGTCTCCCCCATTCACCATCATTGAAGGCTGGGCTTGACAGATTTTTGCTGTCTTGGGGAATTAAGGAGCAGGCAGAAAAGTGGACTTGAAACTAAAGATCAGGCACGATCATACTGAATTACAGAGCAGGCTTGATGCGTCAGATTGTCTACTCTTGCCCCTATTTTGTGTGTTTATGATCTTGTATTAGGAGTGCTAAATATTGTATCAAACCCACGTCATCACATTGACAAATAGTGCAGTCTGGTTATCAGCGAAGTTTCTATTTAACCTTCTCCCCTTATTGCACAATTTCTAATGCAACTATTGTAGAGGCTTCAGCCAGTTGCAAAGGTTGATAACAGTGGTTGATAAAGGTAAATATTTGAGGAGTGCTTATTTTGTGGAGTGAGCAGTGTGTGGTATTGAGTACTTGTGCTGTGTGTGGAAATCAGGACACTTGAGCTCGGGCTGGGCTAGTTGGCTAGCTGGACAGAGTGCAATGTAGAATTATATGAATGACGCAGGTTCAATCCCTGTGCTAGTTGTGGTCGCTCATGGTGTCTTCACCTTGACCCATTCTGATGGAATACTTTCCCTTAAGCTAAATAACCAATTCTCCCTCTGTAATGGAGAGAAGTGCCATTGGCCCTTCATGGACTACAGCTAATTACTCAACTACCTAAATTAGCACTACCAAGATAAACCATTGGAGCTGATTTTAATTCTCAGCAGCGGTGGGAATTGGCAGTAACAGATAATCCTGGCCCAATTTCATTCCATGCAGGAATTCCATTCATTAAAAACATTGTATACATAAGTGTGGCAACAGGTACATGATTCTTGATATAATTTCTAATTACACAGAGGGGGAATTTTTGAGCCTGCACTCTGCGCCTGCAGGAATGACAGTGTGAGCTCAAAATCCGGAAAGTGCGATTCTCACTGGCGGGTTTCCAAGTTCCGATCTTCCCGGCTCCTCGCTAGCAGAGTGGTGTGAAAGATACAGCTTATTTTAATACATTAGCATCTAATTAGCGAGCACTCTCTCCAGGACTCCCCCCCACCGCCTCACCCCCCCACTCCCTACCCCCCCTTCCTCCACACAACCCCGCCCCCGCCCCACCAGATATTCAGCAGGCCTAGGCGTCACGTCAGCGCCATTTATAACTCCTCTACATAAATGTGAACCTGGCACTTTCACCTCTGAAGGGGGGATTTTGGAGTGAGTGCTCAGGCAGCCAGCATCCTCTGTGGTGTGCACTGCTCAAGAGGCACTGGAGTGGACACTGGGGAGATAGATAAGTTCAACTCGGAACCAGGGGTGGTCCCAGAATTGCCACTTCAGGGGGAGGGGCTGCGAGGAGTCCTCCATCCTGGGTTCCTGTCCATATCACAGCTGAGGGAGAGCCCTTCCTTAGTGGGGGCTGGCAAAAGAGTGGGAGGGACATCACAATGCCATTCTCACACTCCACAGAGATGTGGGAGGACCATGGGCTGTACTCGTGCTGATCCTCTCCCCATCAGGTTCCCGGGGGCCCATCTGCTCCTCCATGCCATGTCCCTTCTCTTGCAGGCTGTTTGGGTACGCCGAGGGAGAGTTTGGCATGGCCAATGCACATAACCAGCACGGGTCTTTTGGGCTGTGAGAGGAAGCCGGGGCACACAGAGGAAACCCACGCTGAATGTGCAGACTCTACACAGACAGCAAGGGTTGCCAAGAAATGTCAAACTTGGTTTTGGATGACATTTGAATTAAAATTGATGGGCCAAATGACCTACCCCATTTCTTATTTCCTATATTTCTAGGTATATATCCAATGCTCTTTAAAAGTTATTGTTGAATCTGCTTCCACCACCATTTCAGGCGCTGTTCCAAATTGTGACAATTCACTGCATAAAAATAACTCCCCCCTTCCTTGCTTTGTGTGAGCAATTGCCTGGCACCTGCAACCTCTGCTCATCAACCCTCCTGCCTGTGGAAGCCTGTATCTACTCGTATCAAATTCTTCAGAAATGGAACACCCTTGTCATATTGCATATAAAAGTAGGGAGGTCTTGCTGCAGCTGTATAGGGCATTGGTGAGGCCGCAGCTGGAGTAGTGTGTGCAGTTTTGGGCGCCGTACTTACGCAAGGATATTTTGGCCTTGGAGGGAGTGCAGAGGAGGTTTACTAGGCTGATACCGGAGTTGAGGGGGTTGAGCTATGAGGAGAGGCTGAATAAACTAGGCTTGTACTCGTTAGAGTTTAGAAGAATGAGGGGAGATCTCATTGAGACATATAAGATGATGAATGGGATGGATAGGATAGAGGTGGAGAGACTCTTCCCGCTCAGAAAAGATAGTAGGACTAGGGGGCACAGCCTCAAGATAAAGGGGGGGCGGTTTAGAACGGAGTTGAGGAGGAACTTCTTCACGCAAAGGGTGGTGAATCTCTGGAATTCTCTGCCCATTGAAGTGGTGGAGGCTACCCCGCTAAATATTTTTAAGACGCGGGTTGATGGGTTTTTGATAAGAGAGGGGATTAAGGGTTATGGGGAGAGGTCGGGAATGTGGAACTGAGCCACGACGGATCAGCCATGATCTTACTGAATGGCGGGGCAGGCTCGAAGGGCCAGATGGCCTACTCCTGCTCCTATTTCTTATGTTCTTATGTAATGATGTTGATGTGATGTATCAGGATTTTCAAAAGCATTTCATACAATGTCATGCAACAGACTTGTAAGCAGTATCCTAGCTTATAAACTAAAAGGGAAAGTAGGCACTTGAATAAAAAACAGGCCGAGTGACAGAACACAGTGTGGTGATAAATAGATGGTTTTCAGATTGGAGGAAGATAAGTTGTGGATTTCCACAGGGGGCAGTATCCAAACGCTTGCTCTTCTGATATATATTAACATGGTCTGGGGCTTGATTTCAAAATATGCACATAATACGAAGATTGGAAACACTTCCAACTGTAATAAGGATAGTCTTGAATAAATTTCAAAAGGATGCAGCCAAATTGATGGATTGGGCAGACAAGTGGCAGATGAAGTTCAATGCGGAAAAGTGTGAGGTGATTCACTTTGGCAGGAAGAATATGGAGAGACAGCATAAAACAAAGAGAAACTTTAAAGGGGATGCAGGAATAAAGGGACCTTAGTGTACATATATAAGTCAGTATATGTTGAGGGAGCTATTAATATCGCATTTGAGATCTCAATGTTCTATATTTAAGAGGTTGCATGATTGCTTTAAGAGTTCTACGAATGATTTGATGGCGATGCCATTAAGGTGTTTCACAGGCTGCTGTTAGTTTCATTTTCTACTATGTACAAGCAAGAGCTCCTAGAATATATTTTGTTAGTTTGAATCTATCTGTGAAAATCACATCTTTTGTTTTTGATTAAAACCCACAACAACCCCACAAGTACCTTGTAGAGTGAGAGCCTTGAGCATTGCAACATCCCTGGTCACAGTAACTTGTTGAGCTAACTCAATCAACATCTTTGGAGATGGCTCGTCCTCTATTGAAACCAGACTGCCTGTACATTAATCGCAAGGAAATTTATCTAATAGACCCATTCGCAACCCAAACTGACTGCATCTGGATTCTCTTTGACATGACTCCATCCCTTGACTCCCATCAAGGATGTGCCTGCCTCCACCTGGTGTGCATCAACAGCTGGGAGGTACTAACCAGTAAATGACTCAAAAGCCTCAGCACCAACATGACCCACCATGGTGATAATCTCTGTGTTATTGATGCCTGTGCCAATTCACCAGTGCTGACCTCAGAGGATTCCTCAGGGTGTTACCTGCAAGTCAGCCAGGCATCCAGATCTTGCGCACCCCCCCACCCCACGCGCCCCCCAAGGAACAGCTGCCAAGGGTCGGAACAGTGTCGGAGAGGAAGTTTGATGAGGACTTGTCAGTTGAGGTAGTATGGGCGGAGATTAGAAATAGGAGAGGAGAGGTCACCCTGTTGGGAGTCTTTTATAGACCTCCTAAAAGTTCTAGAGAGGTTGAGGAAAGGATTGCGGAGACAATCCTGGTTAGGAGTGAAAGTAATAGGGTAATTGTTATGGGGGACTTTAACTTTACGAATATTGATTGGAATTGCTATAGTTCTAGCTCGCTAGAGGGGTCAGTGTTTGTACAAAGCGTGCAGGAAGGTTTTTTGACTCAGTATGTAGATAGGCCAACTAGAGGTGAGGCTATATTGGATTTGGTGCTGGGAAATGAGCCAGACCAGGTGCTAGACTTGGAAGTTGGTGTGCATTTTGGTGATAGTGACCACAATTCGGTTACATTCACCTTAGTGATGGGAAGGGATAGGCATGAACCTCCGGTCAGTAGTTTTAGCTGGGGTAAGGGCAATTATGAGGCTATTAGGAGTGAATTAGGAAGCATAGATTGGACTAGGAGATTACAGGGACTGGGAACGTCCGAAATGTGGAGTTTTTTCAAGGAGCAGCTACTGCGAGTCCTTGATAGGTATGTCCCTGTCAGGCATGGAGGATTTGGTAGATCAAGGGAACCGTGGTGCACTAAAAGAGTTGAGTCGATGGTTAAAAAGAAAAAGGAGGCTTATGTTCGGATGAGATTGGAGGGCTCAGATAGTGCACTAGAAAGCTTTAGATTGGCTAGGAGGGAGTTGAAGAGTGAGTTGAGAAGGGCTAAAAGAGGACATGAGAAGACTTTGGCTGATAGGATTAAGGAGAATCCTAAGGCGTTCTATAGGTATGTCAAGAACAGAAGGTTGGTCAGGGCAAGATTAGGGCCAGTTACAGACAGCAGGGGGAAGTTGTGTGTGGAACCGGAGGAGATTGGAGAAGTATTGAACCAATATTTCTCTTCGGTGTTCACGCAGGGGGACATGAATATAGCTGAGGAGGACATTGGGTTGCAGGGGTGTAAAATAGACAGTATTACGGTTGATAAGGGGGATGTGCTGGAAATTCTTGAGGGGCTGAAAATAGATAAGTCCCCTGGTCCGGATGGGATCTACCCTAGGATTCTCTGGGAGGCTAGAGAGGTGATTGCAGAGCCTCTGGCTCTGATCTTCAGGTCGTCATTGGTCTCTGGTGTAGTCCTGGAGGATTGGAGGATAGCGAATGTTGTCCCATTGTTTAAGAAGGGGAACAGAGACTTTGCTGGGAATTATAGACCGGTGAGTCTTACTTCTGTTGTGGGCAAGGTTTTAGAAAAAATTATTAGGGATAGGATTTATAGTTATTTGGAGTGTAATGAATTGATTAGAAATAGTCAGCATGGGTTTGTAGCGGGTAGGTCGTGCCTTACTAACCTTATTGAGTTTTTTGAGAAGGTGACCAAAGAGGTGGATGGGGGCAAGGCAGTTGACGTGGTATATATGGATTTTAGTAAGGCGTTTGATAAGGTTCACCATGGTAGGCTTCTGCAGAAAATGCAGATGTATGGGATTGTGGGTAATCTAGGAAATTGGATCAGGAATTGGCTATCAGATAGGAGACAGAGGGTGGTGGTTGATGGTAAATATTCATCATGGAGTTCAGTTACGAGTGGTGTGCCTCAGGGATCTGTTTTGGGGCCACTGTTGTTTGTAATTTTTATTAATGATCTGGATGAGGGTATAGTTGGGTGGATTAGTAAATTTGCTGATGACACCAAAGTTGGAGGTGTGGTAGATTGTGAGGAAGGGTGTCATAGTCTGCAGGGAGACTTAGATAGGTTGCAGAGCTGGGCCGAGAGGTGGCGGATGGAATTTAATGCGGAGAAGTGTGAGGTAATTCACTTTGGTAGGAGCAACAGATGTGTCGAGTATAGGGCTAACGGGAGGACTTTGAATAGTGTGGATGAACAGAGGGATCTAGGTGTATGTGTACATAGATCCCTGAAAGTTGGGAATCAAGTAGATAAGGTTGTTAAGAAGGCGTACGGTGTCTTGGCGTTTATTGGTAGGGGGATTGAATTTAGGAGTAGCAGCGTCATGTTGCAACTGTACACTACTCTAGTGCGGCCGCACTTGGAGTACTGTGTGCAGTTCTGGTCCCCGCATTACAAGAAGGATGTGGAGGCATTGGAGAGGGTGCAGAGGAGGTTTACTAGGATGTTGCCTGGTATGGTGGGGAGGTCCTATGAGGAGAGACTGAGGGATTTAGGGTTGTTTTCATTGGAAAGAAGGCGGCTAAGAGGGGATCTTATTGAAACATATAAGATGATTAGAGGTTTAGATAGGGTGGATAGTGATAGCCTTTTTCCTCGGATGGAGAAAGCTAGCACGAGGGGGCATGGCTTTAAGTTAAGGGGGGGTAGCTACAGGACGGATGTCAGGGGTAGGTTCTTTACCCAGCGGGTGGTGAGGGATTGGAATGCCCTGCCTGCTGCAGTTGTAAATGCGTCTAGTTTGGGGGCGTTTAAGAGATCTCTGGATAGGTTTATGGACGAAAAGGGATTGGTATAGGCTAGTGGGTCATTGTTTTTGTAACTGGTCGGCGCAACATCGTGGGCCGAAGGGCCTGTTCTGTGCTGTAATGTTCTATGTTCTATGTTCTAAGGGCATCATGGGCAACAGGGCGTGGATCACTGGACATCAGCAGCTAGGTAAAGCAAACTGCTATAAAGCCTCCTTGCTGCCCAGCTCTGCTGGACCCCTGCCATCGTTGCCTGCTTTCCATCCTCCGGTTCCTTATATGGCAGGTCCTCCAAGCCTGCTGGTGACAATCCTCTCCTCCTTCAGTCGGTCTCCCCATTGCTGTGCGATGTTTTGCAGGATGCAGCAGATGATGATCATGAGGGAGACATGCCCAGGGTCACACTGGAGGGCACTCCCAAAACAGTCCAGGCAGCGGAATCTCATCTTCAACAGGCCCATAGGCATCATCAGCCATGACCTCAATGGATAGCCCTGTTCCCCACGAGCCATCCTGGCAGCCTAGGCTGGTCTTCAAAGAGCCCAAGGATGTCTGACCTCCTCAGCACATTCCGTGGGTGGCGTGCACATACCTGCACGATGATCATCTGGTGGTCGCAAATAATTAGGACATTGAGGGAGTGGAACCCCTTTCATTTGATGAATAGTTGCCCCTCAGCTTGAGAGGATTGCAGGGCAATGTGTGTCCCATCCACTGCCCCCCTGGACATAGGGCATCCCGGCAATGGTGGGGAAGCTTGAAGCCTGGGCCTCCTGCTGACCCTGTCCAACATCAAAGTGTATTTATTGGCCTGCCCAGGTGAACAAGACTCTGTAACCTCTGCACGGACACTTTTGAGATCCCACCACTGCTGAAATGATCCTTTGGTGTATAAGGGCCGTTGTCAACTTCACCCTTTCAGGACATTGCTATCCCACTTCATGGCCAACAATGGCAGCCCCCTGCCCTCTTTCCTGAAGGACTGCCATTGGCTGCTCTTGGAGTGGCCTCCTTATGCCCTCCACTCCTGAGCTGCTGCCTCCTCCTCTTCTGCTGCCACCAGGCTAGCCAGCTCTAGATCAATGAGTCTGAGATCCATTCTACATGGTGGGGGTTAGAGACCGAGAGGGGGGGAGAGAGAGAGAGAGAGAGAGATTGATAGATAATGTCATTGCTTCATCTACCCCAGCACCTCAAAGGGAGGAGGCCATTCAGTTGCTTCTGGCCTGCTTTATGGGAACAGGAGGAGGTCTTCATTCACAGTGTTGGCACATTGAAAGATTCCTACTGATTACTGAAATCTAAGTATAAGGCTTAAATGTGTGATACAGAACATCTTTCTAGTTCAAGGGATGAGGCAAGTGTTGACACATGAGCTTTGAGACATCCTGAAGTGGTGAATGATGTTATACTAATGCAGTCCTTCATTGTTTCTCGATCTTAAAGTCTTGTGACTCTCTGCAGAGCACCTTTCATCCCACACAGAATCCAATGACTCTGTGAAGACATTGACTAAAAGCAGTTCTGATCTCTTGAGAGCTGTCAGACAAGAGATGAGGTCTCATTAACTCCTTTCTCTTTCAGAGCTTGAGAGTGAGAAGCTGGTGAAATATCTGGGAGTGGACAATGATCGGGAAATCTTACTTCCTCCTGTCACTTCTCCAAGGTAATATCATCGTCAGCTCGAACAGATTTATACTTAACAGTCATTTTAAAAGATCATTTTTATTGAGCTTTGATTGGAAGTCAATTCAGCAGTGACCCAGTGTACAAACTCACATCGAGTCCCATTCACCCATCACTCTGTGCTCACTGACTCCCCGTCCAACAGTAGAGTTAGAGGAGAGCAGAGATCTGAGAGTTGCAGGGCTGGACGAGGTTAGAGATAGATAGTGGAGTTGCGGGTTAATGGATGAATTGCCATTCAAGGATGAGGATCTTAAAATGAAGGCTAGCTGAATTATGGCAGTGAATGATAGAGCCAATGGGTTGAGATGAGTGAATGGATACAAATTGAGTGTTCAAGTCTATCTAGATACTCAGACTTTGATAGGAATGGCCAGAAATGTGTGTTCCGCTCGTTTTCTTGGAATTTCCCAGTTGACAACACAGCAGCTCCGAAAATAGACAGGCTGTTCAGCATTATACTTCCTATCCACTCTCAGCATGATAGAAACTTTGATAAAGGTGCAAGAAATAGAAATAGAGAAGCAAGGCAAAGCTGTGTTTGAAAGTGTCAAATATTCAGTTTGCATATATGTCTGTGCTCTCAACACAACCAGAGCTCAGGCTACAGGCATTTTGCCCATGTGTTTCAGTGTCTGCTGGAGTCAGGACAGTGCTGAGCTTGGGAACAAGTCAGCCTACAATGCTGCAACGAAATCAGTGCTACAACAATGGGGGGGTTTGGATCAGAAATAATCCTTTAGACAACGGTGTCTCACAAGGACATTTTTATGGTAAGGCAATAAATTCTGGCCTAGCCAGCAAAGCCTCATCCTCTAAAAAACTAAACTCACTAATCTGACTCAATCTGCTTTTTGAAGATCTAACAGTTAGGTGAGGCTGATCAGTGATTCGTGATGGTTATGATGATGGGAATTCTAACGGCTCCTAATCCATTGTCCTGTCTTGTCAATCAGCACTGAATAAACCTTCATTGCTGCGTCTTGTAGACATTGTGATGGATGGAAGATTGGCTTCATTAAACAGGGTCCTGAGGACCATGAGCCAATGTAGGGTGAACTTGTCCACTCCTCTGTCCAGGATTCTCTTCCATCCATTGTGTAACCTTGGGGAATTCCTTGTGTGTCCTGTAGATGGTCCACACTGCAGCCACTGTGCACCAGTGACAGAGGGGGTGAATATTGAGTTTAGTGGATCTACAAATAATGCAGTGTTAAATGTTGATATTTCTCTCTCCAGTTGGGTTATCACAGGATTGGAAAGGCGATACTCCACAAGAGGTGACAGCTCTCAAAGGTTCATGTGTACAGATTCCATGTCATTACAGTTATCCATCACAGCTGGCAAAGCAACCGCGAGCTGGAGTCTGGTTTAATAGCAAGAAACGGAGTCCATCATCTATAGCCTTGCACTCCAGGAATCATATTTTTGAGTCAGTACAATTCCGCCATCGGACCCGGCTGTCTGGAAACCTGAAAGATGGTGACTGTTCCCTGATTATAAACAACGTCCGATGGGGAGATGCAGGACCTTATTTTTTCAGAGTAGAATTTCACATGGGTCCGAACCATAACTATCCTGTAACCCAGCTTCACGTTTCCAGTAAGTTCCATGTTATAATTACTCAACAATTCACATTCAACACTCGATGGGAAATAATCCAGATGATGAGGTTTACAAACTGAAACAAAACACAGCTTATTATTACGCAGTGTCTGATTATCAATAACCTGGTGATAGCTTCTAGTTCAGTTCTAAAGCAACCTCTAATACTCACTTTAATGTCAATGGTTAAACAACCTTCCAATAGGCAGGGCAACTAGAATTGTACGCAGTCTTTATTCTTTCCTTTTCTTTGTTCTTTTAGGATGGGAATAGAGGGAAAGATAGGGAGTTTTAGTTAAGTCGGGCAGCAAGGTCGGTGCAGGTTTGGAGGCCGAAGGGCCTGTTCCTGTGTTGTAATTTTCTTTGTTCTTTGCTCCAAATATGGCTTTATCAATGTCTTGTACAGTTGTAACATAAATTCACAACTCCCGTACTGCGCTCTCACTGATGAAGGCAAGCGTGCAAAATGCCTTCTTCACCACCCAGTCTATCCATGACACCACTTACGAGGAACTATGTACCTTCAAGCCCTCAGTCTCTCTGTTCAACAACACTCCCCAGGGTCCTGCCATTGACTGTACAAGTCCTGCTTTAATTTGTTTTACCAAAATGCAACACACCTCGCATTTATCTGAATTAAACTCCATTGTAGTCTGAGGAAACCTTCTTCACTGTCCACTATATCACCAATTTTGGTGCCATCTGCAAACTTACTAACCATGCTTCCCATATTCTCATTCAAATCGATTATATAATTGACAAACAACAGTGGACCCAGCACCAATCCCTGCGGCATACTGCTGGTCACAGGCCTCCAGTCTGAAAAGCAATCCTTTACCACCACACTCTGTCTCCTACTGGCAAGCCAATTTTATACCCAATTGGCTAGTTATCCCTGGATCCAATCTGATCTAACCTTACTGACCAGTCTACCATGTGGTATCTTGTCAAAGGCTTTGCTAAAGTCCATGTAGACAACATCTACTACAATGGCCTCACCTATTTTCTTGGTCAGCCCTTGAAAAAACTGTATTTTGTAAGACATGATTTCCCACGCACAAATCCCAATCAGTCCTTGTCTACCCAAATGCATGTAGATCTTGTCTCTTGACAGATGTTGACAATAGAGTCCTTTTCTTGAGAGCCACCTCAGGACACCAAAATCTGTTAACAGCCAGTGAACTAATTTCTGAATTTCACATTAGTACCTTCTGAATTCCTGATTGGATTTATTAGTGACTAAATTATGCACAGCAAGCTCCCACAGAGAAGGTGAGAGGGCATGGTATCCAAGGGGCTTTGGCCCTGTGGATCCAGAACTGGCTTGCCTGCAGAAGGCAGAGAGTGGTTGTGGATGGGTCTTTTTCTGCATGGAGGTTGGTCACCAGTGGAGTGCCCCAGGGATCTGTTCTAGGACCCTTGCTGTTTGTCATTTTCATAAATGACCTGGACGAGGAAGTGGAGGGATGGGTTAGTAAGTTCGCTGACGATACGAAGGTTGGTAGTGTTGTGGACAGCCTGGAGGGATGTCAGAAGTTGCAGCATGACACAGATAGGATGCAAGACAGGGCGGAGGAGTGGCAGATGGACTTCAATGTGGATAAATGTGTAGTGGTCCATTCTGGCAGGACCAATGGGATGAAGGAATACAATATCAAGGGTAGGAGTCTTAGCTGGGTTGAAGAGCAGAAGGATCTTGGGGTCCGGGTCCATAGGACTCTTAAATCGGCCTCGCAGGTGGAGGATGTGGTCAAGAAGGCATATGGTGTACTGGCCTTCATTAATCGAGGGATTGAGTTTAGGAGCTGGGAGGTAATGCTGCAACTTTATAAGACCCTTGTCAGACCCCACTTGGAGTACGGCGCGCAGTTCTGGTCACCTCACTACAAGGAGGATGTGGAAGCTATTGAGAGGGTGCAGAGGAGATTTACAAGGATGTTGCCTGGATTGGGAGGCATGCCTAATGAAGATAGGTTGAGGGAGCTAGATCTCTTCTCCCTGGAGAGATGAAGGTTGAGAGGCGACCTGATAAAGGTTTATAAAATGTTGAAAGGGATAGGGTGGATTCTCAGAAGCTATTTCCCAGGGCTGAAATGGTCACTACGAGAGGACACAGGTTTAAGGTGCTGGGAAGCAAGTGCAGAGGAGATGTTAGGGGTAAGTTTTTCACTCAGAGGGTGGTGAGTGAGTGGAATCGGCTGCCGTCGGTGGTGGTAGAGGCGAACTCGCTGGGGTCTTTCAAAAGACTTCTGGATGAGTATATGAGATCTAATGGGATTGGGAGTTACAGATAGTTCTATGGCTTGGTAGGTATAGATGTGATCGGTGCAACTTGTGGGCCGAAGGGCCTGTTTGTGCTGTAGTGTTCTATGTTCTAAATAGGAATGTGATCAATAACCTGATTATTGATTCCAGTAAAAATAAATCACTGCAAATGCTGGAGATCTGAAATAGTACAGAAAATGCTGGAAAAACTCAGCAGGTCTGGCAGCATCTGTGTAAAGAGAAATGAGGGCAACCTTTTCCATTCCGCCTGCTGTGGGAATTGTAGATGGGGGAGTGGACTATGCAAAGGTCTGTTGACCTCAGGTGGGATTTTCCGGTTTTAAGCTGCTGACAGAGTTTCAGGAAGTCTAAAAATCGGAAATGTTTTAATGATCATTGTAATCTCTCAGTTCTGATTTCATTCTTGTATTCTCTTGTAGGACTGTGATTTCTATTTGAACTAATGCTTCACGTTATATTTATCTAAAAGGATCCATTCTCTGTGTGTTAGATTTCACAGATAAACCCACAATATTCCCTGCTGAAATTATTGCAGGAAAGCATCTGAACATAAGCTGCGCCTTCAACACAACGTGCAATGAAACAGCACCTGCCTTAACCTGGGACACTCCCACTGACGTACCTGGATCAGTCTCAAACACTGTAACTCAGCATGGTGTCACTCTGACCTATACTTCTGTTCTGACCCTGATCCCATCACTCAAACACCATGGACATAATCTGACCTGTAGAGTGAGATATCCATTTGTTTCATCAGAGCGGATCTTCACACTGACTGTGCAATGTGAGTACAGATACAATTAATTGCACATTAGCTACAGTAGTCAACATTGTGCACAGCAAAATCCCATAAGCACCATAATAAAATCAAAATCTTGTGAATGGTGAAAATCTGGAAGAAAAGCAGGAAAAGTTCAGCTGGTCTGGGGGCATCTGGGCAAGATAAACAGAGATAATGTTGAGTCTTTGGTAGCTCATGGAGTGGACAAGAGACATCAGTGGGGGGACCTTTACCAGGACTTGTGACTGGTACGCTGTGCTAATTAGCATAGTGAAATCAATATTTCATTATGATTAGTGAGTCTGGGACAGTCTCTGGGCTTGCTAATGTCCCCCCACCCCACCAGGCATCGTTCCCTTCAGCAAGGTTACAAGTGCTCCCCAACAACAGGGAGCAGACATGCTCACCCGCTGGCGGGGGCAGATGCCACTGAGACACTTTGGTTTTTTTAGGGGGGGGTGGAGTTGGTGCAGGCAGGTGCATCCTAGCACTGCCCAAGGGGAACCGGGCAGTGCCAAGGGGACACCAGGCAATGCTAAGGGGGCTGGGCCACAGGGAATGGGGATCACTGGAAAAGGGATCAGTGTTGCGGTGGGGGGACCCTCTGCCATTCTGCAGTGTGATTCGTGGGGGAAGGAGTGGTGGGGAGATTGGGTGTGGCCACTAGAGGGGGTGGGGGAGGGTTTGCGGAGGTGGGGGAGCAGAGATTGGGGTGGCCTGGGTGGAATCCAGTAGAACTGTGATCAAGGGATCGGAATTTGAAGGGGGGTGTGTGTGTGTGGTGGCGGCGGCGTTGGGAAGGCCACTGATTGGGAGGCTAGTGTTGGGGCGCTAGTGCGCATGCGCCGATCTCCCCACTGACAGATTGGCACATGCACAGTGAACCAATGTGTAATATGCCGCCAGCCTCTCGGACTGGATGAGTCTCTACACCCCAAGTTTACAGCGTGAATCCCTCTGAGGCATTCTGTGATGCACAGAAGTACACCCAAAAAACAGGCGGGAAAACAGGATGTGACTTACTGAAACTAGAGCACTGGCAGTAATTTTCAAATCTCGTCTAGCCATAGGTCTGGTGCCACGGGATGAAAAATTGTTAAACTTGTCTCATTATCAAAAAGGGAGGTAGTAATCGACCAAGAAATTACAGACCAGTCAGTCTAACATGGTGGGAAGGTCACTGGAAAGAATCCTGAGAGACAAAACATATCTGCCCTTGGATAGACACAGATTAATCAGGAATGATCAGCATGGATTTGTTCAGTGAAGGTCACATTCGACAAATTTAATCAAACTCCGCTGAGTTGGTAACTAGGAGTGTTGATGATGGTAATGTATTTGATGTCGCCAAATAGACTTTAGCAAAGCTTTTGATAAGGTCCCTCATGGCAGTCATGAAAGTAATGGCCCATGGGATCCAAGGCAAAGTGGCACATTGGATCCAAAATATTCATGTGAAGTATCCTGAAAAGTGCAGGATGAAAAGTTTCAAGAGTGTATGTCTTTTTCAGTAATATTCAAGTTCTATGTTGGTTTTTAGATGCACCACGAAATCTTTCAATCACTTCTCCTGATATGATTAATGCTTCATGGATCAATACAACTGAGGGGGATTCGACAGTGATAATCTGCTCTGTTGAGAGCTTCCCAGCTTCTAACCTGACCTGGAGACATCTTAATGTCACAATAAACAGAACAAGATCCAACAATGAGCTGTGGTTGGTGTTTCCTCACGTTACATCCAGAGAGAGTGGAGTCTATCAGTGTGTGGCAGAGAATGAACATGGAGCATTGGAGAGGTCCATAGCCATTACTGTGGAAAGTGAGTGTACAAAAACATCAACATTTTGTTTTTATTGTTTCAGGAAATGTGTGTATTTCTGGCAATTTTGATATTTAATGTCAATTCCTAATTACCCTTTCAGAAGGTGATGGGGATTGAGCCACCTGCTTGCACCGTTGTGATCCATGTAGGTTGCAGTATTCGCAGTATTGTTTTGTCCTAGATTGTCTGGAGCTTCTGGAGTGTTCTTACATGAGAACATAAGAAATAGGAGCAGGAGTAGGCCATCTGGCCCTTCGAGCCTGCCCCGCCACTCAATAAGATCATGGCTGATCCGTCGTGGCTCAGTTCCACATTCCCGCCCTCTCCCCATAACCCTTAATCCCCTCTCTTATCAAAAACCCATCAACCCACGTCTTAAAAATATTTAGCGAGGTAGCCTCCACCACTTCAACGGGCAGAGAATTCCAGAGATTCACCACCCTTTGAGTGAAGAAGTTCCTCCTCAACTCCGTTCTAAACCGCCCCCCCTTTATCTTGAGGCTGTGCCCCCTAGTCCTACTGTCCTTTCTGAGCGGGAAGAGTCTCTCCACCTCTATCCTATCCATCCCATTCATCATCTTATACGTCTCAATGAGATCTCCCCTCATTCTTCTAAACTCTAACGAGTACAAGCCTAGTTCATTCAGCCTCTCCTCATAGCTCAACCCTCTGCACTCCCTCCAAGGCCAAAATATCCTTGCGTAAGTACGGCGCCCAAAACTGCACACAGTGCAGTTCTTGGAACTGCACTCATCCATGCTGGTGAAGAATATTCCCCCTCACTCTTGACTTGTGCATTTTCAATGTTGAACAGATTTTGTGAAATCAAGAGGTGAGGATTCCCAGCCTCTGACCTGCTCTTGTAGCTACGGTATTTACATAGCTGGTCCAACTCACCTTCTGGCCAGTGGGTATCCAGGTAACCCCCAAGCCGGTGATAATGGGTGATATAATAAAGGTAATGCCTTTGCACATCCAGGGAAAGTGGTTACATTTAATGTTGTTGGCGATGACCACTGTCTGGCAAATGTGTGGCATGAATGTTACTTGCCACTTATCAGCTCAAGCCTGAAGGTTATCCAGGTCTTGCTGGATTTGGACATGGACTGCTTCAGTGTCTGAGCAGCCATGAGTTGTATCAAGCACAGTGCAATTATCAGCAAACATCATTCCTTGGTGGAATGGAAGTAAGGTCATTGATGAAGCAGCTGAAAATATTTAACGCATTAGCCAGAGAACCACCTATAGTATGGAACTGAGATGATATGACATAACCAACTTCCCCTATGTCATTTATGACTCCAAGCCCCAAAGACTCCAATTTTGCTGAGGCTCCTTGATGCCGTTTTTGCTCAAATGTTGCTTTCATGCCAAGAACAGTCACTCTCACTTCATCTTCGGAGTTCAGTTCTTTTGTCCATGTTTGGATCAAGGCTCTAATGAGTTCAGGAGCCAAGTGGTCCTGGTGGAATTCAAACAGAGCGTCCATGAACAGGTATTTGGTGAGTGAAGCTTGATAGTGCTATTATAACACCTGCCATTAGTTCACTGATGACGGAAAGTATTCTAATGAGGAGACAATTGGCTGTGTTGAGTTTGTTCTGCTTATTATAGACATCATGCGAATTTTCCACATTGCTGGACAGATGCCAGTGCTATAAGTGAACTGGAATAGCTTGGTGCAGATAGTTCTGGGGCACAAGTCCTCACTGCAATTGCCAGAATGTTATCAAGGCCCACAGCCTTTTCAGTATCCAATCCCTTCAGTTATTTCTTGGTATCATATGGACATAAGAACATAAGAAATAGGAGCAGGAGTAGGCCAACTAGCCCTTCGAGCCTGCCCCGCCATTCAATAAGATCATGGCTGATCTGTCGTGGCTCAGTTCCACATTCCCGCCCTCTCCCCATAACCCTTAATCCCCTCTCTTATCAAAAACCCATCAACCCGCGTCTTAAAAATATTTAGCGAGGTAGCCTCCACCACTTCAACGGGCAGAGAATTCCAGAGATTCACCACCCTTTGAGTGAAGAAGTTCCTCCTCAACTCTGTTCTAAACCGCCCCCCCTTTATCTTGAGGCTGTGCCCCCTAGTCCTGCTATCCTTTCTGAGCAGGAAGAGTCTCTCCACCTCTATCCTATCCATCCCATTCATCATCTTATACGTCTCAATGAGATCTCCCCTCATTCTTCTAAACTCTAACGAGTACAAGCCTAATTTATTCAGCTCCTTCTGTAGACTCTCCCCACCGTAGTAATAATCCTTCCTACCATTATTCCTACCAAAGTGGACCATCTCGCACTTGCCAACATTAAATTCCATTTGCCAGTTCCTGGCCCATTCGCCCAGCCTATCTAGATCCTTCTGCAGACTCTCCACACCCTCCGCACAATTTGCCTTTCCACCAATTTTGGTGTCATCAGCAAATTTCGACACCATACACTCGGTTCCCTCCTCCAGATCATCTACATAAATGGTAAATAGCTGAGGCCCCAGCACCGACCCCTGGGGCACTCCACTAGTCACCATCCGCCAATCCGAATAGCACCCGTTGACCCCCACTCTCTGCCTCCTATTTGACAACCAGTCCTCTATCCATGCTAACACCCTACCCCCAACTCCATGCCCCCTGACCTTCTGCAATAACCTCTTGTGAGGTACCTTGTCAAACGCCTTCTGAAAATCAAGAAAGACCACATCCACCGGCTCTACTCTATCCACCGCCCTAGACACATCCTCATAGAACTCCAGTAAATTTGTCAGACACGACTTCCCTTTAACGAAACCGTGCTGCGTCTGCTCTATCAAGCAGTTCCCCTCAAGATGCCTTGCTATTTCCTCCTTGATGACGGATTCTAACATTTTACCTACAACAGACGTTAAACTAACAGGCCTATAATTCCCCGCCTTTTGCCTGGCACCCTTCTTAAACAACGGCGTAACATTAGCTGCTTTCCAATCTTCCGGCACTTCCCTGGAATCCAGCGACGTCTGGAAAATAACCACCAAGGCATCCACTATCACCTCCGCCATTTCTTTCAGGACCCTCGGATGCATTCCATCCGGTCCTGGGGACTTGTCCACAATCAGCCCCTCCAGTCTGTTGAGCACCACCTCTCTAGTAACAGTAATGTCATCGAGACCCTCCAGTCCTACCACCTTTCCATCTCTAACATCCGGCAAATTATTCACGTCCTCCTCCGTGAAGACCGAAACAAAAAAGTTATTCAAGACCTCAGCCATATCCCCATCCCCTACCACTAAGTCCCCCTTCTCATCCTCTAAGGGATCAACGTTCACCCTAGCCAGCCTCTTCCTTTTTATATATTTAAAAAAACTCTTGCTATCCTTTTTTATATTAAGCGCTAGCCCAGCTTCATTGTTTCTCCTACCCTTCTTCATCAACTTCTTTGTCAATCTTTGTTGACATTTAAACCTCTCCCAATCCTCTTCTCGCCCACTACTCTTAGCTACTCTGAACGCCTCCGCTTTTAATTTAACACTTTCCTTCACCTCCTTCGTTATCCACGGCTTATTACCTCTCCTCCTACGGTCCTTTTTGACCATCGGAATAAATTTCTGCTGAGCACCAAGAAAGATCTCCTTAAAGATCCTCCACTGCTCCTCAGCAGACCTACCTTCCAACGTGCTCCCCCAGTCCACATTTGCCAATTCTTCTCTCATCCTACCGTACTCCCCTCCGTTCAAACAAAGGATGCATGTCCGGGAACCCACTTTCTCCTCCTCCATCTGCACCAGAAACTCCACCATACAATGATCACTCTCCCCAAGAGGATCCTTCACCGCAAGTTCCCTAATTCTACCCGCCTCATTACATAGCACCAGATCCAAGATAGCTCGCTCCCTCGTCGGCTCCAACACACACTGTTCCAGGAAACTATCCCGGCAGCATTCCAAGAACTCCTCCTTGAGCCCACCGCGTCCAACATGGGTCAACCAATCAATATGCAGATTGAAATCCCCCATAACTACGGCCGTCCCATTCCTGCACGCCGCACTTATTTGCGCGTTAACAGCCCGCCCCACCTCCAGATCATTATTCGGGGGCCTATAGACGACACCCACCAGCGTCTTCCTCCCTTTGCTGTTCCTAATCTCTACCCACAACGATTCCACGTTCTGCTCCTTGGCTCCAATATCATCCCTTGCTACCACCCTGACGCTATCCTTAATCAGCAGAGCTACGCTCCCCCCTTTTCCCTCCCGCCTATCCTTCCTAAACACTTGATACCCCTGGACATTCAGCTCCCAGTCCCTGTCACCTTGCAGCCACGTCTCTGTAATGGCCACCAGATCATATCCATTTGTGTCGATCTGCGCCACCAACTCATCCACTTTATTCCGAATGCTTCATGCATTCAGATAAAGTGCCTTCATCCCAGCCTTCACCTGGACCTTATTTGCTGGAACGCCACCAACCATACTCACGCCCCTTACTCCCTCTAGTATTGGGACATCCTCGGCCTCTATCCTTACCTGTACCGTCTCCTTAACTTCAGACCCCGTAATGTCACCTACCCTCACACCCTCCCCCCCCAATTAGTTTAAAGCCCTGTCTACAGTCCTCTTTACACAATTCGAATTGAATTGGAAGAAGACTAGCACCTATGATGTTGGGGACTTCAGGGAGGAAGCTGAGATGGATCATCCACTCAGCATTAATGGCTGGGGCGGCACGGTGGCGCAGTGGTTATCACTGCTGCCTCACAGCAGCAGGGACCCGGGTTTGATTCCTGGCTTGGGTTACTGTCTGGGTGGAGTCTGCATGCTCTCCCTGTGTCTGCGTGCATTTCCTCCAGGTGCTCCAGTTTCTTCCCACAGTCCAAAGGTGCGCAGTTAGGTAGAGTGGCCATACTAAATTGCCCCTTAGTGTCAGGGGGACTAGCTAGGATAAATGCATGGGGATAGGGTTGAGGGGGATTGTGGCCAGTGCAGACTTGATGAGTCGAATGGCCTCTTTCTGCACTGTAGGATTCTACGAAAATTCAGTGTTTTTTGCATTGGCATGCTGGACTCCACCATCGCTAAAGATGAGCAAATTTGTTAAGCATCCTCTTTTAGTATGTTGTTTAATTGTCCATTACCATTCACAACTACAACTAACAGGACTGCAGAGCTTTGATCTGATCTGTCAGTTGTGCAATCATTTACCTCTTATCTATAGAATGCTGCTTCCATTCTTCAATGTATCCCCTCAGCAGTTTGGCAATCCTTGTTATACATGAAATCTACTTATAAAAATAGTGTATATAAATATAACAGATTAATGTAACTTGCATCGACTTCACATGTAAAAATAGTGATCCCATCACAAATGTTGAATGAGCAGCTACACATCTGAGAACCATTCTAAAACTGTACTGGAGTTACTCATTGGTTATTTTTAAAGGTCGAGATTCCAATCAATGGATAATAGGATTGCTTGGAGCTGGAATCACTTTGTGCATTGGACTAATTGGATTCATCATCCACAAGTGTGTGAGAAAGTAAGTGTGAAGGTTTAATTTGTTGGTTTTGAACATGTTAACTTCAAGCTTTTCTCTTTGCAGCAAGAGTCTGCATTTCTATAGCACCTTACACAGCCCAAAATCTCTCACAGCCTCAGAACAGCTCTGATCTTCACTCGCTGTTTAATATTTAATACTGTAACTTGCGGTGTCAGCCTGGACATTCACTCTTTTTCCTTTCTCCAGTAATACCCTACCTTTCATTCTCTGTCTGTCTCTCGGTCAACTTATCTCATCCTATTGCATGCTGTTCAGATTCTCACATTTTGAAAGAATGCTCAGCAACATCTGCTTCTTCTGATGACCCACCTCACCACCTGAAGTGAGCAGTGAAATAAAACTCAGTCAGTGACTGCCCAGTTTCACACTGGAATCACATCACAGTGTCAAAACATAAAGGTTTTACAGTTACTTACAACAAGACTAAGGTCCTTTGTTTCAATAAAAAGGGTTTTTCTGATTTGACTCACAGTGACACATCAACTCTTTCTAATTAAACACACAGAAGGAGCAGAACAGGAAGAGGACATTCAGCCCAAGTAGAGCAGGTCGGCAGTTACTCTCACGACCGGCAATTGGACAGGTCCCGAGTAAGTAATGGCATGATTGGAATTATATTCCACAACTGGGAACTTACTCCCCCAGTAATCTAAGCCAACACCAAACACGGATCATGTTGATAGTTATCTGTCCATATCCATTACTATTACAGGAGAGAGGAGATTCGAAATGGGAGGTGAAATCAAACTGTATAATCAATGAATATCAAGGTCCTACTTATGAAAATTGTGTGTTTGATAGATACTTGAGTCATCAGAAGGTGAGTGACACACCACAGGGTACTGAGCCTTTCACGTGGATAGTCACCTGGTTATTGATGTGTCATGTCATTGCTCTAGTCATGTCTCTTTGATGGTTAGCACACCCAAACCTAACTCAATAAACCTCAAACTCAACATCATTCAGTGTCAATAATCAAATCTCATTCAGTGTCAATAACCAAACCCCATACAGTATCAATAATCAAACCGCATTCAGTGTCAATAATCAAACCCCATTTAGTGTCAATAATCAAACCCCATTCAGTGTCAATAATCAAATCCCATTCAGTGTCAATAATCAAACTCTGTTCAGTACCAATAATCAAACCCAACATCAGTTTCAATAATTAAACACAGTTCAGAATCAATAAACAAATCCATTTAATATCAATAATCAAGCACAACACCATTCAGTGTTATTAGCGACCAGATCAGAAACTCCAAGGTATGTTAAGAAGTTAGATTAGACCCCACTCACTTTTTGATTTTAGTATTACAGTGAGCAGAAGGTGTTTCATTCCAGATGAGATTCTATTGCCCACTCGGAAGTTTTTGTTAAAACAAACTTTATTTAACAATACAGTTTAACTGTAACAAAAATAATTAACATAACATTTCTGCATCAAACAACTCAACCTAAACATGAGAAGGTATTATTCTTAACTGCTATTAGTTCCAGTTTAAGCAGTATTTCCCATAGATATAAATTCATCAGAATGAGTGAGCAAAAACAGGGTCTTATGCGGCCCGCTAGTCCTCCAACCTTTTATAACATCTGGACAGAGATACAGAGAGAAACACACCTGTCTTCTGACTCTCAGACAGTCGCCTCCAGAGAAAGACCTGTCTTCACAAACAGCAAAATTCCAGAAGAGAGGGAGAAAACACTTCTTGCCTTTTGCAGACCTCTGGAGAAGGATACATATTTTCTAGCAGGTCCCAGACTTCAATTTCCAGAAAGAGAGGGAGAGTGAAAAATATCCAAATCCAAAGAGCAACTGCCTGTTTGTCTCTCTGTAAGCCTAGCTCTGCCCATTCATGAGTTTCTCTTCTTGTCTGAGAGACCCTTCTCTGAAACCCCAGGGAACAACCCAAAGGATAACAAAACTGCATTAACTCAGATTAAAACAAACACCCCGATAATTAGGAGCAATTATTCATCTACATTCTTAATATGTGGACTGCTACAATTGGCACTGTAATCAGAGCTGAAGTGTTACACAGTCCCCTCACAAGAAACACGATGCAAATACATTTCCTAAAGGTACAGTAGTATCACCACATCTCCCCTTAAAAAAATCAACTATCAATATGCAAAAATGGCTTCATTATTTTAAAAACCTCTAGTTTCATATTATTAATACTCTACAACATACAAGCACGCAAATATAACAGTAGCAGAGTCAAGTTCAGTCCTTCACTCCCACATTAAACATTCCTTCTTTTTCATCAAAGTTGCAATAAAGCATACGCAATCACATTCGCTCTTCCCACTTTCTCAACATCCTCTTTCAGTCCTTGATCCTGCTTTGATTTGAAGTCTGAGTTCAATTTTGCTGTCGCAACTGTAAATTAGTTTTAGTAATGTCCTCAGAGAGCCAGGGAGGATCAGGAGGATAAAACTTTACATTGGATGCAAACTTGCACAAACTACTTTGGATTTGCTTTTTAATTTCCTTCACTCAGTCAAAACAGTTCTTTTGATTTTCAGAGATTCCTCTATCAGGCAGTCCAACTCCACATTCTGTTGTGAATTGGTGTCTCAACAGTCTTTCCCACATCTCCAATCTTTCTGTTCAAAGCTACTTTACCAATTTCTTCAATTGTTCTAGATCTTCACTATGATTTTCTGCATATCCTTTGGCAATAAATATATAGCAGATTGTTTTCTTTGGCGTCAAAATTGATTGTAATTATGGTTCCAACGATAACCATGGCAATTCTGCTGCTGCAAATACCATCATAATTTACTCAAACACCAGTTATGAACAGTACTGCTTCTCTTGGTATCCACACATCTGTACAAGCTGTATAGATTAATTATTCCAGCAGTTCATTTCAAACGATGGTACTGTTTCACCAAACTGTCTCACCTCACGCCATTGTCCTATACTTTCGCCTGCAGTAGTAAAATACTTCTGTTCCTCAATCTCCATTTTGCAATCACACATAACTATTAATTCATCGACATTTTTCTTTTCATAGATGATGCATTGTTTTTAACAGTCCTGCAGTTGACATTCAGTTAATTTCAACAACTCAGGAACAGCTTTCAAATCGGTCAACTTTTCTTGCATTTGTCTCCGCACCTGCTCACTTTCCTGAATCAATCATTGTCCACGAACTGATTCTTTTTTGCCTTCACCAGTTTTACATTGCACTCACCTGCCTTCATTCAAGTCTTCATTAACTGAGATTTGTAACTATCCACTAGCCCTTCGCAGTGCTTGATTAAGACTTTTAACTGCTGCATCTCAGGCCAAGCAAATGTCAGCTTTTCCTTCTGAACCTGGGACAGCTTCAGTAGATTAAGTCTGGACAAATACTGCTCAATTGGAACAGCATTTTCTACATCAAGCACACTTAGTTTTTCCCAATACATTCCCACATACATCTCCATGTGAATGTAATAACTGTTTCAGCTCATTTTGACTTTCTTCCCAAAAATAACTCAGTATGTAAATCCCAATATTTGATTACTTCCTGATTGTCCAATCTAATTTGAGGAATGTCAATTTCAGAATCATCTAGTTCTTTTTTCGCTCTGCATTGTGACCATCAACATAGCCGCCTTCTGCTTTTCATCCCTTCAAAATACTGGTTGAGCATTTGTAAGGAGAGAAAAGTACGACATTTCGAGTCCACACGACAGAGTAAAGGTCGCCTGGACTCAAAATATCAGCTTTTTCTCTCCTTACAAATGCTGCCAGACCTGCTGAGATTTTCCAGAATTTTCACTTTTGGTTTCAGATTCCAGCAACTGCAGTAATTTACTTTATACTGTTTGAACATATTCACATGACACACTCTGGGGACGGTCTTACCATCGCGTTGCACCAGTCTTTGGGCATGATGCAGTGGTAAAGTTGGGCGTAAAGCACTTAGCATGACTGGCGCCAGTTTTTGTGAGTGCCAGATTTCCGGCATGGTCAGCCTCTTGCTGGAAATGGGCAGGAGGCAGGTTAATATATAGAGATTTATAATAATGCTATTTTACATCTGCTTCGCGGGCCTAGCGTTCAATTGTCCAGGCCCACCCCCACCTTGTGGCCTCACCAGGAAAGTTCACACCAGAGGGGAATAGACACGCTCTCCATGAATGGACAGCAATCAGACTTGGCCTCACTGGTTGAACCGGAGGCCATTGAGGCCCCCCAGGGAAGTCAAGGGCAAGGACAAATTGGCAGTGTCACCCTGGCACCTGAGCAATGCCCACCAGGCACCTGGGCAATGCCCACTGGGCAGGGCTAATGGGGGGCAGCAGCCATCTGCCACTTTGCAGGAATCGGTGGGGGGAAGAGAGGGGTCTGCTGCCACTCTGCAGCGATTGGTGGGGGGAGAGCAGCAGGTCCACGATTGCTGGGGTTGGGGATTGGCAGGGGCTTTATCTTGGGCCACCGCGATTGTAGGGGGTACTGCTTCAGGCAGCCTGCAGTAGCAGGGGCCTGACAGCTCTCTGTTTGTCAGACCCACTACCCACTTTGTGACCTCGCCAGGAAAGTTCACGCCGGAGAGGAATAGACATGCTCTCCATGAACGGACAGCAATCAGACTTGGCCTCACTGGTTGAACCGGAGGTCATTGAGGTCCCCCAGGGGATGCAGCATCAGAAGCCTGCATATGAGCACTCTCTCCCTCTACATGCTTTCCCGCATGTAAAGCCCCACCCACAGGCTTCTGCAATGAGCAACAGGCTTGCTGATATTCTTGCAGGCGGAGTACATATTGGGTGGTGGGGGGGGGCGGCCTGAGAACATGCCCAAAAGGTAGATCTGAGACACTCCCAGTTTCAAGTCTGCCCAGCATTTAGAAAAAAAATGGTGAAATTGTCCCATCTGAGTTTAACTTAGTCCTAAATAACCTCCTACTGATACATATTTTCCAGCAGGTCTCAGACTTCAATTTCCAAAAAGATGAGAGAAAAAAAAGAGTTGCTGCTCCACTTAAATTCAAACACTAACCACCTGCTCTCTGGAACTCTATCTCTGCCCACTCATATGACTATCTCTGCTTGTCAGGCAGGCTAATCAAACCCCACTATGAAACTTCAAAGAACAACCCCAAAAAATAACAAAACTGCATTAATCCAAATTAAAACAAATACTCCAAAAACTCGGAGCAATTATTCTTCTACATACTCAGCACGTGGGCTGCCAGTCGTAAACAGTCAACACCGTAATCAGAGCTGAAAAATAAAACAGTCCCCTCACAAGAAACATAAGAACATAAGAAATAGGAGCAGGAGTAGGCCATCCAGCCCTTCGAGCCTGCCCCGCCATTCAATAAGATCATGGCTGATCTGTCGCTGCTCAGATCCACTTTCCTGCCCTCTCCCCATAACCCTTAATCCCCTCTCCTATCAAAAACCCATCAACCCGCGTCTTAAAAATATTTAGCGAGGCAGCCTCCACCACTTCAACGGGCAGAGAATTCCAGAGATTCACCACCCTTTGAGTGAAGAAGTTCCTCCTCAACTCCATTCTAAACCGCCCCCCTTTTATCTTGAGGCTGTGCCCCCTAGTCCTACTGTCTTTTTTGAGCGGGAAGAGTCTTTCCACCTCTATCCTATCCATCCCATTCATCATCTTATACGTCTCAATGAGATCTCCCCTCATTCTTCTAAACTCTAACGAGTACAAGCCTAGTTTATTCAGCCTCTCCTCATAGCTCAACCCCCTCAACTCCGGTATCAGCCTAGTAAACCTCCTCTGCACTCCCTCCAAGGCCAAAATATCTTTGCGCAGGTGCGGCGCCCAAAACTGCACACAGTATTCCAGCTGCAATGCCCTATACAGCTGCAGCAAGACCTCCCTACTTTTATATTCAATCCCCCTCGCTATGAAGGCCAGCATCCCATTCGCCTTCCTGACCACCTGCTGCACCTGCAAGCTGGGTATTTGCGACTCATGCACAAGGACCCCGAGGTCCCTCTGCACCATCGCCTGCTGCAGTTTTTCGCCCCGTAAGTAATAGTCCTTCCTACCATTCTTCCTACCAAAGTGGACCACCTCACACTTGCCAACATTAAATTCCATTTGCCATTTCCTGGCCCATTCGCCCAGCCTATCTAGATCCTTCTGCAGACTCTCCACACCCTCCGCACAATTTGCCGTTCCCCCAATCTTGGTGTCATCAGCAAATTTCGACACTCTACACTCGGTTCCCTCCTCCAGATCATCTATATAAATGGTAAAAAGCTGAGGCCCCAGCACCGACCCTGGGGCACTCCACTATATATATTATATTATATATTATAACTATATATTATATATATATAAACATGATACAAATACATTTCTCAAAGACACAGTACTAATAATTAAACCCTGTTCAGTATCAATAATCAAACTCCATACAGTATCAATAAACAAACCCTGTTCAGTATCAATGGGTGTCTAGTGTGGGTGGAATTTTCAATTCGGATCAATTATACTAAACACGTATCACTCTGATCATTTCTGTTTCTATTACAGAAGAAAGAAGGGAAGGTTCTGGAAATGGAATCTAATCACAGCCTCAGTCCTGATCCAGAAAATGATCTTTATGCAAACTGTGACTTTTCTCAGGATGCCATTTATGGGAATATATAAACTGAGTGAGAAAGAGACACCCGCAGTGTGGGGAGAACACAGAGCTTGAGAATCATTCAAAACTCCCATTTACTTTCCAAAAATCCACAGAGTATCAGTTTCCCGAACTAGCTTTAAAGCTCTTGTTATAATCTGATATCTCTGAAATGATCTCTCTGAGATAATTCTCTGTATTTCAGTTTGTCTCTCTTCCTTCAGGGTTGTCCCTCACTGCCGGAAAACACCTTCTCTCCATTCCGATTGGAAATATCTTTCAGCATTGATCAATCATCCACTAGGACAGAGTGGACAAATTCAGTCCCAGTCCCTCCCATTTATGAGCCCACTGGGCCAAACTTCCCCCTCACCACCCCACCCCATCCCAGCCCTAGCCCTGAACTCTCATATTTCCACAGTTTTCTCCATTCTCCTCTCATTCGCTCTCTAAACACACCTTGTCCATGAAAGCCAACTCCTGTTCCCTCGATCCTTTTCCCAGTAAACTGTTGACTGTACAACTTCCTCTCCTGGTTTCCAAGTCGGCCGATATTGATATTTCTCTTTGTGTGTCATCCCTCTCTCTTTCAGGTCAACTTTCATTGATCCTCTCAAGGAAAACCTTTACATCCTTAACCTTTCTCTCTTCCCTCCTCCTTTAAGAGGCACTTGAGACCTCCCTCTTTGATTGAGCTTCAGGCTGTTTGTTCTTTGAACACATTCAGTTGCTTGATGCTCAGAAAAGGAAGATTTTCATTTCTCTACAGCCTTTCATCACCTCAGCACATCCTGAACTGCTCACAGCCAATTAAATGTGTTTAAATTTTGGTCACTGTTGTAATGGAGTCATGGTAGCAGCCAAATTGTGCACAAAAAGCTCCAACAAAAAGCCATCAGTAACAGGCCCCCAGCATTGCAACGCTCCCTCTAGACTGACCCCCTGACAGTGCACCACTTTCTGTACTGCCTATTGTAAGTAAAATAATACTTCTGAGACTGTTAGTAAGTCAAAATACAGTGATTTTTATTTCAAAGCTCTGGCTTTTATTCCAGAGCTTTGGGAGAATTGGTTCCTAAAAATGGACTGCTAGTCTTCTCATGGAACACAAAAATAAGCGGGTATTTATACAACATGAGTCTTAGTAACAAGGATGACATAAACTTCCAATTCCGGGCATGGTCTCTGATCTTCCTTCTTCAATTACCATGTCTGCACCTGCTTCGGCATCTCTGTCTCTATATTCACATCTGAACACCTCTATTCACATCTGACCATTTGTCTTTGTATTCACATCTGACCATCTGTATTCACATCTGACCATTTGTCTTTATATTCACATCTGACCATCTGTATTTGTGTGATTACAGCTTCCATCTTTGAAGTTACTTGTGTGATCGCGGCTTTCCAATAGCAGCTGTTTAACGATGTTCAATCAACATAAATAGGCAAGGCTTGCAATGTCTGTGAAATAACATTCATACCTGACCATCTGTCTTTATATTCACATCTGAACACCTCTATTCACATCTGACCATTTGTCTTTGTATTCAATCTGACCATCTGTATTCACATCTGACCATTTGTCTTTATATTCACATCTGACCATCTGTATCCACATCTGACCATTTGTCTTTACATTCACATCTGACCACCTGTATTCACATCTGACCATGTGTCTTTATGACAGTTAAAGAATGAAAGACATGAACAAGTAATTTACATTAACACCAGGAGCAATATAAGCCTGGGAAGATCAGCCATAATGAAGGGTTATGTTTGTGATGTATTCTAGGTACAAAATTCATTAACCCTTTCCCTCCTTTACTGACCCTCTGACAGTGTGACACTCCCTTGGTACTGACCCTCTGACAGTGTGGCACTCCTTCAGTACTGACCCTCTGACAGTGTGGCACTCCTTCAGTACTGACCCTCTGACAATGTGGCATTCCCTCAGTACTGACCCTCTGATAGTGCAGCACTCCCTCAGCAATGACCCTCTGATAGTGCAGCACTCCCACAGCACTGACCCTCTGACAGTATGGCACTCCCTCGGTAGTGATCCTCAGACAGTGCGGCACTCCCTCAGCACTGACCCTCTGATAGTGCAGCACTCCCTCAGCACTGACCCTCTGATAGTGCAGCACTCCCTCAGCACTGACCCTCTGATAGTGCAGCACTCCCTCAGCACTGACCCTCTGATAGTGCAGCACTCCCTCAGCACTGACCCTCTGATAGTGCAGCACTCCCTCAGCACTGACCCTCTGATAGTGCAGCACTCTCTTTTTACAGCACCAAACTGTTAACTTTAATTAAATGTTCTTCATACTGTGCCTTCAAAACATTTTTTGATTCTGTATAGTGTTCAGCTACTAATTTAACATGAGTTGCTATCTGCATATTTGAGTCAATTTTCATTCTGTTGTTCAATATGAATGTTTACAGAACAGTCATTGTAAAGTATGTTGTTCAGGGAAAGCAGGCTGAGAACATAATTAATCCAGTTAGTATAATTTCCTCACCATTTTACCACCATGCATTGTTCCCATCTTTTCATATCATACTTTTGATTCCTAATTCTCAGCCTTGGTTATAAAACAAAACAAAGTGATTTCAAAGACAAGGTGTTGAAATTGGTTGTAGAATTAGTAGAGACAATGCTATTCAGACTGAGGAACTGGGAGACATGATGTTATCATGACCAGTGCAACTTACGTTGGGAATGTTCACTTGCAAGTGTTTTGTGTGTCATAGCAGGATGAAAAAGCTTTGATAACAGAGTGAATTACAGTGAGAATTCACAACCTTTCATTGGTTGGATGATCAATTCCCATTTGCCCTGATGGCTGAGGGTTGAGGTGCAACTGTGCTACACCGTTTATGGATACAGGTCCTGGTCTGTGTTGAGTTGAAAGGTTTCACCCAACTCTTGGGTTGTGGATCGGGAAAGTACATTACTGCCCTGCTCTTCAACTCTTGCTGGTTTCTCCGCTCTGTGAATGTTAACATTAACTACGATTGACACAGAAATAGGATGGCTATAGAGGCAAACACTGAGAATGGATCCAATAAGAAGGAGAATAAAGTGTAGGGGAGAACATTCTCCAGTTGCTATGTGGCCCTGACATTGCAAACAGAGCACTCCTCCCAGTGCTCCAGGCATGGTGCGGCAGAATGACTGCCTGCAAGGTTACCATGGATCCTAAATCCAAACACATTTCGGGAGCTCTTCCACCTAACCTGTCCTCCCTCAGATTTAACCCTCTTAGCCCCAGGATCATTCTGCTGAATCCTTCCTAAGGGTCAGGGACCAGAATTGATCACAGGTAAAGCGAGTCCTAACATAAAGTTGCAGTCACATTCCTGAAAATGGTGACTTTAGGTGAAACAACTTTAAGTGAATCATGTGTTCCCACAGGAATCTGTGTTAAAATCAGAGTCTGTTCCTTCAGACGTTTCTCACCCGGAAAATACAACTTCCACATTGAAACACTGTACACATGCAGCTCTGTGCAATCCTAGCTGCAATAACCTGCAATTTAAAATACACCAGCAAATATGAAAGAAGTACAGTATAAATTCAGAATCGGTATTATTCACCAGTCTGTTCTTCTCAGTTCCTCAGGATCTTGTTTCCACTCCTGCTCGATGGATTCCGGGATGGCTGTTCAAGTCCAATGCATTATCCAGAGATGTGTAGCTTAGCTGGATTGATCATGGTACATACTTGGGGTGACAGGGATAAGGAAGGGCATGGGGTAAGAGGCTAGGTGGGATGCTATATCAGAGAGTCACAGCAGACTTGATGGGCCAAATGATCTCTTTCTACACTGCCAGTGCTCTGCAGATTCTGTGACACCATAGACATAGTGTCAAAGAGTTTTACAGCACGGAAGATGGTCCTTGTGTCTGCACTGTCCATCAGGCACCTACCTTTCTGATCCAATTTTCCAACATTTGGCCTGTAGCCTTGTATGCTATAGCATTTCAAATGCTAGTCTAAATGCTTCTTAAACATTGTGGGGGTTCCTTTCCACCTCCCTTTCAGGCAGTGAGTTCCAAATTCTCACCACCCTCTGAGTGAAAATGTTTTTCCTCAAATCCTCTCTAAATTATAAGAATTAGGAATAGGGGTAAACGTTTCAGCCTCATGAGCATTCAATACGATCATGGCTCATCTCATGTGGGCCTCACCTACATTAATTTGCCCGTTCCCTTCAAACCTTCATTGAGTAAATTTAAGGACAGAATTTTAATTAATGTCCCGGCATCCACCATGCTCCGGGGCAGTGAATTCCATAGATTCACCACTCTTTGAGAGAAATAATTTCTCCTCATCTCTATTTAAATCTGCTACCTTTTATCCTAAAACTACTTGTTCTAGATTGCCCCACAAGCAGAAACATCCTCTCCACATCTACTTTATCAATCCCCCTCAACATTCTGTACACCTCAATTGGATCTCCCCTTATTTTTTTAAAGTCTAGTGAGGATAGTGTAAGGCAAACTTCTCATCTCTGGAATCAATGTAGTGAATCTCCTCTGAACTACATCCAATGCAACTACCTCCTTAGGATCCTAGAATCCCCACAGTACAGAAAGATGCCCACCTGCAGCAACAATGACCCCATCCAGGCTCTATCCCTGTAACCCCATATACTGACCTTACTAATAGCACTTATACTAATGGCGAATTTAACGTGTCCAATCCACCTAATCGCACATCTTTGGAGTGTGGAAGGAAACCGGAGCACCCAGAGGAAGCCCTTGCAGACAGGGGGAAAACATATAGACTCTGCACAGACAGTGACTCAAGCCAGGAATCAAACCCAGGTCCCTGGCACTAAGGCAGCAGTGCTAACCACTGTGCTGCCTTCAAGGAGACCAAAACTGTACACAATATTCTAAATGTGGTCTCCCCAATGCCTTCACTACTTTTATATTCTATTGCTAAAGATACCAAGATTCTATTTGCCTTCCTTATTACCTGCTGTATCTGCATACTAATTTTCTGCAGTTCGTACACAAGTACGCCCAGATCCCTCTGCACCGAAGCACAATGAAGATTCTCTCCATTTAGATATGTTGCCCTTGCAATTTTTCCTATCAAAGTGGATAACCTCACACTTATTCAGTTAAACTCCATTTACCACAGTTTGCCCTCTATATCTTCTGCCCCGGATCTTAAATCCCCGCAACCTCATGATTATTGACCATTTTGCTCAGGGGAAAAGTTCCATTCTCTCCACTCTATCAAAGTCTCTGACATTTTGTATGCCTCAGTCAAGCCCGCCCCCACCTCAGTGTGCGACAGGAGGTGTCTGGCCGGGCAGAGTGGTCACTCTTGGCTTGGCATCGTCCTAACCATGTCTCCTTCTCTGTGTTCGGGGACCTCCCGCCCGAATCTTTGCCCATGGCCGTCTCACCAGCAGTCGGTGGGGAAGTGTGTCCACTTCAGAGATGTTTTGAAGACAACAACACCCCCACCTCCCACAAGGAGTTGTGGGTGGTGGGGGCTATGAGTGATGGGCAACTTTCTTCCCAGGCGGTGTCCGCTGAGGAAACTCCATTGGAAAACCCGGGAGGGTTGGAAACCCGGCTGGGCGGGAAAGCTCTGCTCGGCCGCACATGCGCGCCACCAACAGCCGCCGCGCGAGGCGCAGGAGGCTGGCGCGCATGCGTGGAGGTGCAGCTGGCCGGCCAGGAAGGGGCGAGAGGTTAATCACAGCAATCGCGGCGTTGAGGACACGACACCTGTTTTCATAGGCCCCGCCCATTTCACCAGGCCGCGCCTCCTCAATCCCGGCCCCTCCCCGGCCATTGTGTGATGTGTGAGGGTCAGCGATGGAGGCGGGGCTTGGCCGGAAGGGGCGAGGTCTGACTGTGTGGGTTGATTTATGTTTCGATCTTGGGGAGGGGGGCGCGATTATCGGCACCCAGCATGACGCGTCCTATCCCTTCCCCGCGCCCCCCCACAGCGGAGTGGTCGTGTCTTTGACCCACCCTCCAGCCGATAGCGTCACACCGCATTTGTTCCTCCCACCCCGCTGAGAAAGAAACGCGCGCATGTGCCAGCTAGCGGCACATAACGCATGCGCGTCTCACGCACCTGCGGTCTCGCGGGACAGCAGTTGGCGGTTTGGTTGCTCGCGCGTGCGCACTCCGGGGCCGAACTGCTGGGATCATCAACCGTTCCCGCCCAAACTGGTTGCCAACCCTCCCGGAATCTCCATTGGCACGGATTGCAACTGGAATTTCCTGAGCCAAACCGTGACTGAGCTCAACCCAGCCCCGCAAAAAAAGGCAAACATGCCCCTTCAACACTCTCCTTTTGTCAATTATCAATATACAGGAGGTGCCCAGATGTTGACCAATAGGCGGGCAGTGTCCAGTGGCCATGGCCTGGCCTTGCTGACGGCACTCACCTCAGTGACCAAAGGGAGGGGAGCTGGGGGTGAGGTGGAGGGGGAGTGTTCAAGGGGCAAAGTTCAGAGGACATTAGCTCAGGTACAGGTCAAACTGCTCACCTTGCCTCAGGGCTTGTTTGGGTGACTCTGACCAACATTACAGGCCCGTGACTGACCCATGTTCCGGTGAGGCAGAGATGCCATCTTCAACCCAGTTTAGCAAGTTCAGCATTGAGGCGCCAATCTCTCAAAGCCACCTCCATCGAAATTTCTTGTGGATGTCCTTGAAGCATCTTGGCAGACTCCAGCTGAGCGACCAAAACGGGAGCAGTTTCAGCCGGAAGTCACTGAGTGTAGGGCAAGGAGTTTATTTATTAGTAACAAGTAGGCTTACACTAACACTGCAATGAAGTTACTGTGAAAATTCCCTGGTTGCCACACTTCGGCGCCAGTTCGGGTACACTGAGGGAAACTTATCATGGCCAATGCACCTAACCAGCATATCTTTGGACTGTGGAAGGAAACCAGAGCACCTGGAGAAACCCACGCAGATACGAGGAGAACATGCAGACTCCACACAGACAGTGACCTAAGCCAGGAATCGAACCCAGGTCCCTGGCACTGTGAGGCAGCAGCACCACTGACCTGCCCCAAGGAACGTGCAAAGTCAGGAGAGAGTACAAACAAACCCTCCCAACCACTCTGATCCTCCAAACACCTCTTGCCCCCGACAAGACAGAGTCTGCAGATGATGTGCTGGACTGAAGCAGCTATTCTGGAATCCATCCAAGAGGAGTGGAAACAAGCCACCCTTGATCCCTGAGAAGAACAGAGACTAGTGAGTGTTACTGATTCTGAATTTATACAGTATTTCTTTCATATTTGCTGGTGTATTTTATATTGCAAGTTATTGCAGCTGGGATTACACAGAGCTCCTCATGTACAGTACAGTGTTTCAATGTGGGTGTTGTATTTTCTGGGTGAGAAACATCTAATAGAACAGATTCTGGTTTTAACGTGCAAAGCTGCTGTATGATCAGCTCATCTGCTGGTTCGCTCTGATCAAGACAGGGACCTCACCCTGTTGTGTGATGCCTTGTCTTATGGCTTTGGGGCATGGCTGTCTCATATAGTGAAGGACGGATCAGAAAAACCCATTGGTTTGTGTCACCTACGCTGAGAAGGGATAGTCACAGTTAGACAAAGAGGTCTAGCCTTACCTGAGGAAGGATGTTCTGCTCCAGAGGTAGTGCAGAGAAAGTTTATCAGACTGATTCCTGGGATGGTGGGCCTAACATATGAGCAGAGATTGAATTGGTTAGGATTGTATTAGCTGGCGTTCAGAAGAATGAGTTGGGGGGGGCTTCTTATAGAAACCAATAAAATTCTAACAGGGCTAGACAGTATAGATGAAAGAAGGATGTTCTTGATGGTGGGGGTATCCAGAACCAGGGGTCACATTCTGAGGTTACAGGATAAATGGTTTAGAACAGAGATGAGGAGAAATTCCTTTACCCAGTGTAATGACTTCAATCAAGCCACTGAGGTTGGCCTATTGGAATATGAGCTCCCTGATTAAGGAGTCAATTGATGGGCCAATCAGGAAGTCTTTTCCTTGTATTTAATCAGGACTGTCAGTTCCTCTGGTACTCCCGAAGGTAGATTGCTGTTTGATAGCACTCTGTGTACTGCTGTTGGAATTGTAAATGAAGGGCCTTCTGTCTCCAAAGACTTATTACACCCAGAAAGTGGTTAGCCTGTGGAATTCTTTACCTCAGAAAATAGTTGAAGTCAAAACATTGAATGTTTTCAAGAAGTAGGTGGACATAGTTCTTGAGATCAAGGGGATCAAGAATATGACGGAAAGGGGGAACAGGTTACTGAATTCGATGATCAGCCATGATCATACTAAATGGTGGAGCAGACTCGAAGGGCCAAATGGCCTTCTCCTATTTTCTGTGTTTTATGTTTCTAGTCGTTTTTGCTGTGAAACTCTATGTACCGACTGCAAGCCATTAATAAGAGTTTTCAGTGAATCCAAATGTACCCCTCTTCAGTGAGAATACAGTGCTGGGTTCTCACATTGTCAGCCCACCAGTATAACATTGTATACAGGGCGAGGAAGGACAATGCAAATACTGATGTATTGAGTCATCTTCCTTTACCTGACATGTTATTCCCTCCAGAGGCAATTTCCTTAGTTGAGAGACTTTCACACTCTCCAGTGAGTGCTAAAGAAATTAAACAGTGGGTAGACGTATTATCTTGTCTCAGATGAAGAAATTACTGATGGAGGGATGGCCAATGGTTGTAGAGGGAGAGGAGCTGAGACCATACGTAAAGGGGAAAGATGAACTAAATGTGCACGATGCTTGCATTCTTTGGGGGGTCTAGAGGAATAGTTCCATCTTCAGGTTGTTTGCAAGTTGTGGATGAAGTCCATAAATAGAACCCAGGTGTCTCCCAAATGAAAAGTCTAGCAAGGTCATATGTTTGGTCGTCTAATTTGGATTAAAATTTGGAGAATAAAGTGAAATCCTGTTCTGCATGTCAGTTTAGCCAGAAGCTGATAGACCCAGCACTACGTCTTTGGGAGTGGCCTGATCACCCTTGGTTGAGTCTTCATGTGGGTTTTGCAGGACCTTTTATGGGCCACATGTTTTTAGTTGTCGTAGACACACATTCTAAGTGGTAAGAAGTACACATCTTGAGCAACATTACAGCTCCCAGTGCCATAGTTTTTTTTAAGCCTATTTATTAGTGTCACAACTAGTGTAACACTGCAATGAAGTTACTGTGAAAATCCCCTAGTCACCACAGTCCGGCGCCAGGTACAGTGCGGGAGAATTCAGCATGGCCAAAGCACCTACCTAGCATGTCTTTTGGACTGTGGGAGGAAACAGGATCACCCGGAAGAACCCCACGCATGCACAGGGTGAATGTGCAGCCTCCACACAGACAGTGACCCAAGCTGAGAATCAAACCTGGGTCTCTGGCACCATGAAGCAGCAATGCTAACCACCGTGCTGCTGGGAATCAAATCCAGATCCCTGGCATTGTGAGGCAGCAGTGCTAATCACTGTGCCATTGTGCATCAAATCCAGGTCCCTGGCACTGTGAGGCAGCAGTGCTAACCACTGTGTAACAGCTGGGGATCGAACCCAAGTCCCTGGCACTGTGAGGCAGCAGTGCTAACCACTGTGTTACCCAGCTGAGAATCGAACCCAGGTCTCTGGTGCTGTGAGGCAGCAGTGCAAACCACTGTGTTACCCAGCTGGGAATCGAACCTGGGTCCCTGGCGCTGTGGAGCAGCAGTGCTAACCCACTGTGTTCCCCAGCTGGGAATCGAACCTGGGTCTCTGGCGCAGTGAGGCAGCAGTGCTAACCACTGTGTTACCCAGCTGGGAATCGAACCCGGGTTTTTGGCACTGTGAGGCAGCAGCGCTAACCACTGTGCCACTGCGCATCGAATCCGGGTCCCTGGCACTGTGAGGCAGCAGTGTTAACCACCATGCCACCGTGCTGCCGGGAATCGAACCCGGGTCCTTGGCATTGAGGCAGCAGTGCCAACCACTGTGCTACCATGCATCAAACCCAGGTCCCTGGTACTGTGAGGCAGCAGTGATAATCACTGTGCCACTCTCCCGTGGCAAGTTTTTGCTAGTCAAGACTTATCAGATTTACTTGTTTCAGATATTGGGGCAACATTTACAAGTGATTTATTTCAAGAGTTTATACAGAGGGTAGAATATACTGCAACTTTTCATCCAGCTTCAAATGAGCGAGTGGGCAGATGCTGAAGGAAGGATTGAAGGGAATGCTGGGTGACACTTTCAAGGTTCTTCTGAGTTTAGCAGGAATCTGAAGAGTTGCTCATAAGATCTTACCTCATCAGATTATAGACTGATACAGCACTGAAGGAGACCATTCAGCCCATTTTTCCTCTGCTGGCACTTTGAAAGATCTATACAATCAATCTCTATTTTCTCCCTTGCTCTAAAAGAGTTAATGGTCGTACAAGTTTAACAATCACATAAGCTGTCAAAACAAAAAAAAATCTTCATAAAAGACTTCACAGATAAGCACCAAGACCTTTTGTCTGAGGGAATGAATTAACTTAGACATTTGGAACTAGAAGAAAGGAGTACAAACTAGGACATCAATGTTAACTTCTAACAGTGATGAATTAGGTCAGCTAACATGATTAAACCTTCACGCTGATTGGATATTATAACTAAGCAAGCATGAAGTTTTGCCATTGGTTTTAATATCTGCACCACGTGCATGATGTAATCTTAAATAACTCTGAGTGGATAGAGATAACTCCTTTCTTTGATTGGTATATGTTAATTACTTGTAATTGAATTTGAAAATATAACTAACTGCTTGTGTATTCCTGAATGCTGCGCTGAAGCTTGTTACTGGCCCGTGACTTTCGAGGGACCTCGCTATCTTCCTTGCATGAAACAGTTGTTTGAGAGAACTCCATGGCCTGGTCTGGTTACTTGAAGGGTAAAGTTATAATCAATTAAAACACTCACATCAAAGCTTTCAACACCCTATAGCCCTGCCAATTTATCCACTTATAATGTTGGCTTTTTGAAAGTTCATATTTAATCTATTTCCTGTGCCCTTTCAGGCAGTGAGTCAATCGCCTCCTTCTGAGCTGCAAAGTTCAGATTTCCTGTGAAATTTAAACTTTGCAGCAGACCAAAGACAACTATGAAAAGTCAAATTATTTCACACATTTATACACTGGCTGCTTTGTGTTTCTTCCCCTTTTTCAATTATCTTTCACCCTTTTTGAATTTCTAGCATGCTGAAAATTGGCAGGAAGTGTGACACTGAACAGCCTGTCTATTCTAGGAGCTGTTGTGTTGTCTTCATGGGAAATTCTGAAGAGTCAATACTGAAGCAGCGCTAAATTTTATGAGGGTCAAAATGAGGGAACACTGAGGGTCAGTACTGTGGTAATACCGCACTGTCAGAGGGTCAGTACTGAGGGAGTGCTGCACTGTCAGAGGGTCAGTACTGTGTGAGTGCTGCAATGTAAGAGAGTCAGTTCTGTGAGAGTGCCACACTGTCAGAGGGTCAGCACTGAGGGAGTGCCACACTGTCAGAGGGTCAGCACTGAGGGAGTGCCACACTGTCAGAGGGTCAGCACTGAGGGAGTGCCACACTGTCAGAGGGTCAGTACTGAGGGAGTGCCACACTATCAGAGGGTCTGCTGAGGGAGTGCCGCACTGTCAGAGGGTCAGTACTGAGGGAGTGCCACACTGTCAGAGGGTCTGCTGAGGGAGTGCTGCACCATCAGAGGGTCAGTACTGAGTGAGTGCCACACTGTCAGATGGTCAGTAGTGTGGGAGTGCTGCAGTGTCAAAGGGTCAGTATTGCTCTATCGATGGTCTGGTCTAAAAATGATAACTTAGAGCAGGGATGATCAAAAGAAGAGGCATTATGAGATGAATGTAGGAGCCTCACAGACAGAACTGACCTTGCTCTCAATTCTGAGGAGGAGGGGAGGTTTTGCCAACTCTCTGTGTTAACAACATCATAACCACAGCATGAAGATTGGTCCCATTCCCTGTACATTAATGATATCACAAAGAAAAAGTGGGAGATATCCTGCAGTCTCTGAGAAGGACAACGGGGAAGCTACAGCACCACCTCTGTTAGGAAAGTGTAACTACCGGGTGTCATTTTCACGTGGGAAATTTTCACCTTCATTGTGGACACTGAAATTTACAGAATTTGGTGGGAAAATGTAATATAGCATGAATTAGTGGTTTGGAGCAGCAAGTTTTCCCCAGAGTAAGATGTTAAATATAAAAATGTCTGTACAAATTAGGCTGAGCATTTTAATTGCCTGCGTTAATAAATGTAATCTTTTACAAAATGCAAAAGCTCCTTGCAATCTATCACAGAATGAACAAGATGCAGCATTCAGAAAGCTCATTCAGATTTAATAACAAAGCTCAGTGACACCACGTTTCCGTTCATTACTATTCGACTGTGTTGGCTGCACGCAATGACGCAGTCTCTCAGTTATGATGTGTTCACACAGCAGGATTGGGGGCACCTGGCTCAAAGGACATGCTCATTTGTTGTCCTGCAAATCATTTACTGCACATCCACTGCATACACGCTCTGTCAAAGGATTCCATGCTGAATCGACGCAGGTACAGGTTAATAAATGTAATCTTTTACAAAATGCAAAAGCTTCTTGCAATCTGTCACAGGATGAACAAGATGCAGCATTCAGAAAGCTCATTCAGATCTGATAACAAAGCTCAGCGGCACCACGTTTGTGTTCATTACTATTCGACCAACGTGGCTATACGCAGAGTCCATCTCTCAGTTATGATGGTTCACATAGCAGGACTGGGGGCACCAGGTTCAAAGGATATGCTCATTTGTTGTCCTGCAAATCATTTACTGCACGTCCACTACATACACATCTTCATTTACTGCACGTCCACTGCATACACATCTCCATGGTTCCAATCTGAATCACTGTAGATCAAAGTTACAACAACAACTTGGACTAATGTAGTAAAATGTCTTGATGACACCTTCTTGACACCAAGAAGGTGTCAAGCTTCTTGGTTCTCCGTTTTGGACGGAAGTGATTTAAAGAGGCAGTCCAGTAGTTGGGGAAGGGTTGCAGTGAGCTCTGTGGCTGGGTTGCACTGACTCTTGGATATATGATAACCACATTATGATATTGTGTTATTGCAGGAATAAGACTGAGGAAAGAGTGTCAGAGACCAGTGACATTGCATTGAGCCCCAGATTACTCTCTGTGAAGTACCAGGTACATAAGCTGTTTACACTCAATCCAAAGCTTCAGTCCCAGTCTACAGACAACACGTGTCACAGATTCCCAGTTGGGTTAACTGCAGATTTCTACCTGCAGAGAATGCACTGGTTCAGTGGATAGCACAATCTCTCTCCCTCTCTCTCTCACTCTTTTAATCTCATTCTCAATCTTTCTCTCTCATGACAAAAGTTATGATTTTAAGCCAAACGACAGAGACTCAAAGTGCTGCTTTGTCATATAGTCAGTATTGAACAATGTTGCATGGTTGCAGTAGGGTCAGTACTGAGGGAGTGCCGCACTGTCAGAGGGTCAGCACTGAGGGAGTGCCGCACTGTCAGAGGGTCAGCACTGAGGGAGTGCCGCACTGTCAGAGGGTCAGTGCTGAGGGAGTGCCGCACTGTCAGAGGGTCAGTGCTGAGGGAGTGCCACACTGTCAGAGGGTCAGTGCTGAGGGAGTGCTGCACTGTCAGAGGGTCAGTGCTGAGGGAGTGCTGCACTGTCAGAGGGTCAGTACTGAGGGAGTGCTGCACTGTCAGAGGGTCAGTACTGAGGGAGTGACACACTGTCACAGGGTTAGTACTGAGGGAGTGCTGCACTGTCAGAGGGTCAGTACTGAGGGAGTGACACACTGTCACAGGGTTAGTACTGAGGGAGTGCCGCAGTGAGTGCTGACGGTCTATCTTTTGGCTGAGGCCTTAAACCATGGCCCTGTCTGTCCTCTGAAATGTGTGTAAATGATACGCCTGCAACTATTTTGGAGAAAAGAGTGTAAACAGCTTGGGTGTGGGGGGCTAATAAAGTTCTCCCCAGGGTCTTGTGGCCAATACTTACACCTTAACCAACATCACTTTAAAAATACAGTTTTTTTGCCTAACAGCTTGTCCCAGTGGGATCTTGTTGTGCACAAACATTTCCTGTTCACAGTAATGAACCTGCAAAGGATTCCATTTACTGAGAAACTCATTGGGCTTTCCTGTGATTGCCTTTCATGAGGCTCAAACCCAGGAGTTGAGGGGAAGCCATTGTTGAGAAATATGCTGCTGTTTGGGAAGTTGGACTCTTTTGACCCTGCAGTGGAGGACTGGGCCCAATATGTGGTAGGGATGAAGTATTTCTTCAGGGCAAATGACATAACCTCAGATGAAAAGCAAAGGATTATCCTGCTGACTGCGTATGGATGAGCAGCTTTCGCAATTATGCTCAGTTTAACTTTCCCAGAGGCACTGGACACAAAGTCCTTCCAAGAGTTGTCAAAGAATATTATGACCCGAAGACAACACCTTGTTGTCTTAGAGTCCTGTAGAGCCCCACCCGACACGACATTGTGATGGTTGCCAGTGTCACAGGATGCACAGAGAAAAAGCAAGTCTCCTAAACCAACTTGGCCGAAAAGAACACGTAGGCCGAGGGACAGGAGAATGCACAACCTGGAAGCTCCCACTACCTCTGACGAGAAACAGCTACAGTGAGTAGCGATGAAAATATCAGAACCCATCAAATTGTCAGTGAGACTAAATGGACATCGCATTTTATTGGAGGTTGATACAGACGTAGCCATATCGGTCATAGGGAGACAGTGTTTAACAAAATACACACTGGACTCCAATCCTTAGCCCTGACCAAAACTTTGGCAAGGCTGAGGACCTATATGGGGGAACCACTGAGAGTGATGGATACAACCCACGTGCCAGTTGCTTATGGGAAACAATTAGTTAGGCTCCCATTAATGGTAGTGGAACGTTTGGATCGAGCCTATTAGGGTGAAATTGGCAAAAAGAGATCCAGCTAGATTGGACAAATATCTTCCAGCTGGAAAATGGTCACCTGAGTCAGTACCTGAGCAAATATCCGGAGGTTTTTCAGGAAGGCCTCGGACAATCAAAGGAGTCGAAGCAAAATTGCACGTTGACCTGGAGGCTGTCCCAAAGTTTTACAAAGCCCGATTGGTACCATTTGCATTAAGGGGAAAGGTTGATGCAGAAATCAAAAGATTGCTGCATGAAGGAATAATAAAACCATTCCATTTTGTGGAATGCACGGCACCCATGGTTCCTGTCTTAAAGCCAGATGACTTGGTGTGCCTTTGCAGTGATTTCAAACAGATGATAAATCGTTACTGTCAGCTAGACAAATACCCAGTTCCAAGGATTGATGACCCGTACACAAAGTTGGCAGGAGGACTTCTATTCACAAAAGTGGATGTGAGGCACGCATACCCGCAACTGTGGCTGGACAAAGATTCACAAACATTCGCCACAATAAATACGGTGAAAGGCCTCTTCCAGTATAAAAGATTGCCTTTCAGGGTTTCATCAGCTTGTGCCATATTCCAAAGGACCATGGAAAGCATCCTACAGGGGTTACCACAGGTTGCAATTTACCTAGACGATGTCCTCATTACAGGTAAAACAAGAGCAGAACATCTGCAGAACTTGGAGAACATAAGAAATAGGAGCAGGAGTAGGCCAACTAGCCCTTCGAGCCTGCCCCGCCATTCAATAAGATCATGGCTGATCTGTCATGGCTCAGTTCCACATTCCCGCCCTCTCCCCATAACCCTTAATCCCCTCTCTTATCAAAAACCCATCAACCCGCGTCTTAAAAATATTTAGCGAGGTAGCCTCCACCACTTCAACGGGCAGAGAATTCCAGAGATTCACCACCCTTTGAGTGAAGAAGTTCCTCCTCAACTCTGTTCTAAACCGCCCCCCCCTTTATCTTGAGGCTGTGCCCCCTAGTCCTGCTATCCTTTCTGAGTGGGAAGAGTCTCTCCACTTCTATCCTATCCATCCCATTCATCATCTTATATGTCTCAATGAGATCTCCCCTCATTCTTCTAAACTCTAACGAGTACAAGCCTAATTTATTCAGCCTCTCCTCATAGCTCAACCCCCTCAACTCCGGCGTCAGCCTAGTAAACCTCCTCTGCACTCCCTCCAAGGCCAAAATATCCTTGCGTAAGTACGGCGCCCAAAACGGCACAGAGTACTCCAGCTGCAGCCTCACCAATGCCCTACAGAGCCGCAGCAAGACCTCCCTACTTTTATATTCAATCCCCCTCGCGATGAAGGCCAGCATCCCATTAGCCTTCCTGACCACCTGCTGCACCTGCAAGCTGGGTTTTTGCGACTCATGCACAAGGACCCCGAGGTCCCTCTGCACCGTCGCCTGCTGCAGTTTTTCTCCACGTAAGTAATAATCCTTCCTACCATTATTCCTACCAAAGTGGACCACCTCGCACTTGCCAACATTAAATTCCATTTGCCATTTCCTGGCCCATTCGCCCAGCCTATCTAGATCCTTCTGTAGACTCTCCCCACCCTCCGCACAATTTGCCTTTCCACCAATTTTGGTGTCATCAGCAAATTTCGACACCATACACTCGGTTCCCTCCTCCAGATCATCTATATAAATGGTAAATAGCTGAGGCCCCAGCACTGACCCCTGGGGCACTCCACTAGTCACCATCCGCCAATCCGAATAGCACCCATTGACCCCCACTCTCTGCCTCCTATTTGACAACCAGTCCTCTATCCACGCTAACACCCTACCCCCAACTCCATGCCCCCTGACCTTCTGCAATAACCTCTTGTGAGGTACCTTGTCAAACGCCTTCTGAAAATCAAGAAAGACCACATCCACTGGCTCTCCTCTATCCACCGCCCTAGACACATCCTCATAGCACTCCAGTAAATTTGTCAGACACGACTTCCCTTTAATGAAACCGTGCTGCGTCTGCTCTATCAAGCAGTTCCCCTCAAGATGCCTCGCTATTTCCTCCTTGATGACTGATTCTAACATTTTACCTACAACAGATGTTAAACTAACAGGCCTATAATTCCCCGCCTTTTGCCTGGCACCCTTCTTAAACAACGGTGTAACATTAGCCGTTTTCCAATCTTCCGGCACTTCCCCGGAATCCAGCGACGTCTGGGAAATAACCACCAAGGCATCCACTATCACCTCCGCCATTTCTTTCAGGACCCTCGGATGCATTCCATCCGGTCCTGGGGACTTGTCCACAATCAGCCCCTCCAGTTTGTCGAGCACCACCTCTCTAGTAACAGTAATGTCGTCAGACCCTCCAGTCCTACCACCTTTCCATCTCTAACATCCGGCAAATTGAAGTTCTCAGGAGATTTGCAGCAGTGGAAGTGCATTTGAAAAGGGAGAAATGCATTTTTTTAGCACCACAGTAGCCTACCAGGTACAAAGTGGATAAGTCAGCCCTATATCCTCTGGAGGATGGGGTGCAAGCAATAAAAGATGCCCTGGCTCCCACAACCATCCAGGAGTTACGTTCGTTTTAAAGAGTGGTAACATACAACAGGAAATCCGTACAGAATAGGACCTCCATTCTGGATCCCGTCCACCAGTTGCTAAAAAAAGAGACAACCTTGAGAATGTTCGGACCACCAAGGCAGGACCTTCAAGAAAATTAAACAGCAACTCACATCTAAAAATTGGTACATTATGACCCTGAGAGAATTGATATTCACCAATGACGCATCCCATGTGGAGTGGGCGCAGTCCTGGCATACAGGTGACAGAATGGACAGGGGTGGCCAATAGCGTATGTCTCCAGAACCCTGGCAATGGCAGAGTGAAGAAATGCCCAGATTGAAAAAGCAGGACTGGTGGTAATCTTTGCAGTTAAAAAATTTCACCAGTATTTATATGGGTGAAAATTTACGAAGCAGTGCTGCCGATAGTGTCAACCCGGATCCAGCGTTGGGCATTATTGCTAGCAGCATATCAGTATCGATTGGAGCACCGATCAGGGACTAAAGTGACAAAAGCTGATGCCTTAAGCCGGCTACCGTTACCAGACACCCCACTATTGGCGTCCAGAATGGAGGAGACCGTGATGACATTAAACTTTATGGATATCCTCCCAGTGGGTACACACAATATACGTCAATGGACACAGAAAAATCCTGTATTAGCGAAGATAAAGCACCTGATGCTAACAGGACACCTGGAAAGACCGGTCATCCACAGTTCCCCCCATACTGTAGCAGAAGGGAGCAGGTCATGGTGGAAGACTGGATACTGCTGTGGGGAGCACGGGTCATCGTCCCGAGACAGAGCCATTGGGACATACTGGCCGAATTACACCATGGGTGTCCTGGAGTATCAACAATGAAGGTGCTGGCCAGGAGATATGTCTGATGACCTGATCTGGATGCAGACAAAGCAAAACTGGTAGGACAGTGCCAGAAGTGCTACCGGCAGCCCCACTGCACCCATGGGACAGGCATACCATGATCACGACTCCATGTCAATTTCGCAGGCCCGTTTATGGGGTCCATGTTTCTGGTGATAATAGATGCCCATTCCAAGTGGTTAGAGGTCTGTTAACTAAACTCGGCAAATACCAGATTCCAGAGGTATTAGTTTCCAATAATGGTTCAGTGTTCACCAGCCTAGAGTCCACAAAATTTATGAAATCAAATGAGATCCAACACGTCAAATGGGCTAGTGGAGAGAGCAGTCCAGACATTAAAGGCCGGGTTGAAAAAAACAGCCAGCGGCCTCATTAGAGACAAAACTCTCAAGGTGGTTATTTGACTGTAGGACCACCACAGGAACTGTGCCAGCAGAGTTACTGATGGGCATTTGGTTCCGCACCAGATTGAGCCTGTTGTTGCCAAACCTGGGAGGAAAGATGGAATGACACCAGGAAGCCCAATGCAGGGCCATAACAACACTCGCCGAGAGAGACACTTTGAAGTGGGAGAGAGAGTTTGGGTCAGAAGTTATGCAAATGGACCTGCCTAAGTAACCGGATCAGTCGAGTATTCTATCGAGTACACGTAGGCGAGACAGTGGTAGGGAAACACCTGGACCAGGTCTGGGCCTCAAGCTCTCCAGCCATCTGCAGCCCCAGGGACAAAAAGTGTCTCCCTCTGCAGGCCAGTACCCTTGCACCCTTGATGGGGACCTCAGGGTCCAAAATGGGCATAGGGGACAAAGCTGCAGCCATTCCCCTACCACCTAACATGGATGAGGAACCAGACCTCTGGCGTTCATGGCGGAAGAGACGGGCGCCCAACCGTTAAACACCGCCGACATCAGAGGCTGAGTTGGAGGATCCTGAGCCGGCACTCAAGCGGAGGGATAGACCTTTGAGCAGAACAAACTGAGGGGATTCCTTGGACTTTGGTGGGGAGAAGTGTGATGACTTCAGCCAGGCTAATGAGGTTGGCTTGCCAGAATATGAACTACCTGATGTGTCCTAATTGACAGTTAAATCCGGGAGCCTCATGCTCCCTATTTTAAGCAGGTGTGTTAGATTCCCAGCTTGCATTCAGCAGTGAGCGACTGGAGAGCTGGCTGTGTACAGATGTATGGTGTGAATAAAGTAACTTAGAACCATAGAACACTACAGCACAGAAACAGGCCTTTTGGCCCTTCTTGGCTGTGCCAAACCATTTTTCTGCTAGTCCCACTGACCTGCACCTGGACTGTATCCCTCCACACCCTTCTCATCCATTTACTGTCCAAGTTTTTCTCAAATGTTAAAAGTGAGCCCACATTTACCACTTCATCTGGCAGCTTATTCCACATACTTACCACTCTCTGTGTGAAGCCCCCGCCTAATATTCCCTTTAAACATTTCCCCCTTCACCCTTAACCCATGTCCACTAGTTTTTTTCTTCCCTAGCCTCAGTGGAAAAAGCCTGCCTGCATTCACTCTATCTATACTCATCATAATTTTATAAATCCCTATCAAATCTCCCCTCATTCTGCTACGCTCCAGGGAATAAAGTCCTAACCTATTGAACCTTTCTCTGTAACTCAGTTTCTCAAGTCCCAGCAACATCCTTGTAAACCTTTTCCGCACTCTTCCAATCTTATTAATATCCTTCCTGTAATTAGGTAACCAAAACTGCACACAATACTCTAAATTTGGCCTCACCAATGTCTTATACAACCTCACCATAACATTCCAACTTTCATACTCAATACTTTTGATTTATAAAGGCCAGTGTTCCAAAAGTACTCTTTATGACCCTATCTACCTGTGACGCCACTTTTAGGGAATTATGTATCTGTATTCCCAGATCCCTCTGTTCTACTGCACTCTTCAGTGTCCTACCATTTACCATGTATGTTCTACCTTGGTTTGTCCTTCCAAAGTGCAATACCTCACACTTGTCTGCATTAAACTCCATCTGCCATTTTTCAGACCATTTTTCTAACTGGTCCAAATCCCTCTGCAAGCTTTGAAAATCTTTCTCACTGTCCACTACACCTCCAATCTTTGTATCATCAGCAAATTTGCTGATCCAATTTGCCACATTGTAATCCAGATCATTAATATAGATGACAAACAACAACGGACCCAACACTGATCCCTGTGGCACACCACTAGTCACAGGCCTCCACTCAGAGAAGCAATCCTCCACTGCTACTCGCTGCTTCTTCCATTGAGCCAATGTCTAATCCAATTTACTACCTCTCCATGTATACCTAGCAACTGAACCCTCCTAACTAACCTCCCATGAGGGACCTTGTCAAAGGCCTGACTAAAGTCCACATAGACAACATCCACTGCTTCCCTTCATCCACTTTCCTGGTAACTTCCTCAAAAAACTCCAATAGATTGGTTAAACATGACCTACCACGCACAAAGCCATGTTGACTTTCCCCAATAATTCCCTGTCCATCCAAGTATTTGTAGATCCTATCTCTTAGTACTACTTCCAATAATTTATCTACCACTGACGTCAAATTTACCATCTTATAATTTCCCAGATTACTTTTTGAGCCTTTTTTAAACAACAGAATAACATGAGCTATCCTCCAATCATCTGACTCCTCACCCGTGGATACCAACATTTTAAATATATCTGCCAGGATCCCTGCAATTTCAACATTAGCCTCCTTCAAGATCCGAGGGAATACCCTGTCCAGTCCTGGGGATTTATCTACTCTGATTTGCCTCACATCAGCAAGCACCTCCTCCCCATTAATCTGTATAGGTTCCATGACTTCCCTATTTGTTTGCCTTATTTTTGTAGACTCCATGCCAGTTTCCTTAGTAAATACAGATGCAAAAAACCCATTTAGTATCTCCCCCATTTCATTTGGTTCCATACAAAGCTGACCACTCTGATCTTCAAGAGGACCAATTTTATCCCTTACTATCCTTTTGCTCTTAATATATCTGTAGAAGCTGTTAGGATTATCCTTCACCTTGACTGCCAAAGCAACCTCATGTCTTCTTTTAGCCCTACTGATTTCCTTTTTAAGTAGTTTCTTGCACTTTTTATACTCCTCAAGTATCTTATTTGTTCCCTGTTGCCTATACATCTCTCTCTTCTCCTTTATCAGAGTTGCAATATCCCTCGAGAACCAAGGTTCCTTATTCTTATTCACTTTGCCTTTAATCCTGACAGGAACGTACAAGCTCTGCACTATCAAAATTTCTCCTTTGAAGGCCTCCCACGTACCAATCACTTACTTGTGATGGGACTTTCGTCTCCATGGAGTTATGACAGAAACACTGTGAAACACACAAGCAAATTGCCTCTATCTGCTCTGCATGTGCTGGTGGTGTTTCCGTGTTGGGTTCACAGCTTTCATAGATAGTCTCACTAATGGTAGGAAGGACTATTACTTATGGGGCGAAAAACTGCAGCAGGCGACGGTGCAGAGGGACCTCGGGGTCCTTGTGCATGAGTCGCAAAAACCCAGCTTGCAGGTGCAGCAGGTGGTCAGGAAGGCGAATGGGATGCTGGCCTTCATAGCGAGGGGGATTGAATATAAAAGTAGGGAGGTCTTGCTGCAGCTGTATAGGGCATTGGTGAGGCCACAGCTGGAGTACTGTGTGCAGTTTTGGGCGCCGCACCTGCGCAAAGATATTTTGGCCTTGGAGGGAGTGCAGAGGAGGTTTACTAGGCTGATACCGGAGTTGAGGGGGTTGAGCTATGAGGAGAGGCTGAATAAACTAGGCTTGTACTCATTAGAGTTTAGAAGAATGAGGGGAGATCTCATTGAGACATATAAGATGATGAATGGGATGGATAGGATAGAGGTGGAGAGACTTTTCCCGCTCAAAAAAGACAGTAGGACTAGGGGGCACAGCCTCAAGATAAAGGGGGGGGGGGGCGGTTTAGAACGGAGTTGAGGAGGAACTTCTTCACTCAAAGGGTGGTGAATCTCTGGAATTCTCTGCCCGTTGAAGTGGTGGAGGCTGCCTCGCTAAATATTTTTAAGATGCAGGTTGATGGGTTTTTGATAAGAGAGGGGATTAAGGGTTATGGGGAGAGGGCGGGAATGTAGAACTGATCCGCGACAGATCAGCCATGATCTTATTGAATGGCGGGGCAGGCTCGAAGGGCTAGATGGCCTACTCCTGCTCCTATTTCTTATGTTCTTATGTTCTTATGTTTCCATCGAAAATGAACTGGGCCCCACATGAAACATTGACACCAAAACCCTTTTGTTCCCTGTTCTTCTCAAACATCCATGATTTCAGCAGGAACTTGAAAGAGTTGCTGAGAGTGAGCTTAAATAATCAAATCATGGGATGTTATAAAGAGAGGCTATTCAGCCCATTCTGTCTACACTGGCAGTTTGACAGATCGGTCCAATTATTTATAATTCCCCACCAAAGCCATTCTTTCCACAAAAGCCTGGCTAATGTTCCCCAATCAAATATATATCCAATTACCCTTTAGAAAGTTCCAATTAAATCAGCTAGAGAGGTTCTTGATTAATAAGGAGATCAGGGGTTATGGGGCAAAGGGAGGAGCGTGGAGACGAGAAAAATATCAGCCATGATTGAATCACGGAGCAGACTCAGTGGGCCAAGTGGCCTAATTCTGCACCTGTGTCTTGTAGTCTTATAGCTTTCTCCGTTGTTTCCGGTGTTGGCGGAGTCAACTCTGCTGTCAGACAGGGAATCAGTGTGTAACAGTGAACACAGGGGTGATGGGTGAATGGGACTGGGTGTGAGTTTGTACACTGGGTCACTGCTGAATTGGTTCCCAATCAAAGCTCAGTAAAAATGATCTTTTATGTAGACCATTAACCATAAATCTGTTGGAGCTGATGATGATATTACCTTGGAGGAAGTAAGATTTCCCCATCATTGTCCACTTCCAGATATTTCACCAGCTTCTCACTCTCAAGATCTGAAAGAGAAAGGAGTTAATGAGACCTCACCTCTTGTCCGACAACTCTCGAGAGATCAGAACTGCTTTTAGACAATGTCTCCACAGACTGGTTGGATTCTGTGTGGGATGATTGCTGTTCTGCAGAGAGTTTAAAAGTTTTAAGAAAGAGAAACAATGAAGGCCTTGCATTTCTATAGCACCTTTCACCCACCTCAAGACATCCCAAAGCTCCTTGGCGGGATTTTACAGCTTCACTGAAGCGAGACCGGGAATTCCCACCCGAGGTCAACAGGCATTTCCGTTGTCTGCCCCTTGCCTGCTCTGATTTTATGGTGGGTGAGGTGGTAGAATTCTGGCGTGTGTTTCTATACTTCCCTCGTCCCTTGAACTAGAAAAATGTTCTGTACTGCAGACTTGAGCCTCACAGCCAGATCTCAATAATCAATAGAAATCTTTCAAAGGCATCAATATTGGAATCTGTTTTTATAAAGTCACAACATCAACAAAGGACAATGTTGGTCGTGGAAGTGAATTCCAGTCGTTCCGTTACTTACCCGGGACCTGTCCGAATGCTCGCCTGGGGAGTAACTGCTGACTCACTCAGCTTGGGCTGAATGTTCTCTTCCTGTACTGCTCTCTCTGTATTTAATTCGAAAGAGTTGATGTGTGAGTCCAAATGGGGATGGGGCCAATATGAAATATTGGCTGGTATTTTGAGTCGTTAACACTTTTTGTCCTGTCCCTGTGATCATATTCTGCTCAAAGAGGGACACTTTTTGATGAGGATTTTCATGAATGGGTCAGATATTTTGCACACACTCTCCTCTCTGAAGCAGTTTGAGACCCAACGCTAGAGATTTGTGTCCCAAAAGACAGATCAACACTCCTCAATAACATTACTGAAGGAACATGGCACTGTCGAAGGATCAGTACTGGGGGAGTGCCACACTGTCAGCGGGTCAGTCCTGAGGGAGTGCTGTCTGGTCAGAAGGTCAGTACTGAGGGTGATCCGCACTGTCAAAGTGTCAGTACTAAGGGAGAGCCACACAATCAGAGAATTTAATGAGGGAGTGCCGCACTGTTGGAGGGTCAGGACTTTGATTTGATTAAATTTAATTTATTATTGTCACAACTATTGGGATACAGTGAAAAGTATTGTGTCTTGCATGCTATACAAAGCATACTGTTCATAGAGTACATGGAGAGAAGGAAAAGAGAGGGTGCCGAATATAATGTTACAATAATAGCTAGGGTACAGAGAAAGATAAACTTAATATATCGTAGGTCCATTCAAAGGTCTGATGGCAGCAGGGAAGAAACTGTTTGTGAGTCAGTTGGTCCTTGATCTCAGACATTTTCCTGACGGAAGAAGGTGAAAGAGAGAATGTCCGGAATGTGTGGGATCCATGATTGTGCTGGCTGCTTTTCCGAGGCAGTGTAGATGTAGTCAATGGATGGGAGGCTTGTTTGCATGATGGATTGGGCTACATTCATGACCCGTGGTAGTTTCTTGCAGTCCTGGGCAGAGCAGGAGCCATGCCAAGCTGTGATACAACTAGAAAAAATGCTTTCTATGCACATTTGTAAACATTGGTGAGAACGGACATGCCAAATTTCCTTAGCCTCCTGAGAAAGTAGAGGCGTTGGTAGGCTTTCTTATTTCTCACTTGAGCGTGGGGGGACCAGGATAAATTGTTTGTGATTTCGGCATCTGGAAACTTGAAGCTTTCGACCATTTCCACTTCATTGTTGATGTCGACAGGGATACGTCCTCCATAATGCTTCCTGAAGTCGAAGACTATCTCCTTCCTTTTACTGACATTGAAGGAGAGATTATCATCATCACTCCAGTTCACCAGATTCTCTATCTCTTTCATGTACTCCATCTTGTCATTGTTTGAGTTCTGACCCACTGAGGTGGTGTCATCGGCAAACTTGGAAATGGAGTTGGAGCGGAAGTTGGTCACAATCAGGGAGTGCTGCACTTTCCAAGGGTCAGTGCTGAGGGAGTGCCACACTGCCAGAGGGTCAATGCTGAGGGAGTGCCACACTGTCAGAGGGTCAGTACTGAGGGAATGCCGCACTGTCGGAGACTCAGCACTGAGGCAGTGCTGCACTATCAAAGGGTTAGTACTGAGGGAATGCCACACTGTCAGAGGGTCCATACTGAGGGGTGCCACGGTGTGATAAGATCAGCACTGAAGGAGTGTTCCACTGTTAGAGGGTCAATACTGAGGGAATGCTGCACCGTTAGAGGGTCAGTACTGAGGGAGTGCCGCACTGTCAGAGAGTCAGGACTGAGGGAATGCCACACTGTCAGGTGGTCAGTGCTGAGGGAGTGCCGCACTGTCAGAGGGTCAGTACTGAGGGAGTGCCTCACTGTCAGAAAGTCAGGACTGAGGAAATGCTGTGCTCTCGGAGGGTCAGTACTGAGCGAGTGCCTCACTGTCGGTGGATCAGGAGTGAGGGAGTGTCTCACTGTGGGTGGATCAGGACTGAGGGAGTGCAGCACTGTCAGAGGGTCAGTACTGAGAGAGTGTCTCACTGTCGGTGGGTCAGTACTGAGGGAATGCTGCACTCACTTTTGGAGGGTCTGTTGTGAAAAAGCGTTGCACTAGCTTATAAACACTATAAAACTGCAAGATCGAACCAGATGCCAGTCATCATGTCCACAAGTAGAATATCTCCTCTTGTATCTGTGGCAAGGCTGTGATGATACAGCACCACCACAGCCAGGAGGGTGTAACTACAATCTGTCATGTTTTCATGGGAAATTTCTATTGTAACAGTGGACGCAGGAATTCATATTGATGGGGAAAATGTGACAACAGAAAGGAACAAATCTGAGCCAGAAATTTTCTTCAAAATAGAAAGTTTAATTTGTAAATATCTACAAAACAGCCTGAGCAATTTAATCACTTATGTTAATAAATGTAATATTGTTCATAACCCAAATGCTTTTTACAATCGAGCCTAGCATGGAAAAGGTGCAGCATTCAGAAAGCACATTCTGATCTGATTCCTAAGCTGAGCAACATCACATTTCTGTTCAGTACTATTCAACCATGTTGGCTGCACACAGTGAGACAATGCCTTGGTTATGATGTGTCCACACAGCAGGACTAGGGAGCGGCAGGAATAAGGAAAAGTTTCAACTTGCTGAGGAGAACAAGGAGAATCTCTGGTTTCAAGTTTCTCTCCGCTCATTAAGAAGCACACATGACGATGTTCCATTGCTCTCTGTCTGCTGATGACACTGTGCTTGTAAGTTGCTGTTTATGCTGATGGGAAGAATAAGCTTTTCAGAAATAGAGGGATTGAGGAGAAAAACAGCTGATTGTTTCTAAAGCTCTGGTTAGGCCACAACGAGAGTATTGTATTCAGATCTGGTCCCCACACTTTGAGAAGGATGGGAGGAACCTTGAGAGGGTGCGGAGAGAGATTTACCAAAATGGCTCCAGGGATGAGGGATTTTAGCTCTGAGGTTTGGGTTGGAGAAGCTGACCATTTGTGTTTGGGCTGAATGTCCCCTTCCTGTGCTGCTCCTTCTGTGTGTTTAATTAGAAAGGGTTGATGTGTCAAAATGGGGAAGTTGGATCAAAGTGAGAAAACCGCATGTTGCCTTGTCATTTCAGCAAACTCTGAGGCTTTTTAAAAATAGGACATAACAAGAACAGGAGATGACCATTCAGCTCCTCAAGCCTTCTCCACCATTCAATACTATTAGATCTAATCTGATGATGTCCTTAACTCCAGCTTTATGCAATCCCACCAACCCCCTTCACCCCCTAAAATCTTGATTCCCTAAACCCTAAAGACTAACTCCACTGCTGTCTGGGGGAATGAATTCTGCAGACTAATGACTGTCCAAGAGAAGGAATTCCTCCTCATCTCCATCTGTGATGGGAGACCCCTCATTCAGAATCTGTGTTCCTCTTGTTCTAATATTTACCATAATAGGAAACACCCTCTCAATCCCATCCTGTCAAGTTTCCCGGAGGATCTTGTATGTTTTGATACCCATCACCTCTTATTCTCCTAAACTCCGTTGGATGTGGGCCCAAATCTGCTCAACCTTTCTACACAAGACTAACCCCCTTCATCCCAGGAATTAGTCCAGTGAACCTCTGAAATGCACCCAATGTAAATATATCCCTTCTTAAATAAGTAAGCAAAGAGAACAAGACTGTACATAGTACTCCAGGTGCAGTCTCACAATGCCCTGTACAGTTATAACAAAACTCTCTGATTTGTATACCCCATGTCCACAAGAAACTGTCCTGAATACAGCCTATGAACCCACGCTGAAATTTATCTTTGCCAGTTTGATTTGTCCAATCAATATGAGGATTAATCTTTCCCACTATTATGAAAGTAGCTTTCTCAGAAATGTCATATATTGATTTAGATTTTGCACCCCCACCCCCCCATAGAATCCTGACTGTGCAGAGTGAGGTCATTCAACTTAGTCTGCACTGACTCTCCGACGTACATTTTACCCAGGACCAGGCCCCCACGCCCGATCTCTATAACCTCGCATATTTACATGGCTAATCCACCTAAAAGTCACAGCTTGTGGTGGCATAAATATTGTACTGTTAGGTGGCAGGCAATTGGTGCACAGCGAGATCCCACAAACAGTCATGAGATACTGGCCCAGATAGAACCATGGAATCCCTGCAGTGCAGAAAGAGGCCATCCAGCCCATCGAACCTTCACCAATTGTCTAAAAGAGCATCCCACCCAGCCCAAACCTTGCTAATTCCTTGCAACCCTGCGCATTTATCATGGCAAATCCTCCTGAACGGCACATCTTTTGATACAAAGGGGCAATTTAGCATGGCCAATCCATCCAACCTGCACATCTTTAGAGACTAAGGGAGAATTTAGTGTGGTCGATCCACCAAACTGCACATCTTTGAACTGTGGGAGACAACCGGAGCCCATGGAGAAAACCCATGCAGAAAAGCCATGCAGGTGAGAACATGCGAACTCCACACAGACTGTCAGCCAAGACCGAAATTGAACTTGCCATTGTGAGGCAGCAGTGCTCAGCACCGTGCCACCATGCTTCCTTTTATCTTTTTTCTCAGTGATATTCATTTGGTCACAGGGCATTGGGGTGAACTCCCCGACCCCCACTACCCCCACTCTGCTTCCAGATTGTGCCTGTAGCATCTTTGACATCCATCTGGAGTGTCCGCTCTGCGCATGTTCCAGGATCATGAGGTTTAAGACCCAACATTGGTTTCACTCTGACTCTATCCAGTCAGACAGAGGGACTGATTCTGCGTACTCCCAGGCTCTGTCTTAAAGTTACAGGGGGCAATTCTGCCATCCACTGCACTAATGTTTTACCGCGGCAGGCTGGGAGAATCCCACGGCAGGTGATTCATGGGGTTCATGCCCTGCCAGCGTCTCCCAGCGCCGGATTTCTGGCGGCATCTTCTCCACATCAGAAATCAGCAAGCAGGCGCAAAGACTATTTAAATGGTCATTTGAATATAATTTAAATGAGATTAGTGGGCCGGTTCTGAAGTGTCTTGGCCTGCTCCCCCCCTCCCACCAGAGTGGTTCACTCCAACGGGGGTAACACAAGCTCTCCATAAACCAGGAATTCGCGACTCGAGCCTGCTGGAGTGAACAGGGGCAATTGGAGACCCCCAGAGGGCCAGGCAGCGGGGGGTTGCTCCCTGTGCATTGGCACCCTGGCAGCGCCAGCCTGTGCCCTATGGCACTGTCCAAGGAGCAAAGTGCCAATGCCCAGGGAGCACCTTGGCACTGCCCATCAGGAGTTAGCCAGGAAGGGGGATGTGGTCTGCCTGCTTGTGGCAGGGTGCAGGCTAAGGGGTGTGGGGATTGGTCGGCACTGCGGGATGGGGTTACTGTTGGGGGGGAAATCTGTGGGCGGGTTGGGCTCAGGAATGGTCATGAGGGCCAGCGATCAAGCCATGGTGGGGTGGGGGGGATAGTAGTCATGATGTGGGTATGCCGGCGTTGGACTGGCGTAAACACAGTAAAAAGTCTGACAACACCAGGTTTTAGTCCAACCTATTTATTTGATAATATTCTCACTAGCTTTCGAGGGGACAGCCTCTTCGTCAGGTGAATGGAGAGTTCTGGCCTCTGAGGCCAGAACTCTCCATTCACCTGACGAAGAGGCTGTCCCCTCGAAAGCTAGTGAGAATATTATCAAATAAATAGGTTGGACTAAAACCTGGTGTTGTCAGACTTTTTACGGGGTGGGGGGGGGCAGAGAGCTGGCATTGCAGAGGTCGTGAGGCTGGCCAGTGATCAAACTGGCCAGCAATCGGGAGGCCGTCAGTTGTGTGTGTGGGGTGGCGGGTGGGGGGGGTGATGGGGATTTGGGGGGGGGGGGCGGGGGGGTGATGGGGATTTGGGGGGGGTGCGGGGGGGACACTGCTCATATGTCGATCTCAGCACTGACAGATTGGCACATGCACAGTGGCCCGCTCAGCGTGCTAATTTCAGCCTCTCCAGAAATGTAATGATATTCACTTTGGTGACCACTGCAGTGCACAGAGTGTGGGAGATTCTTCTCTTAAATCCCACTGGAAAAAAACAGCGTGAATTACTCCAGTTTTCAGGTGAATTCAACACAGAGAATTTTTTGGGGAGAATTCCGTCCCTTGCTCCTTCTTGGCATGAGAGGAATGGTGGGTTGGAAAACGCTTTCGCCAAATTTCTTGTGAGCAATATGGCAAACGCAGCCAATAAAACCACTCGGATTACCAACTTTATAAACATGGACAAAATGCCAGCTGATGAGTTACTAATATTTTAAACACAGATGAAATGTACCTCTGGAGTGGGATTTTCCGGCCACTCTCGTCCAAAACCAGAAAATCATGTCCGAGGTCAGTGGACCTTTCCGTAGTCCGTCCCTTGCCTGCTCCGATTCCCATGGCGGGCAGAATGGGAAAATTTGCTTCCCAGTCTTTGAGACGCGTAATGTTGATGCTAGAACATCACCACTGGCAGGAGGATGTAATTACAGTATGACATGTTTACATGGGAATTTTACATTACAAATGAAGACACAGGAATTTAAATAATAGTAAAGAACATAAGAACATAAGAAATAGGAGCAGGAGTAGGCCATCTAGCCCTTCGAGCCTGCCCTGCCATTCAATAAGATCATGGCTGATCTGTCGTGGCTCAGTTCCACATTCCCGCCCTCTCCCCATAACCCTTAATCCCCTCTCTCATCAAAAACCCATCAACCCGCGTCTTAAAAATATTTAGCGAGGCAGCCTCCACCACTTCAATGGGCAGAGAATTCCAGAGGTTCACCACCCTTTGAGTGAAGAAGTTCTTCCTCAACTCCGTTCTAAACCGCCCCCCCTTTATCTTGAGGCTGTGCCCCCTAGTCCTACTGTCCTTTCTGAGTGGGAAGAGCCTCTCCACCTCTATCCTATCCATCCCATTCATCATCTTATACGTCTCAATGAGATCTCCCCTCATTCTTCTAAACTCTAACGAGTACAAGCCTAGTTTATTCAGCCTCTCCTCATAGCTCAACCCCCTCAACTCCGGCATCAGCCTAGTAAACCTCCTCTGCACTCCCTCCAAGGCCAAAATATCCTTGCGTAAGTACGGCGCCCAAAACTGCACACAGTACTCCAGCTGCGGCCTCACCAATGCCCTATACAGCCGCAGCAAGACCTCCCTACTTTTATAGTCAATCCCCCTCGCTATGAAGGCCAGCATCCCATTAGCCTTCCTGACCACCTGCTGCACCTGCAAGCTGGGTTTTTGCGACTCATGCACAAGGACCCCGAGGTCCCTCTGCACTGTCGCCTGCTGCAGTTTTTCGCCACGTAAGTAATAATCCTTCCTACCATTATTCCTACCAAAGTGGACCACCTCGCACTTGCCAACATTAAATTCCATTTGCCAGTTCCTGGCCCATTCGCCCAGCCTATCTAGATCCTTCTGCAGACTCTCCACACCCTCCGCGCAATTTGCCGTTCCACCAATCTTGGTGTCATCAGCAAATTTCGACACCATACACTCAGTTCCCTCCTCCAGATCATCTATATAAATGGTAAATAGCTGAGGCCCCAGCACCGACCCCTGGGGCACTCCACTGGTCACCAACTGCCAATCCGAATAGCACCCATTGACCCCCACTCTCTGCCTCCTATTTGACAACCAACCCTCTATCCACGCTAACACCCTACCCCCAACTCCATGCTCCCTGACCTTCTGCAATAACCTCTTGTGAGGCACCTTGTCAAACGCCTTCTGAAAATCAAGAAAGACCACATCCACCGGCTCTCCTCTATCCACCGCCCTAGACACATCCTCATAGAACTCCAGTAAATTCCTCAGACACGACTTCACCTTAACGAAACCATGCTGCGTCTGCTCTATCAAACAATTCTCCTCAAGATGCCTCGCTATTTCCTCCTTGATGACGGATTCTAACATTTTACCCACAACAGATGTTAAACTAACTGGCCTATAATTCCACCTTCTGCCTGGCACCCTTCTTAAACAACGGCGTAACATTAGCCGTTTTCCAATCTTCCGGCACTTCCCTGGAATCCAGCGACGTTTGGAAAATAACCACCAAGGCATCCAGTATCACATCCGCCATTTCTTTCAGAACCCTTGGATGCATTCCATCCGGTCCTGGGGATTTGTCCACAATCAGTCCCTCCAGTCTGTCGAGCACCGCCTCTCTAGTAACAACAATGTCATTGAGACCCTCCAGTCCTACCACCTTTCCATCGCTAACACCCGGCAAATTATTCACGTCCTCCTCCGTGAAGACCGACACAAAAAAGTTATTCAAGACCTCAGCCATTTCCCCATCCCCTACCACTAAGTCCCCCCTCTCATCCTCTAAGGATCCAACGTTCACCCTAGCCAGCCTCTTCCTTTTTATATATTTATAAAAACTCTTGCTATCCTTTTTTATATTAAGCGCTAGCCCAGCTTCATAGTTTCTCCTACCCTTCTTCATCAACTTCTTTGTCAATCTTTGTTGACATTTAAACCTCTCCCAATCCTCTTCTCGCCCACTACTCTTAGCTACTCTGAACGCCTCCGCTTTTAATTTAACACTTTCCTTCACCTCCTTCGTTATCCACGGCTTATTACCTCTCCTCCTACGGTCCTTTTTGACCATCGGAATAAATTTCTGCTGAGCACCAAGAAAGATCTCCTTAAAGATCCTCCACTGCTCCTCAGCAGACCTACCTTCCAACGCGCTCCCCCAGTCCACATTCGCCAATTCTTCTCTCATCCTACCGTACTCCCCTCTGTTCAAACAAAGGACGCGTGTCCGGGAACCCACTTTCTCCTCCTCCATCTGCACCAGAAACTCCACCATACAATGATCACTCTCCCCAAGAGGATCCTTTACCACAAGGTCCCTAATTCTACCTTGTGGCAACAGGAAATGATGCTTTGGAGATAGGAAACACTCACCAGAGTATGATATTTAGTTTTAGAAAGCGTACAGAACCATCTGAGCATTTTAACTATCTGTATTAATAGGTGAAAAATTATATAGAATTTTCTTGCAGCTTCTTGCAGTCTTTGAAATCATAAAAATAGTTGCAGAATTCAGAAAGCATGTTCAGGACTGTTCAAAATTTCAGCAACATTATATTTTTGTTCATTACTATTCCACCCTATTGGTTTCACACACCCACAGTCCCTCTCCCCACTTGACACTCAGTTTCACTGAAATCTGAGCTGTGCGTATTCCGTGACCTCGCTCCTGTGCACAGTCCCATCACCATTGGGCAGTACCAAGAAGTTGATGTTGGCATAGAGAAGGTTGTCAGGTCTGTTGGTGTGTCCATGGTTAAGTACATGAAAGCAGTTGCAGCAACTCTCATTCCAAGCACTACGGGAGAAGGAAGGTCAAAGGGAGATAGTTAAAATGTCCAAAAACTTCCACCATTTAAAATGAATTGTATCTGACCTACTATCTGAATTCAAATGTTTAAACCATACAGAGTTGTGGTTCCTTAATTCTGTTTTACCTGAACCAGAAAATCAAGCCACAAAATTAGGAATGAAAGTTTATACAGGCTGAAAACATCAGGAGCTAAAAGATTTCTAAAAGAAATGGACTACATTGTAAGACCCATTCATTTCAGGTTAAAATTCTAATTTTATCGGCTAGATTCCCTGTCACTTCAACAGCAGCCTATGGAATCCATCGACTACTTTATCGGCAGATGTAGAGAAAAGGGTACATACAGTGTCTTTCCAAAGGTAGACAGACAGAATTGTTGAGTTGCTAATCGTATGTACTCCCATGCAAGTGTCCCAGAAAGATCTGCTAGACAAGTCCAAAACATATAGCATCGAAGAGCTACTCAAGGATAGACGAATGAGTGAAGAGATATATACGGAACAAGAAAGCTTACAGATCTGGAGTACACCTCTAATTGTTGACACACTCCCTCAAACACCAAACCTAGCAAGACATGTGGAAGATGTCTTTGCAGTGCAACAAGTAAGTGCCCAGCTTTCTATCAATTCTGCAAGGCAGAAAAGACCATTATCAGCAACTGGAGCAAAGACTGACACAGCTAAAAAGAGCCATGCGCTGATCCAAACAGAATGGGGGCTTCAATCAATAAGAATAACCTTCCACTATCCAATCAGAAGCATACACACAGGGTGATTGACAAACCCGAAAATGATGATGAGGTGCACAATGTGGCAAAAGGTGGCAAACACATTTCACACCATCAGTCTCGCGGAAAACGGAGATGCATTGTCCAAAGAGTTTCTCAACAATCAGACCATCTGCACTTAGAAAGTTGGTAATTACTCATTATTGGCCAAGATTGACACAGGGTTAAATGTTTACGTAACTCCCACCCCACTCTGTAAGTTTTAACATGCATGTATCCGCAAATACAGACAGTCATGTCAAAACCTGCTGCTGTGAGACTTCCAGTGTACAACTGTTCATTAGTCCTATGTGCAAGATCCATAGTACAATTAAACCTCCTGCATGTCACAGGTTTTCTACATCGTGGAAATTAAAGGCTTGGCAATCGCAGGTCTACCACTACATTGTGACCTCACTCTAGTGACAATTCATTGAATCAGTTAGACATCACAAGGTAGATCAGCCTCAGAAACGACTCCTGTCCCTTCACCCAACATCAAAATATCCATAGTGTTTCAACATAATTGGAGATTTCGAAGGAACTGCAACATTACACTTGCAAGAAAATGCAAGTCCACCAATTAATGCAGCACGTAATTGCTGCGTCTACACACGAAAAAGAATGGACATTGAATGAGACAAATGAGAGAAATATGGGATCAATCAAAGTCTCCAAGACAACACAAACTGGTGCAGCTCAAAAACTTGTCATAAAGGAGGACAAGTCATTAATTCACAGCCTTTAAATGCAGCTTTATAACATTGTCCTGACAAGATCTCCACAATTAAAGCATTAACTCTAATATTTGAGGGTTCAAAATTCTTCTCAACTCTTGATGCCAAGCATGGTTACTGATCAGTCCATCTCGTAGAAACGTCCCACATTTAGAATATACCGTTTTCAACGGTTTATTTTGAGGCTGTCTTTTAACCAGGATATATTTCAAGCTCAGGTGAACCACATTATCTACCCTGTACCAAAATACATCTGTGTGCCCATGACATAGCTGGTGTGGGAAAAATGAAGCAAGAACATGACCACAATCTGTATTTATCTGCGTAAGGATGCATTAATGAAGAATTGGTGATCAGCAGTCTGAAATATAACATCAATGTACAGCAGGACAATTTCTTCAGTTCTATTCATTCCAGTGTTGACATAATCCCAATCCAAGCAAAAGAGAGGATATTAAAGACATGCTCAAGACATTCCCAATTTTGCTTAAAATATCATCTTTGCTAAGATAATTATTGAGAAACAATGTGTCTTTCCTGTCACATGAAGGCTACCGGTACCTCACTAGGCATCTACCAGAGAGTTATTGTTAAAGACAGCCCAGTCACCATACAGAAATATTTGTGGCCTGATATTCTTCAACATAATCACTCATGCATGGACTTAGAGTAGATATACAAGAGACTGTCAATTGACCAGGCATGAACAATGACATCGAGGTCATCATGAAGTGTGGGGGAGCATGTCAAGCGCCTATGTCAAGTCAGCACAAAAAAACCAGAGTATGCAGAAGGATCCTGCCCGTCATTGGTCCAAAATCCCTTCTGAACTCTTTCATGTCCATGGCACTGAATTCATTTTAATTGTTTCCTACTTTACCAACAACCCCATTATTCAACAATTGCACAATTCATCAAGAACAAGTGTCGTGGATTCTCTGGGTGGTATTTTCAGTTAATTTGGTGTATCTGGAGAGATTGTTTCAGAAAAGAGGACACAATTTATTAGTAAGGTGTTTCAGGATCTGCGTGAGAAGTGGACTATCGATCATACTACTACTTCTCCTTCTTAGCCTTCATATAATGACCTAGCTGAATTAATAATTTGCATGGTGATATCTAATTCTCAAATGTAGAAAAATCAATATCTTCATATTATAATCAACAAAAAAATGCTGGAAAATCTCAGCAGATCTGACAGCATTTGTGGAGAGAGAGTAGAGCCAACGTTTCGAGTCCGGATGACCCTTCATCAGTGCTGAGAGGAAAAAGAGTGAGCAGAGATTTGTACTATGAGGGTAGGGAGGGAGTAGGAACGTATGAATAGCAAAACAAAGGCACAGCTTGGTAAAGGACAGCCTGAAGCAGTTGGCTTGAAGAAGTGGGGGCGGTGGGGGGGGGGGGGTGGTGCGAGTGGAAAGGAGAACAGTAAAATGGGGAATTGATGAAGCAGTACCTTTGTTTTGCATTCTGATCACTTAATGGACACTTTTAACACTCCCTTAGCCTTCTGCATGCTCATTGGCATTCCCTTTGCCCAATTCCATCACCCCGCCCCACCCTCATAGTATAAATCTCTGCTCACTTTCTTTCTCTCAGCTCTGACAAAGGGTCATCCAGACTCGAAACGTTGGTTCCATGCTCTCTCCATAGATGCTGTCAGACCTGCTGAGATTTTCCACATTTTCTGTTTTTCTTTCAGATTCCAGCATTTGCATTATTTTGTTTTTATCTACATATTATAATGTTACGTCTGAGAACACCTTTAAGTGCAACGATTCCACCACTGGTAGACAGGTGTGTACAAATTTACTGGTCGTTGCCAATACTAATATTATTCTACTGTTTCAGAAGCTAGAGAACAGTTTTTGAAACTGTAAGAGAAGATGAACAATGTGCACAATAAAAATGTAGGTATAGAATTGCCAGGCTTTACAGATCACGTCCAGGGTCACACAGAAGGTTTGAGGCAAAGTCGAGATGTCAACGATTTGTTCAGATCCAAGATCCTCAAAAATCATTACAAGCAAAAGCACAATGGGGAGGACCAATCAGATCCATTCCTGTTCCTCACCACTGTGGAATTCTATTACATCCAGGGTGAGATCTCAAATGCACTCAGGAAGAATATCCAGGTGCGACAGGATGTAGTGATGAATGTTGTGCTGGTATAGACAACAATCATTCATTGAGGACTGTGCTGACATGTTGTGGGCTCATTTGTGAGGACTGATATCCAAGAATGAGGATCTCCAGATCACTGCGCGTGATTAAAGAATTCCCCAAACAAGATTCCCATTGCAAAACCTGGGTGACCAAAGGTTTACTTTTACAGTTTAGAGTCTCATAGATTCATTATTTATATGAACTGCAATGGTGGCTAAACATGAATGTGTATTAATAATCTTTGAAAAGAAAGGGGAAATTTGCCTTTAAGGGATATCAGCACAAAACCACTGAAATATGTCATCTGACCCAATCTTATTTGAACTTTTGATTTGAACAGAACACACACACACACACACACACACACACACTGTCACACTTCTAACGCAGTCACACAGTCACACATACTCACTCAGTCACACACACACACACACACACACACACAGTCACATATATACACCCACACACACACAGTCACACCCACATACTCACACACACTCACTCTCTTTCACACACACACACACAAACACACACACTCTCACACTTCTAACACAGTCACACACACTCACACTCTCACACAGTCACACACATTCACACAGTCACACACAGACTCACACACATACACACACACCCCTCTGTCAGCTTCAGGCTTTACCACGATGTATAACTGTCCTTATGCGCATTGTGTGAAGAATGAATCCACACATGGCTACCCAATCATCTACAAGTGAGAGGTGCCTCGGGCCTTGCTCAGTAAATAAGCCGAAGATATTTCTTCTTGCCCCCATGTCTTCCTGCCATCTCCCACTCTGCCTTGGCCTTACTCTCCCCCGTTATCGCTGCAATTTTTCCCATTCAAATATGTGTCCAGTTGCTCCTGTTGAAAGTTCCTATTGAATCTGCTTCCACCAATCTTTCAGGCAGCATCTTCTGGATCACAACTTATTAATCTTCACCTGGATATAGGATAATGAAAGACACACCCTGAATCATAAGGGACAAAGAAACCATTTGTGGGAGGGGACCGATGCTGCTTAATCCAAGAGACAGAATTACTGACTTAAGGAAAGATTGCAGTAAATATTTAGAAAAATATCAAGTTAAATGTTCTCACTTACTTCCTTGTAAACATGCAGACAAAAATTCCAGGCAGGAAAATGCCTAACATGATTCCAACTGTGAGTAATCCTGCTGTCCATTTACTAGAGTTTCTCTCTGTAGAAACAGATATTAATTACTGTATTACAGTTTTAGGAAGATTCTCCGATGTATCTCAAGAAGCGATACACTCACTCAATTTTTAAATACGCATTCTCGGGCAATATCAACATTTATTCTCGATTTATTCCCCTGGAGAAGATGGAGGGGTGGCGGGGAGAGGGGAGAGATTCTTCCTTCTGAACCACTGGTTTGACACAAACTGAGAGACCAGTTCAGAGGGCAGCTAAGAATTAACCACATTGGTGTTTGAGGCTGGAGTCAACTATTCACCCTCAGACCCATTAAAATTGCCAGGTTTCCTTCCCAAAGAGTTATTGGTGACCCACCTTGTATGTGTAATCTCTATATATAGATCAACCAAATTCAATGATATAATGGATTTTCAGATCACTATGATACTGTTGTTTGAGATCTTGCTGTGCATAATTTGATGGCCATGTTTCCATATTATAACATGATAATGATTCAAATGTATTTCATGGCGATAAAGTGTTTCAGGATGATCTCATCGCCATATGAATACAACTTCTCCTTTCCAATGTAAAATTTATGCAAAAAATATTGAGTGTGCATATATGTGAGAGAGATGTTGAAGTCTGTACACTCACGTTCCAAAGCGATGGTGATGGACCCTTCCACTGCTCCATGTTCATTCTCTGCCACACACTGATAGTCTCCAGTGGCCCTGGATGTAACGCGAGGAATCACCAACCACAGCTCATTGTTGGATCTTGTTCTGTTCATTGTGACATTAAGATGTCTCCAGGTCAGGTTAGAAGCTGGGAAGCTCTCGACAGAGCAGATTATCACTGTCAAATTCCCCTCAGTTATATTGATCCATGAAGCATCAAACGTATCAAAATAAGTCATTGAAAGGTTCTGTGGTGCATCTAAAAACAAAGATAAGTTAACTTACATGGACTGTGAACTCCCCACTTATCTGACGAAGGAGCAGCGCTCCGAAAGCCACTGGCGTTTGCTACCAAACAAACCTGTTGGACTTTATTCTGGCGTTGTGAGACTTCTTACTGTCTTTACCCCAGTCCAATGCCACATAATGACTAGAATTGTTACACTGCCAGAGAGTCAGAACTGAGGGAGTGCCGTACTGTCAAAGGGTCAGTACTGAAGAAGTGCCACACTGTCAGAGGGTCGGTACTGAAGAAGTGCTTTACTGTCAGAGAGTCAGTACTGAGGGAGTGCTTTACTGTTGGTGGGTCAATCCTGAGGGAGTGCTTTACTGTTAGAGGGTCAGTGCTGAGGGAGTGCTGCACTACCAAAGGGTCAGTATTGAGGGGGTACTCCTCTGTCAGAGGGTCAGTTCTGAGGAGTTGCTACACTGTCAGAGGGTCAGTACTGAGGGAATGCCACACTGTTAGAGGGTCAGTACTGAGGGAGTGCTGCACTGTCAGAGGTGTCATCTTTCATATGACATTCAAAACCTTGCCCGTCTCCCCTCTGAGGTGGATATAACTTGTCCCAAGACATGATATGATGGAGTGCTCTCACACTGTTGCTATTGAAAGACAGACACGCCAGCCCAAACCACAGTGCTGTTAGTGGGATCTCACTGTCAGAATGGAAACTATTACATTTCATGTAGAATGAATTATATCTGTACTTACATTGCACAGTCAGTACAAGGATCCGCTCTGATGAAACAGATGGATATCTCACTCTACAGGTGAGATTTTGTCCGTGGTGTTTGAGTGATGGGATTAGGGTCAGAACGGAAGTGTAGGTCAGAGTGATACCAAGCTGAGTTACAGTGTTTGAGACTGATCCAGTTACGTCAGTGGGAGTGTCCCAGGTTAAGACAGGTGCTGTTCCATTGCATGTTGTGTTGAAGGTGCAGATTATGTTCACACACTTTCCTGCAATAATTTCAGCAGGGAATATTGTGGGTTTATCTGTGAAATATAACATGAAGCATCAGTTCAAATAGAAATCACAGTCCCACAAGAGAAAGCACTGTTACAAGGATGAAATCAGAACTGAGATTACAATGATCATTAAAGAATTTCCTATTTTTAGGCTTGTTGAACCTCTGTCAGGCAGCTTAATACACTTTCACACAGTGACCCTTGGGTAAAGGTGGAGGAACAGCTTACAGCTCATGGAGAATAGGTTCATCACTTTGTTCAAAATTAAATCCTGTTTGCAATAGGGCAGAAACAATTTGAAATTATCTCTGAACCAACAGCTAAAACTGAAGAAGAATTCTATTGGAGTGGAAATGGTAATTCTCTTTCCCTCTACGCAGATGCTGCCAGCCCTGCTGAGGTTTTCCAGCATTTTCTGTTTTTATTTCAAGTATCCTGCATTTGCAGTAATTTGTTTTTATTGGAATCAGATACGGTCATAAAAAAATAGGAACAGCAGTGGGCTGCTTGGCCCCTGGAGCCTGTGCTGCCATTCGATAGGATCAGCGCTGATCCAACATTCCTCACATCTACTTTCCTGTCCTTTCCCTGTAACCCTTGATTTCTTTATTGATTAAAAATCTATCTCATCCTTAAGTATACACAAGGGCTCTGCCTCCACAGCTCTCTGTGGCAGTGAGTTCCAACAACTCACTAACCTCTGAGAGAAGAAACTCATCCTCATCTCAATCTTAAATTGGTGCCCCGAAATTCTGAGACTCCACCCTGTGATCCTAGACTCTGCGTGAGGCGAAATATCCTCTCAACATTTACCCTGTAAAAAACCTTAAGAATCCTAAATGTTTCAATGAGATCGCCTCTCATTCTTCTAAATTCCAATGAATGGAGTCCCAACCTATTTAAACTTTCCTCATAAGACAATCCCTCCATACCAGGGATCATCCCCATGAACCTTCTCCAAACTGCCTTCAATGAAATATATCTTTCCTGAAATAAGAGGAGTAGAACTGCTCCCGCTCCTCCAGATGTGGTCTCACCAGTACCTTCCACAGGCACAGCAAGACTTCCTTATTGTTAAATTCTGTTTCGTGCACAAGTACCCTCAAGTCCCTTTGTGTTCCAGCTTTCTGCAGTTTTTCCTCTATTTAAATAATGCTCATTTCTTTTGTTCTCCCTTCCAAAATGAACAGCTTCACATTTTCCCACATTATACTCCATTTGCCAACTTTCTGCCAGGTAGTTAATCTATCAACATCTCTTTGTGAACTGTTTGTATCTCTCTTGCTCAGGTTATTAATCAGGTTATTGATCACATTGCTGGCTGTGGAAGCTTGCTGTGCAGAAATTACTCACTAATAAATCAAATCTGGAATTCAGCAGGGTCTCATTTACCATACAGTGTTCAGAATGTGAAATTCAGGAATTAGTTCATTGTTTGTGAATCAGTTTGGGATTCCTGAGGTGGTGACAGGCACAAGAGAAATGTGAGTCTTTCTTGTGTTGATATGTCAGACTATTAAACAGGTTGAGAGAGATCAATGGGATTGGATAACCTGCTAACATTGGACACAGTCAGTACATTTAATCATTGATGTTAAAGTGAGTATTAGAGGTTTATTTAGGACAGAACTGAAAGCTCGCAGCAGGTTATTGATAATCAGACAATGTGTTATAATAAGTTGTGTTTTGTGTTAATTTGTAAACGTCACAGCTTGTGCTATTTCCCACTGAGTATTGAATGTGAATTATTGAGTAATTACAACACAGCACTTACCAGAAACATGAAGCCAAGTTGTGGGTTGGTAGGTGTAACTGTTCTTGTTGTCAAATTCTACTCTGAAATAATAAGGTCCAGCATCTTCGCGTCTGATGTTGTTTATAGTCAGGGAACAGTCGCCATCTTTCAGGTCTCCAGACAGCCGGGTCCGATTGCGGAACCGTGGCATCTCGCCATTGTGATCCTTGGAGTGAAAGGCGATAAATGATGATGACTGTTTCTTATTAAACCAGATTCCGACTCGCGGCTGATTTCCCAGACATGATGGATAACTGTACTGACATGGAATCTGTACACACGAACCTTCCTGCGCTGTCACCTCTCGTGGAGTGTCGACTTTCCACTCCTGTGAAGGTTCAGCTGGGGAGAGAAGTATCAATATTTAACACTGGATGGTTTGTGGATGCCCTACACTTGATATCCACCCTCTCCGTCACTGGCACACGGTGGCTGCAGTGTGGACCACCTACAGGACGTAGAAAACTCACGAGTGTTACATCAACAGCACCTCCCTCCCCTGTTACCTCAGTCACCCATAAAGACAATATTTGATTATGGTGTGGAGGTCAATATGTACGGCTTTTAAACAGGATTAGAGAGATGGATGGGATTGGATAACCTGATAACATTTGATGGACGCAGTCAGTGCATTTAATCATTGATATTAAAGTGAGTGTTAGAGGTTACTTTAATTTTGAACTGGAAGCTATGACCAGGTTATTGATAATTGGACACTGTGCTATAGTAAGCTGTATTTTGTGTTAATATGTAAATATCACAGTTTGAGTGTTGACTGAATTATTGAGTAATTATAACACAGCACTTACCAGAAACGCGAAGCCTGGTTACAGGGTGATAACTATAGCTGGGACCATTGTCAAATTCGATTCTGAAATAATAAGGTCCTGTATCTTCCTGTCGGATGTTGGTAATAATCAGGGAACAGTCACCATCTTTCAGGTTTCCAGGCAGCCGGGTCCGATGGCGGAACCGTGGCATCTCGTGCCTGTGATCCTTGGAGTGAAAGGCTATTAACGATCTTCCCCTTTCCTCATTAAACCAGACTCCACCTCGGGAATGGGTTTGCAAATGTGATGGATAAGTGTAACGACATGGAATCTGAACACACGAACCTTCCTGTGCAGTCACATTTTGTGGGGTATCACCTTTCCACTCCTGTGATGGTTCAGCTGGGGAGAGAAACATCAATGTTTAACCTTGAATAGTTTAGAGATCCACTAGACACAAAATGCGCGGACGGGAGTGAATGTGGGGGATAGTCAATACTGAGAAGCTCTGCACGCAATCACTTTGGCAGGATGGATAGAAAAACAGAATATTATTGAAAATGAGAGGGACTGCGGAATGCAGTACAGAGGGATCTGAGTGCCCTTGTACATGAATCACAAACTGTTAGCAATCTCGTACAGCAATTGACAGAACAGTTGAACTTGCATGCAAAAAGAGGCTATTCGGCCCATCGAGTCTGCACCAAGCCTCAGAAAGAGCATTTTATTCAGGGCCACCATCTCACCTTATTTCAGTAAATCTGCACATTTATTATTGGCGAATCCATCTAACCTGCACATCTTTGGACACTTTGGGGGAGCTCCTGAATGAATACTTTGCGTCGGTATTCACGAAGGAGAGGGGTTCGGAATCGTGCGGTCTCTTGGAGGGAGCTGAGGATCAGTTGCAGGAAATATCTATTACGAGGGAGGAAGTGCTAGGGCTTTTAGGCAGCGTAAGGACGGATAAAGCTCCAGGGCCTGATGGTATTTATCCCAGGCTGCTTAGGGAGGTGAAAGATGAAATTGCTGGGCCTCTGGCGCAAATCTTTGTCTCCTCTTTGGACACAGGTGAGGTCCCAGAAGACTGGAGGGTAGCAAATGTGGTACCGCTGTTTAAAAAAGGTAGTAGGGATAACCCTGGAAATTATAGACCGGTGAGTTTGACATCAGTGGTAGGGAAATTAATGGAAAAAATACTTAGGGGTAGGATGTGTGAGCATTTGGAGCATTGCGATCTGATTAGGGATACGCAACATGGCTTTGTTAGAGGGAGGTCTTGCCTTACGAATCTGGTGGAATTCTTTGAGGAGGTGACAGAAACGGTTGACGATGGGAGAGCCGTTGATGTCATCTATATGGATTTCAGTAAGGCGTTTGACAAAGTCCCTCATGGTAGGCTGGTAGAAAAGGTTAAGGCGCATGGGATACGAGGTCAAGTAGCTCGGTGGATTGAGAACTGGCTGGGCAATAGGAGACAGAGGGTAGTTGTGGAGGGGACCTTTTCGGGCTGGAGGCCAGTGACCAGTGGTGTGCCGCAGTGCTCAGTACTGGGACCTCTCCTCTTTGTAGTATACATAAACGACTTGGAAGAGAGCGTAGGTGGTGTGATCAGCAAGTTTGCAGATGACACCAAGATGGCAGGGTTGGCGGGTACTGAAGTGGAATGTCAGGCGATACAACAGGATATAGATAGGTTGGTGCATTGGGCAGATAGGTGGCAGATGGAATTTAATCCTGACAAATGCGAGGTGATGCATTTTGGAAGGAATAATGCAGAGAGGAGCTATGTGATAAAAGGTAGACCGATTAGGAGAATAGAAATACAGAGGGACCTGGGAGTGCAGGTTCACAAATCCATGAAGGTTGCGACACAAGTGGAGAAGGTTGTTAGGAAGGCTTATGGAATGTTAGCCTTTAAGGGAAGGGGTATAGAGTATAAAAGCTGCCGTCTAATGCTTCAGTTGTATAGAACGTTGGTTAGACTGCATTTGGAGTACTGCATCCAGTTCTGGTCACCTTACTCCCGGAAGGACGTGGAGGCTCTGGAGAGGGTGCAGAGGAGGTTTACCAGGATGTTGCCTGGCATGGAGGGGCTGAGTTACGAGGAAAGGTTGGAGAAACTGGGACTTTTCTCCTTGGAAAGACAGAGATTGAGGGGGGACATGATAGAGGTATATAAGATACGGAAGGGAATAGATAGAGTCAATAAAGAGAGACTGCTCCCTAGACTGGGTACAAATATGAGAGGTCATGATTTAAGGGTGAGGGGGGAGAGGTATAATTTGGATGTGAGAGGAAGGTTCTTTACGCAGAGAGTTGTGGGTGTATGGAACGCGCTACCGAGTAGGGTGGTGGAGGCAGGAACGTTGGACTCGTTTAAAGTCCATTTAGACAGACACATGAGTGAAACGAGGATGGAGGGTTATAGTAGGGGCTATTAAATAAGGTCAGAACCTCGGGAGACACCGGAAATGCAGACTTGTAAGTTAACGTTTTTGTCTTTTTATTCCGCAGGTGGAGGTCCACCTCGTTGTCAAACGAGGGGCATGCACACGGTGGGTCGTGCGTGGGCTGCTCTTGGAGGTTCCGGGAGTGGCCTAGTACTTCGTGCCGGTGTGTGTGCTTGATCCTGGACCGGTAGACGGGCGCCGCAACAGCTCGGTGACTAGCACTGCTGGCTGTGCAGATACATGGATTTGGGCCTGTGTCTGTGGGAGTTTGCGCATTCTCCCTGTGGTTGCATGGGTTTCCTCCGGGCGCTCCGGTTTCCTCCCACACCCCAAAGATGTGCTCTTAGGCTGATTGGTTTACCAAATTGACACTATTCTCCCCTGAATCTGGCTCAGTAGGTGTTCCATTCGTAGACACGCAGGGTAGAATAGGTGTAGGGTGATGCGGCGGTGCGGGCTCGTTGGGCCGAAGGGCCTGTTTCCCATGCTGGGTTGTTCTTTGTTCTTTGTAAGGGGAAATCTGGCATTCTTAGGAAGCCTAATGGAATGTAAGCCTTTATTACCAGGAAAATGGAATATAAAAGTGGGAATATCTTGTTACAATTATATAGGACATTGGTGAAACCGCACCTGGAGTACTGTGCACAGCTTTGGTCTCCTTACTTAGAGAGAAATATACTTCCATTGGAAACAGTTCAGAGAAGGTTCACTAGGTTGGTTTTTACGCTGAGTGGGTTATCTTAAGAGGACAGGTTGAGCAGTTTGAGCAAGTACTCATTAGAGTTTAGAAGAATGAGACATGACCTTATTGAAACATGTAAGATCCTGAGGGGGCTCAAGAGGGTGAACGCTGAGAGGATGTTTCCCTCTCAGGGAGCACAGTTTCAAAGTAAGGGGGATCCCATTGAAGACAAATTTGAGGAGGAATTTCTTCTCTCAGATGGTCATTAGTCTGTGTAATTCTCTCCCCCAGAGAGCGATGGAAGCTGTGGGTCATTGAATAAATTCAAGGCTGAGTTTGACTGAGTTTTGATCAACAAGGGGGTCCAGGGTTATGGGAGGGCAGACAGGAAAATGGGCATTGAGACCACAACCGGATCAGCCATGAATGTTGGCGTAGCGCAAGGCTTTGAACTCCCAAGGCAAAAGTCCTCATTGCTAAATAGGTTCGGACAGGTTCAGGACAGGCCAGGGCCCCTGGATAGCCAACTCCACCTCTGGGGCATTATACAAACGAATGACATGCAGGTTAAAATATGGGCAACAGTGATTTGGATGACCTCAGGTTTGCAGAGGGGACAATGGGTGCTGGAATAGTCGATTGTGGAGGTCCTGAAAGCATGTATGAGAGTTTCAGCAACAGATGCCCCAAGGCGGAGTGAAGTTGGCTATGTTCCAGAGGTGGGAGTAGACGGTCTCGGTGATAGCACGGCCATAAGGTCGGAATCTCATCTCAGGATCAAATGGGAAAACAAGGTTGCAACCAGATTGGATTAATATCAGAGAGATTCCAGGGAGACGGATGGAGTCTGTCGCTAGGAAACGGAGTTTGGAACAGGAACTGTAAAGAATGGTTTTCATTGGAGGAGGAGTGTGCGGTCACCGTGTGAAAGGCTCAGACAGATGGAGAAGGACGAGGAGAGAAAGTTTCCCTTTGTCCCAGACACACAGAATGTCATCAGTGACTTTGATAAGAACTGTTTCGGTACTGTGACCGGGACAGCAAATTGCTGGAGGATTTCAAACATAGAGTTCCAGGAAAAGTGGGAACGGATTCAGGAGATGGAAACACATTCAACAACTTTGGAGATGGGAGAGAGGTTTGGAGACAGGACAGGAGTTTACATGGGTGGAAGAGTCAATGATTGTTATTGTGAAGAGGGTCATCGAAGGTTGATGCGAGAGAGAGAGGGATGACACGCGGAGAGAGAATGAACTGTTAACAATGTCGGCTAACTCGGAGACCAGGAGGGGAAGTTGTGCAATCAGCAGTTTGCTGGGAGTAGGGTTGAGGGAACAGGAGGTGGCTCTCATGGACAAGCTGTGTTCAAACACAAAGAGGGCAATTCTCCCACCTCGCTGCACTGATCTTTTAGTGCAGTGGGCCGGAAGATTCTAGCAGTGCCCGATTTTCAGGCTCCCTGCTGGGGACCCAGACCTGAGTGAATCTCCCAGCGCTGGATTTCCAATGTCGTTAGCTCTGTGCTGGAAATCGGTGCGGAGCTGATTAAATTATGCAGCACCTAATCTGCATGTAATTTAAATACCATTAGCGGACCCAGGACTGAATTCTCTGGGTGGGCTAGCATTCTCTCCCCAGCAACCCCCCACCCCCTCCCCGACCCCTCACCAGGAGTGATTCACTCCAGCAAGGTTTACAGTATCTGCCCAGTTGTGGTGAGCTGGTGACCCAGGCCCGCTGGAGTGAAGAGGGGCAATCGAGGTCCTGCCAGAGCGTTAAGCGCCAGGAGGGGGGCCCTGGGCATTGGAACCTTGGCAGTGCCAGTCTGGCCCTCCTGCCACTGCCCAAGGGGCAAAGTGCTAATGCCCTTGTCACTTTGGCACTGACAATCAGGCATGGGGCAGTGTCAAGCACGCAGAGCGTAATGGATCAGGGTCTGATGGGGGGTCCTCAGGGAGGACGATCGATGGGGCTGGAGATTCCTGCTGCCGCTCTGCAGTTGGGATCAGTGGGAAGGGAGGGAGGCCAATGATCATGGCTGGCATTCCGGTTTGGGGGAGGGAAGCCCCCTGTGGGGGTCCTGAGTGCGGGTTGGAGGCAGACAGGCACTGTGCAGGGTTTGGTTGGAGGCGGGGTGGGGGCAGTGGTTGGGACTGCCAAGGTAGAGGAGGGTGAGGTCAAGGCTGCCTGGATACAGGCGGGATACAAGCAATTGGGCCTGAGTGTTTGCATGGTGGGCATTGCAGGATCGCGGAGCTGGTCAGTGACCAGGAGGCCAGCAATCGGGAGGCCCATGGTCGGGAGGCCAGCGATTGGGAAATCAGCAGTCTGGAGGTTAGCAGTGCAAGGCCATACGCTAATCTCGGCACTGATATGCAGCCGGCTCTCCAGCGGGAATACGCCCTGCCCACTGAATGTTAATGTCATTCACGCCACTCTGCAGTGCACAGAGTGTGGGAGATTCATGTTTAAACTCCCAGTGTAAAAACCACTGTGATTTACTCCAGCTTTCACACAAATTCAACACTTAGAATTCTTTGGGGAAAATCGCTCCCAATAAGTTCATAGATCCAGAGCAGAAATCAATAAGTCATTAAAAATAGCACAAGACACAGGCACAAAAAGCAAATCAAACACTGGGATGTGTTATTTCCCATTGAGTGTGGACTGTGAACTGTTGAGCAATTATAACACAGCACTTACCAGAAACCTGAAGCCAGGTTACAGGGTAGAAGCTGTATCTATTCTTGTCAGCAAATTCTATTCTGAAATAATAAGGTCCAGTATCTTCCTTTCTGACATTGTTTATAATCAGGGAACAGTCGCCATCTTTCAGGTCTCCAGACAGTCGGGTCCGATCGTGGAATTGTGATGCCTCCTGATTGTGATCCTCAGAGTGAAAGGCGATAGATGATGATGACTGTTCCTTATTATTAAACCAGATTCCGACTCGCGGCTGGTTTGCCAAATATAATGGGTAACTATAATTACATCGAATCTGTACACACGAACCTTCCTGTGCTGTCACCTCACTTGGAGTGTAGCATTTCCACTCCTGTAACAGTCCAACTGGGGAGAGAAATATCAATATTTAACACTGGATCATAGACCCACCAGACTCAATAGTTATCCCCTCTGTCACTGGTGCACAGTGGCTGCATGTGGACATCTACAGGACGCACAAGGAACTCCCCATGGTTTCATAATGGATGGAAGAGAATCCTGGACACAGGAGTGGACCAGTTCACTCTACATTGCCTCATGGTCCTCAGGACCCTGTTTAATGAAGCCAATCTTCCACGCAACACAAAGTCAACAAGACACATCAATGGAGATGTATTTAGTGCTGATTAACAAGGCAGGACAATGGATTAGGAGCCCCCATAGCTCCCACCATTTTCACTATCATGAATCACTCATTAGCCTCACCTGTCTGGATCCTCAAAGTCTCAGACAGTGGTTCCAATTGATTGTAATTTGCCTTTAAGGGATTAGCAGCGTGACATCACTAGTGGGGAAGTGTTTCATGTGATCCAGTCTTAGTTCCACTTTGGCCTGTTAGCAGAACACAGCACACACAGATCTGCTGCAGGTGTCTTCAAGATTTCTATTCATGTACATCTGCCCTCATGTGCCTAGTCGAAATAATTGAACCGACAAAGGGTTAGGGTTTAGGGGAGGCAATGGCCTCATGGTATTTTCATCAGACTATTAACCCAGAAATTCAGCTCATGTTCTGGGGAGTCAGATTCAAATCTCCTGACAGCAGATGGTGGAATTTGAATTTGACACAGTGAATCTGGAATTAATAATCAATAGTTGACCATGAAACCATTGTCGATTGTCAAAAAACCCATCTAGTTCACTAATGTCCTTTAGGGAAGGAAATCTGCTATCCTTACCTGGTCTGGCCTACATGTGCCTTCAGAGCCACAGCAATGTGGTTGATTCTCAACTGCCCTTCAAGGGCAACAGGGATGGGCAGTAAATGGTGGCCAGCCAGCAACGCCCATGTCCCACAAATGAATAATAAAAAACATATTTATACAATCCCTAATGTGTGATTGGTGCTTTTATATCATTATTAAAACACAACATGATGTTCGGTGGTGGTCAAACATTCTGGCAGCAAGATTCAGTACAGGTACGACACGGTGAACAGCCTTCAGTCACGCTGCATAACATGAGACCACCCTTTGATCAGACACAACAGTCGCAGTGTTGGGGAATGTTGAAATCACAGCTGCTGACTGTACAGGAAATCTTTCAAGACAGAAATACAGACATGAAGTGATTGACAAACCAAAAGATGACAGTGATGTGCACAATGAGAGGAAGAGCATGGATCGATATTTCACTTTACACACGTATTCTGAAATGGCCCAACAATGAATTGCAGACCGTAATCCATAAAGATCTCTGAAATTAAAATATTCAGAGTGTGTGTGACAGCTGTACTCAGTGGTGTTATCGTCCCAACTGATGATACCACTGGATAAATCAGGTAGCAGAGTGGAAGCTGGCCTGATCAATCCTAACTTTTATCTTTTGTTCGATAGGGGAAGGAGGTGACTGAGCAGAGTCAGCTGATGAACTTTTAACAAGTGACCTACGCTGCCCTCTGGGGGAGAGAATTCCACAAACTGATGAGCCTCTGAGAGAAGAAATTCCTCCTCTTCTTCCCCTTCAGTGGGACACCCCTCATTCTGACACCAGCCTCTGAGGAGTTATTTCAGCCTCAGCATCCACTCTGTCAAAACCCTTCACAATTATGTTTCAATTCGATCACCTCTCCCTCTTCTAAACTCCAGTATCGACACAAACTGTTCAAAATGTTTTCATTAGGCAAACCCCTTCAAACTAGGTATCAATCTAGTGAACATTCTCCGAACTGCCTCCAATAGCAGAACACCCCTCCCTTCGTGAGGAGACAATAACTACTCCAGATGTGGTCTCAACAATGGCCTGTACAGTTGTAGCAAGACTTCCCTACTTTTATACTCTATCCCCCTTTCAATAAAGACTGATATTTCATTTACCTTCTTAATTCTTTGCTGTTTCAGCATGGTAACATTTTGAGATTCATGTATAGGTTCCCTCTGTGCGGCAGCATTCTGCAATCACTCCATACGTGTATAATATTCTTATTTCAACACTTCCAACCAACGTGGACAGCCTCACATTTTGCCTCCTTATATTCCATCCTACAAATATTTTGCTGACTGACTGAAATGATTTTTATCCCTGTGCAGCTTCTTTGTGTCTTCCTCACAGCTTTTTGTCCTGCCTAGTTCCCTGACGTTCTGTGTCCTGTTAGTTACACAATCTTCTATCCATTTTCATACATCATCCCCAACACTATCAAATTTTATTTTGTACAGGAAACTTTTATGTGGCACTTTACTGAATGCCTTTTGGAAATCCCAATACACCACATCTACTCGTTCCCCTTTCTCCATCTTGCTTGTACATCCTCAAATAATTCTGTTCAACCTTTCAAACATGATATTCCTTTTCATAAGCACATGCCGACTCTGATTTCTGATTAAAATGTGAATACAGAATTGTCAAGTTTACAGTTGGAACAACAAGTTGACATTCAGGATCCCACAGAAGGTTAGCAGCAAGCAGTCGAGGTGACAAGGATCTTTTCTGAACCAGGGTCCTTTGAAGTCATCCCAGACAAGGGCAAAGAGGCATAACTGAGGATAAATCAGATCTATTCCAGCTCCTCTCCCACTGTACAGTCCAAGTTCATCCAGGACAATGAAACCAGGAATAACATGGAAGAATGACGATCCCACAGATCAGTGTGAACAATTAAAGAAGTTCCAGACACAGTCGCCATGACAAGGTGTGGGCGTACCAACAGATTGTCTCAGTACTTTAGAGACTCAGAGATTCATTGGCGCTGTACACTTGTGTAATGGCAATGAAACATGAACATGATGGCCAGAACTCTCTTGTCCCCTGTCCTTCTGAAAGATCCATGACTTCAGCAAAAACCTGAAGACTTGCTGGTAAGTATCTTAAGTCATTGGATTGTAGGATGATTCAACACCGAAGGAGGCCATTCTGCCTATCATTCTTGTGCTAGCTCTTTGAAAGATCTATATAATTAGTCACCGTTCTCCTCCCTCTCTCTTTCGCCATATTCCTGCAAGTTTTTCCCCATTAGGTTTTGATCCAGTTGCCCCTGTTAAAAGTTCCTTTTGAATCTACTTCCTGCGCCCTTTCAGGCAGCGAGTCAATTGCCTCCTTCTGAGCTGCAAAGTTCAGATTTCCAGTGAAATTTAAACTTTGCAGCAGATCAGAGACAACCATGAGAAATCATATTATTTCACACATTTATACACCAGCTGCTTTATCTTCTGTCTCTATTTCAGTTGTTTTGCACTCTAATGGATGTTTCTAGCATGTTGTGAATGGACAGGAAGTGTAACGCTGAGCAACCTGTTTATTCTAGAAGTTTCTGTGTTGTTTACATGGAACATTCTGATTAAAATCAGCAAAATACAGAAAGTTCAGGCCAAGCATAGTATAGACTTCTTCACCAGTTTTTACCCCTGATTCTTTACTCAGCCCTTTCACTCGCCAACCTATATCCAACAACAAGCTAAGATTCTCCTCCAGCCCCAATGACCATTTCTGTCTCTATAACCTCCTGCAGTCTACACAATCCTCCCTATCTCTGCTGCCTCCTCCAGCAGCTAAAACCGTCCCCATCACTATCATCCTCCAGCCTACACAACCCTACCTATCTCTGCTGCCTCCTCCAGCAGCTAAAACCGTCCCCATCACTAACATTCTCCAGTCTACACAATCCTCCCTATCTCTGCTGCTTCCTCCAGTCGCTACAACCCTCCTCATCACTAACATTCTCCAGTCTACACAATCCTCCCTGTCTCTGCTGCCTCCTCCAGCAGCTAAAGCCGTCCCCATCATGAACATCCTCCAGTCTACACAACCCTCCCTATCTCTGCTGCTTGCTCCCGTCGCTACAACCCTCCCCATCACTAACATTCTCCAGTCTATACAAACCTTCCTATCTCTGTAATATCCTCCAGTCTATACAACCCTCCCCATCACTAACATCCTCCAGTCTATACAACCCTCCAACATCTCTGCTGTTCTCCAACTCTGCTATCAGACAGGAAGTCAGTGTGTAACAGTGAGCACAGGGGTGATGGGTGAATGGGACTGGGTGTGAGTTTATACACTGGGTCACTGCTGAATTTCTTCCCAATCAGAACTCAATAAGAATGATCTTTTACAAAGACTATTAACCATAAATCTGTCCGAGCTGATGATGATATTACCTTGGAGAAGTGACAGGAGGAAATAAGATTTCCCGATCATTGTCCACTCCCAGATATTTCACCAGCTTCTCACTCTCAAACTCTGAAATAGAAAGGAGTTAATGAGACCTCACCTCTTGAGTGATCAGAACTACTTTTAGACAATGTCTTCACAGACTACCTGGATTCTGTGTGGGATGATAGGTGCTCTGTAGAGAGACACAAGGCTTTAAGAAAGAAAAGCTTCAGAGTATTTTCGTTTCTGTAGCACCTTCCACCACCTCAGGACATCTCAAAGCTCATGTCTCTGTGCTTCCCTCGATCTTAAACCAGAAAGATGTTCTGTACGACAGACTTGAGTCTCAGAACCAGATCTCAATAATCAGTAGAAATCTTTCAAAGGCATCAATCATTGGAATCTGTCTTTATAAAGTCACAACATCAACAAAGGACAATGTTGATCGTGGAAGTGAATTCCAATCATTCCATTACTTACGCAGGACCTGTCCGACTGCTCGTCTGGGGAATGACTGCTGACCCACTCTGCTTGGGCTGAATGTCCTCTTCCTGTGCTGTTCTCTGTGTGTTTAATTAGAAGGAGTTGATGTGTCACTGTGACTCAAAATGAGGAAGTTGGATCAAAGTGAGAAAACAGCACGTACCCATCCTATCAGCAAACTCTCTGCCTATTTAAGAATAGAAGGACATAACAGGAACAGGAGATGACCATTCAGCCCCTCAAACCTTCCTCACCATTCAGTAATATCACATCTGATCTGACTGTGTCCTTAACTCCACTTTTCTGCGACCCACCTCCACTCTGCCATGAACCTTGATTCCCTAAACCCTATAGTCTCTAACTCAACCTTGAATATATTTCAGGGCCCAGCCTCCACTGCTGTCTGGGGGAATGAATTCTACAGACTAATGACTGTCCAAGAGAAGAAATTACTCCTCACCTGTGTCTGCAAAGAGAGATCTGAAACTGTGTCCCCCTCATTCTAAATTCTACCACAGTTAGGAACCCCTCTCAATCCCAACCTGCCAAGTTTCCCAGAGGGTCTTGCATGTTTTGATACAATCACCTCTTGTTCTTCTAAACTCCATTGGATATAGACGCAAATCTGCTCAACCTTTCCTCAAGAGACAAACACTGTCATCCCAGGAAGCAGCCCAACCCATTCCACCTTCTCTGAAATGGACCCACTGGGAGTATATCCCTTCTTAAGTAAGGAGACCAAAACAATACACAGTACTCTATGCATGGCCTCACCAATGTCCTGCATGAATATAGCAAGGCTCCCTGATTTGTATACTCCATCCTCCTTGCCAAAAAAGAACAGCATTCCATTTGCCTTTCAGATTTTTTGCTGTACCAGGGTGGTAATATTATCTGATTCATGTACAAGGACACCCAGATCCCTCTGTACTGCAGCATTCTGCAGTCTCTCTGCATTTAAATAATAGTCTGCTTTTCTATTTCTTCCTGCCAAACTGTATTAGCTCACATTGTCCCTCATAGTATTCAAAGAACAAAGAACAAAAACAGCCTGGGAAACAGGACCTTTGGCCCAACGAGCCTGCGCCGCCATTTTAACATTACCAGTCCGCCCCTCCACCCATGACCCTTATCTATTGTTTATGGCATTCCACATTGAGGGAAATTCATTTAGGGACAGTTTATTACCTCCAATCAGCCTGATAGCACATCTTTGGGGTGTGGGAGGAAACCGGAGCACCCGGAGAAAACTCACGCAAGCACGGGGAGAATGCGCATCTGTTCACTCACTGAATCTATTAATATCCCTTTGCAGCCTCTTTGTGTCCTCCTCACAACTTTCTTTTCTGTCTTGCTCAAATCTTTCCCACCTATCTTGGTAGCATAGTTAGAAAATCAGTCTCCAGTACAGTTGGTTCATTCGTCCAAGTCATTGATGTAGATTGTAAAGAATTGAGGCCATATCATTGATGCCTGTGATGCTCCCTGGGTTACAGTTTGCAAACCCAAATATGACCCATTTATTCCAAGTCTGTTTCCTGCTGGTTACCCAGTCCTACATCCATTCTAATATTTCACCCCAACACCATCAATTTTGAATTGGGCTACATTCATGATCTTTAGTGGTTCCTTGCGGTCTTGGGCAGAGCAGGGGCCATACCAAGCTGTGATACAACCAAAAAGAGTGCTTTCTCTGGTGCACCTGTAAAAGGTGGTGAGAGTCGTAGCTGACATATCAAATTTCTTTCATCTTCATTGTAGTCTTCATCTCCTTTGTTTTACTGACATTGAGGGAGAGATTATTGTTGCTGCACCAGTTCTTCAGATTCTCTATCTCATTCCTGTACTCTGCCATGTCATTGTTTGAGATCCAACCCACTATGGTGGTGTTGTCAGCAAACTTAAAAATTGAGTTGGAGAGGAATTTGGCCACACAGTCATAGGTGTATGAGGAGTATAGTAGGGGGCTGAGAACACAGCCTTGTAATGCACCGGTGTTGAAGATGATTGTGAAGGAGGTGTTGTCTATCCTTACTGACTATGGCCTGTGAGTTAGGAAATTCAGGATCGAGTCACAAAGGGAGGAGCTGAGGCCCAGGTCACAGAGTTTGGAGATGAGTTTCATGGAAATAACAGTGTTGAAGACTGAGCTGTAATCAATAAACAAGAGTCTGACATAGATGTCCTTGTTATCTTGGCGTTCCAGGGTTGAGTGCAGCACCAGGGAAATGGCATCTGCTTTGGACCTGTTGCAGCGGTAGGCAAACTCTATGGATCCAGGTAGTCCAGGAGGCTAGAATTGATTCGTGCCATGACTAGCCTTTCAAAGCATTTCATAATGATGGATGTCAGAGCAGCCAGATGAGTCATTAAGGACGCTGCTTGGCAATTTTTTGGTACCGGGATGATGGGCATGGAACCGGGCAAATGTGAAGTAATGCATTTTGGAAGCTTTCATTCCAGGCAAATGTGAGGTAATGCATTTTGGAAGGTGTAAATCTGGATAAGTGTGAGGTTATGCATTTTTAGAAGTCTAACACAGATAGGAAATATACAGTAAATGACAGATCCATTGAGAGTTTTGATAGGCAAAGGGATCTGGGTGTACAGGTACACAGGTTGCAATGCAGGCGGAGAAGATAGTCAAGAAGGCATACGGCATGCTTGCCTTCTTCGGCCAGGGTATTGAGTTTAAAAATTGACAAGTCATGTTGCAGCTTTATAGAACCTTAGTTAGGCTGCAGTTGGAATATAGTGTTCAATTCTGGTCGCCACACCAGCAGAAGAATGTGGAGGCTTTGGAGAAGGTGCAGAAAAGATTTACCAGGTATGGGGGGCATTAGCTATGAGGAGAGGTTGGAGAAACTTGGTTTATTATCACCGGAACGATGGAGGTTAAGGGGAGACCTGATAGAAGTCTACAAGACTATGAGAGGCATGGACAGAGTGGATAGTCAGAAGCTTTTCCCCAGGGTGGAAGAGTCAATTCCGAGAGGGCACAGGTTTAAGGTGCGAGGGGCAAGGTTTAAAGGAGATGGACGAGGCAGATTTTTTACACAGGGGGTGGTGGGTGTCTGGAACTCGTTGCGGGGGGAAGTAGTGGAAGTGGATATGGTAGTGAGTTTTAAGGGGCATCTTGACAAGTACATGAATAGGATAGGAATAGAGGGATATGGTCCCCGAAAGGGTCTGGGATTTCATTCAGTCAGGCAGAGTGGTCAGTGCAGGCTTGGAGGGCCGAAGGGCCTGTTCCTGTGCTGAAATTTTCTTTGTTCTTTGGTTATCTTCTTGAAGCAGAGAGGGACCTCAGATTGTAGTAAAGAGAGGTTGAAGATGTCTGCAAATGCCCCCATCAGCTGATCCACACAGGATCTGAGTGCTCGTCCGGGTACCCCATCCGGACCAGTCGCTTTCGTGGGTTGACCTTCGAGAAAGCTGCTCTGATCTCTGTATTGGGGACCCCAGATTCAGGTTCATCCAGGACTTCCGGGGGGTGGGGGGGGCGGCGGAGGAGCATGCTTAGCTATGAGGAGAGATTGGGTAAACTGGGGTTGTTCTCCCTGGAAAGACGGAGGATGAGGGGAGACCTAATAGAGGTGTATAAAATTATGGAGGGCATAGATAGGGTGAACAGTGGGAAGCTTTTTCCCAGGTCGGAGGTGACAAACACAAGGGGTCACAAGTTCAAGGTGAGGGGAGCAAGGTTCAACACAGATGTCAGGGGGACGCGTATTTTACACAGAGGGTGGTGGGCACCTGGAATGCACTGCCAAGCAAGGTGGTTGAGGTGGGCACGCTGGGATCATTTAAGACTTATCTAGATAGCCACATGAACAGACTGGGAATAGAGGGATACAAACAAATGGTCCAGTTGGAAGCATGAGTGGCGCAGACTTGGAGGGCTGAAGGGCCTGTTCCTGTGCCATGTTGTTCTTTGTTCTTTGTTTGCTCTCACTGACCTCGTGCTCAAAACGAGCATTGAATGCATTGAGCTCATCAAGGAGGGGTGCATTGGAACTGACGATCTTTCATGTCTTCATCTTGTAGCCTGTTGTGTTTGATTTATCTTCTGCCCCCAGTGTAACTACTGTCAGAGAACCCATAGCCATTCAATCCCTACAGTGCAAAAGGGGGCAATTCAGCCCATCAAGTCTTCACCAACTGTCTGAACAACATTTTACCATGGCACGTCCTTTCCCTTCCCTATTGCCATAATTCTGTGTGTGAACAATAGCTAATCCACCTACCCTACATACCTTTCGACAGGAAGGGGAAAATTAGTGTGGCCAATCCACCGAACCTGCATATCTTTGGACAATAAGGGGCAAACTTAGCATAGCTAATCCACCTAACCTGCACATCTTTGGACACTAAGGGGCAATATAGCATGGCTAATCCACCTAACCTGCACATCTTTGGACACTAAGGGACAATTTAGCATGGCCAATCCACCTAATCTGCACATCTTTGGACTGTGGGAGGAAACCAGAGCACCCAGAGGAAACCCACGCAGACATGGGGAGAATGTGCATGCTCCATGTAGACAGTCACCCAAGGTAGGAATTGAACCTGGAGCTGTGAGGCAGCAGTGCTAACCGCTGTGCCATTGTCCCACACCAGTGACTTCTTGCCTTGATATTTCCGATCTCCAGCCAAATGATTGTGCATTTTGACTTTGAGCCAAAGAGGTTGTGTTTTCAGGAGCATTGTTAAGGAGGAGAGAGGGTGAATGGGAGAGATAGAGAGAGGTGGAGTGGTGTAGGGCGGGAATTCCCGAGCTTAGGATCCCAGGTTGCTGAAGGCACGGCCACCAATGCTGAAGTGATGAGAATCGGGGGATTTCAGGACTGAGTTAAATCACAGAGAGTGATGAAAACCTGGGATAGGGATCCTGATATTTGGGGGAAGGGGAGAGGTAGACAATGAGGGTGAGAATCATTGGAGTTATTCAGGAGGCTGAGAGTGAATGTGAACGAAAGGAAACATGAATTAAAATGGATTGCTGGAAAACCTCAGCAGGTCTGGCAGCATGTGTGGAGAAAGAGAGAGATAGAGTGAACGTTTTGAGTCCAATGTGACTCCTCTTCAAAACATGGGAATAATCATCGTTTTCATGTAGTGGATGGGGAGAGTTCCCCTCATCACACCCCGATCACATTGCAGAAAAACAATCTTACCTTTCTCTTGCTCCTTACAGCACATCAGGACTTCCCAAAGTGTTTCACAGCCAACAAAGGGCTTCCCTTGTGCCACCATCAATGTTAGTTAATGTTAGAAATGTGGCAGGCACAGCAAGATCCCACAAACAGCATTGAGACGATGACCCAGGTAATCTGTTGTTCCAGTGATGTTGGAGTTGAGGGATAACTGTTGGTCTCAGGACACTGGGGAGCTCTCCTCTGCTCCCACTCCCACCTCCCTCCTCCACCCCCAATCTTTTTACAGATCGTGTCCGTGGGATCTTTGACATCATCTGAGGTGTCCACTCTGTATCTGCTCCAGGATCATGAGATGTAAGACCCAGCATTGGTTTTCTTGGAGTCTATCCAATCAGACACAGGGACTGATCCTGTGTACTCCCAGGCTCTGTCCTAAAGCTAATGTTCCCTCTTGGCAAGACTGGGGCATTGGTGAGGCCGAATGTAGAGTATTGTGTACAGTTTTGGTCACCTAGTTACAGGAAGGATGTAAATAAGATTGAAAGAGTGCGGAGAAGGTTCACAAGGATGTTGCCGGGACTTGAGAAGCTGAGTTACAGAGAGAGATTGAATAGGTTAGGACTTTATTCCCTGGAGAGTAAGGGGAGATTTGATAGAGGTGTAGAAGATTTTGATGGATATAGATAGAGTGAATGCAAACAGGCTTTTTCCATTGAGGCTAGGGGAGAAAAAAACCAGAGGGCATGGGTTAAGAGTGAAAGGAGAAAAGTTTAAAGGGAATATTAGGGGGGGGGGCTTCTTCACGCAGAGAGAGGTGGGAGTATGGAGTGAGCTGCCGGATAAAGTGGCAAATGCAGGGTCACTTTTAACATTTAAGAAAAACTTGGATGGGTTCATGGATGAGAGGGGTGTGGAGGGATATGGTCCTGGTGCAGGTCAGTGGGACTAGGCAAAAAATGGTTCGGCACAGACAAGAAGGGCCAAAAGGCCTGTTTCTGAGCTGTAATTTTCTATGGTTCTATGGAGGCCGTTTCACGGGTTCCCTGCTGGACGACACAAAATCAGTGCAGAGCTGTTTATTGTATTTAAATTTGAATTTGTGTCTAATTAGCCGGCCCAGGACTGAAATCTCCAGGCCCAGTAGACTCCCCCACCCTCCTCCCCCCAACCCCCCAAACCAGCCAGGAGTGTATCCCTCCACCAGAGTTTACAACAGCCGAACCCACTAGAGTGAATGGGGTCAGTCGAGGCCCGCAGGAGGTCAGGAGTGAAAGGGGTGCGCCGGGACATTGCCAGCATGGCAGTGCCACCTGGTCCCCTGGCATTGCCCAAAGGCCAAAGAGGCAGTGCCCAGAGGGCACTTCACACTGCCCGCCAGGCATTGGGCAGTGCCAAATGGGTGGGACCAGAGAGTGTGGGATCTATTGGGGGCAGAGCCTCGGGGGAATGGAGATCTGTGAGGGTGGGGGGCCCGCTGCCACACTGTACTTGGCAGTGACAGAGGGAGGGAGACCAGCATTCGGGACTGGCCATCAGGATAGGGGAAGGGGAGACCAGACTGCCGGTAGGAGAATTTGGAGTGGGGGGGGGGTGAAATCAGGACTCTTGGTAGGGGGTAGGGGGAATTGAGACGGTTGGTTGTGGGGGGTGGGGTTGGAGGAGATCATCGCAGGCTGAGCCAGACGTGTCCGGTGGGGCCAGCAATCGGGGCGTGGGGTGATCGGTGGGGCAGCATAACAGGGTCACGGGGCTGGCCAGTGATCAAGAGGCCAGCAGTACGGGGTTATTGCACAGGTGTCGATCTCCGCTCTGACAGATCAGCGCATGTGCAGTGGCGCACTCTGCGCTCTGCTGCCGGCCTCACCAGTGGGAATAGGCGCCGCCCACTGATCTTTCACAAGTTTGGGCGAGTGCACTCTGCTGGGCACAGAGTGTGGGAAATTCGTTATGAAAATTCCACTGAAAAAAGCAATAGGATTTATTCCAATTTTTACACAAATTTGACACTTCGAATTTATTTGGGAGAATTCTGCCCAATGTGTTTACATGGGAATTTTCCAGTAGAAGTGATAGCACTGGGTTTTTCATAATCAGAAGGACATGTGCCAACAGGAAATGCTGTCATGGAGATAAGAATCTTCTGCAGAGTATGAAATTTAATTTGAAAAATGTACAGAACAGCCTGAGTTTCTTAATAGCTTGTATCAATAGCTGTAAAATTATAGAGAATTCATCAGCCCCTTGCAGTTGGTGACAGAATGAAAACAGGTGCAACTGTTAGGGACAAGATCAGAAACTCTAAAGTATATTATGGACTTTTGTGATTTTGATATTAATGCGAGCATGAGGTGTTTCATTCAAAGTGTGATTCAATTGACCCACTCGGAAACTTTTATTAAAACAAACTTTATTTCATAACACAGTTAAAATATAACAAAAAGAATTAACATAACATTCACCAATTGAAATGCCTAAAACACGAGAAGGTATAATTCTTAACTACTAGCTATTTCTATAGTTCCAATTTAAGCAATATCCCTACAGACACAAATCCCCTCTTCAGAATCAGTTAGCACAAAACATATAAGCTTACGTGGATGCTAGACTTCCAACCTTTTAACACCTCCAAACAGAGATACAGAAAGACATCAGTCCTCTGATTCCCCTACAATAGCCTTCAAAGAAAGATCTATCCTCAAACAGCAACTTCAGAGGTAGAGACCTCTTTTTTGAGACCTCTAGACTCCAATCTCCAGAGAGAGACAGAGAGCTACTTCTCTCTAAAGATCCCAAGTAGTAAGCAAATGTGTTTCTCTCTGTGAGCCGAGCCCTACCCAGTCACATGATGTTCCTGTTAATCAACCTAATCAAACCCCACTTTGAAAAACCCCAGGGGAAATCACTCAGATCACCAAATCTGCTTCAACCCAGATTAAAACAAACACTCCAGCAATTAGGATCACTTATGCTTCTGAGTATGAACATGTGACTCCCGGTTACAGACAAGGCAGAACCGGGTAAATAGAACCAATATTTAAAAATGTATCCTGCACAAGAAACATGACACAAATACATCAAATACATTTGTTCAAGGCACACTATCATCACAGCATCATTCAGAAAACACACTCACAACTGACACAAAAGGTGAGCAATATCATATTTTTATTTGTTACTATTTAACCCTATTGGCCTCACAAGCTCCACAGCCCCGTTTCACACTCAGTTTCGCTGGAATCTGATCTGTGTGTATTCCATGCCCTCGCTCACGTGCGCAGTCCCACCATTGCTGGGCAGGTTCAAGAGGTTAATGTTGGTGTAGAGAAGATCGTCGGGTTTGTCGGTGTGTCTGTGGGTAAGCTCTTCAAAGCAGCGACAGCACCTCTCACTCCAGGCACTACAGGAGAAGGAAGGTCAAAGAGAGATTGTCACAACATCCACAATGTTTCCCAGTTTGCATTGGGGTACAACTGATCTATGATCCAAATTAGAATCGTAGAATAGAATCTCTTACAAGGCAGAAGGAGGCCACTCTGCCCATCAAACCTGCGTTGACAACAATCTCACCCAGAACCTGTCCCCGTAACTCAACATACTTATCCTTCAAATCCCCCTGACACGAAGGGGAAGTTTAGCATGGCCAATCAGCCCAACCTGCACATCTTTGACTGTGGGACGAAACCAGAGCACCTGGAGGAAACCCACGCAGACACGGGGAGAACATGCAAATTCCATACAGACAGAGACCCAAGGCCAGAATTGAACCTGAGTCCGTGGCACTGAGAGGCAGCAGTGCTAATCACTGTACTCCTGTGCCGCTCCATAATTGATAATGTTTAAACAGAATCTCAGAATTGTTTAGGAGCAGAGGGAGGCCATTCAGCCCATCATGTCTGTGCTTACTCTCCAAATCAACCTTGTGACTTAGTGCCATTCCCCTGCCTTCCTCCCCCTCCCCCCATATCCCTGCAGATCGATTCTGTTCTGATAATCATCCAATGCCCTCTTGAATGCCTCAATTGAAGCTGCCTCCACCACACTTCCAGACAGAGCATCCCAGACCCCAACCAGCCATTGTGTGAAAAAGGTCTTTCTCACATCACATTTACTACTTTTGTAAATTGCTTTAAACTTGTGCTCTGTCGAAATTGCCTTTTACGGGTGGGAACAGTTTCTCCCTATCTACTCAGGATTTTGAACACTCCTCTCAGATCTCCTCTTAGCCTTATCCTCTCCAAGGAGAACAATCCCAACAGCTTCCAGAGATTAAGGTGGTCGGCCCTGTTTTTATTAGAGTTTATAGGAATGAGAGGCCACCTTATTGAGATGTAGAGAATTCGCAGGAGGTTTGACAGAGTAGATGCTGAGAGGACATTATATTCATTATCTTATATGACTCTCCCCTCGTGGGAGAGTCTGGAACCAGAGCGGCGTAAACTCAGAGTAAGGAGGTCGCCTCATTTCAGACAGAGATGAGGAGGAATTTCTTCCCTCAGAGGGGATTGAATCTGTGAAATTCTTTGCCGCAGAGAGCTGTAGAGGCTGGGTCGTTACCTATGTGTAAGAAATGGAATATTGATCATTACCTGAGATCCAAAGGGCCCAGTGATGGAATTATTTGCACGGTGAAACCCCTATTTCTCACATGTATACAGGCCAACATCCACACATTGCAGTGGTACGTCTGTGAGCAACATCTGGTTATAGAAGTCTATAACATAATAAGAGACTTAGATGAGGTAGATAGTCTTTTCCCAAAGGTAAGCGGGTTCAAGACTAAAGGGCATAGGTTTAAGGTGAGAGGGGAGAGATGCATAAGAACTGAAGAAATAGGAGCAGGAGTAGGCCATCTAGCCCTTCGAGCCTGCCCCACCATTCAATAAGATCATGGCTGTTCTGAAAGTGGTTCAGTTCCACTTACCCGCCTGCTCCCCATCACCCTTAATTCCCTTATTGATCAGAACTCTATCTACTTGTGACTTAAACATATTCAACGAGGTACCCTCCACTGCTTCAATGGGCAGAGAATTCCAGAGACTCACTACTGTCTGAGAGAAGAAGTTCCCCCTCAACTCTGTTCTAAATTGACTCCCCCTTATTTTGAGGCTGTGTCCTCTAGTTCTTGTTTCCTTTCTAAGTGGGAAGAATCTCTCTACCTCTACCTTATCTAGCCCCTTCATTATCTTATGTGTCTCTATAAGATCACCCCTCAGCCTTCTAAACTCTCAACGAGTACAGGCCCAATCTACTCAATCTCTCCTCATAAGCTAAACCCCTCATCTCCGGTATTTGCACGGTGAACCCCCTACTTCTCACATGTAAACTGGCCAAGATCCACACATTGTAGTGGTACGTCTGAGAGCAACAGCTTTAACGTGCTTATCCAATCTCTGCAACTGATAGATCTTGTGTCTTGTATAATAAATAAGCCCAAAAGATTTGATCACTATAATAACAAGACCTTCCTTCTGACACACCCCACCTCAGCTTGGTGCCCCCCCAAAGCTCTGCAAATCTTTTCTCCTTCCCATATTTCCCCAATTGCCCCTTTTGAAAGTTTCTATTGAATCTGCTTCCACCGCCCTTTCAGGCAGCACCTTCCAGATTGCAACAACTTATTAATCTTCACCTGGATCCAGGACAATGAAAGATGCGCACTGGATCATAAAGGACAAAGGGATCATAAGAACATAATAAGAACATAAGAAATAGGAGCAGGAGTAGGCCATCTAGCCCTTCGAGGCTGCCCCGCCATTCAGTAAGATCATGGCTGATCTGTCGTGTCTCAACAGGGATCTTGGGTTCATGTCGCACCATTTGTAACCCCCGTGACTTGCCTGGGTTTGCAAAACCTCACATACTGTACTGTCTGGAGACAATACACATCTCTGTAACCTGTGATCAGTGCTCCTTCCACATACATTATCAGCCACTTCAGGTCTTGAACAGCAGGTTAGGTGTAAGGATTCGCATTCTAATCAGTAATCTGTAAACTGTCTGTGCTTTATATGCTCTGTCTGAGGCCAGAACTCTCCATTCACCTGACGAAGAGGGAAACCTCGAAAGCTTGTGAGTCTGTTATCGAATAAATCAGTTGGACTAAAACCTGGTGTTGTCAGACTTTTTACTGTGTCTCAGTTCCACATTCCCGCCCTCTCCCCATAACCCTTAATCCCCTTGCCTATCAAAAACCTATCAACCCGTGTCTTAAATATATTTAGCGAGGCAGCCTCCACCACTTCAACGGGCAGAGAATTCCAGAGATTCACCACCCTTTGAGTGAAGAAGTTCCTCCTCAACTCCGTTCTAAACCGCTCCCCCCCCTTTATCTTGAGGCTGTGCCCTCTCGTCCTACTGTCTTTTCTGAGCGGGAAGAGCCTCTCCACCTCTATCCTTTCCGTCCCATTCATCATCTTATATGTCTCAATGAGATCTCCCCTCATTCTTCAAAACTCTAACGAGTACAAGCCTAGTTTATTCAGCCTCTCCTCATAGCTCAACCCCCTCAACTCTGGCATCAGCCTAGTGAACCTCCTCTGCACTCCCTCCAAGGCCAAAATATCCTTGCGTAAGTGCGGTGACCAAAACTGCACACAGTACTCCAGCTGCAGCCTCACCAGTGCCCTGTACAGCTGCAGCAAGACCTCCCTACTTTTATGTTCAATCCCCCTCGCTATGAAGGCCAGCATCCCATTCGCCTCCCTGACCACCTGCTGCACCTGCAGGCTGGGTTTTTGCGACTCATGCACAAGGACCCCAAGGTCCCTCTGCACCGTCGCATGCTGCAGCTTTTCGCCATGTAAGTAATAGTCCTTCCTACCATTATTCCTACCAAAGTGGACAACTTCACACTTGCTAACATTAAATTCCATTTGCCAGTTCCTGGCCCATTTGCCCAGCCTATCTAGATCCTTCTGCAGACTTTCCACACCCTCTGCACAATTTACCATTCCACCAATCTTGGTGTCATCAGCAAATTTTGACACCATACACTCGGTTCCCTCCTCCAGATCGTCTATATAAATGGTAAATAGCTGAGGCCCCAGCACCGACCCCTGGGGCACTCCACTAGTCACCAACCGCCAATCCGAATAGCACCCATTGACCCCCACTCTCTGCCTCCTATTTGACAGCCAATCCCCTATCCACGCTAACACCCTACCCCCAACTCCATGCCCCCTGACCTTCTGCAATAACCTCTTGTGAGGCACCTTATCAAACGCCTTCTGAAAATCAAGAAAGACCACATCCACCGGCTCTCCTCTATCCACCGCCCTTGACACATCCTCATAGAACTCCAATAAATTTATCAGACACGACTTCCCCTTAACGAAACTGTGCTGCGTCTGCTCTATCAAACAATTCTCCTCAAGATGCCTCGCTATTTTCTCCTTGATCATGGATTCTAACATTTTTCCTACAACAGACGTTAAGCTAACCGGCCTATAATTCCCTGCCTTTTGCCTGCCACCCTTCTTAAACAGCGGCATAACATTAGCCGTTTTCCAATCTTCCAGCACTTCCCCGGAATCCAGCGAGGTTTGGAAAATAATCACCAAGGCATCCACTATCACCTCCGCCATTTCTTTCAGAACCCTTGGATGCATTCCATCCGGTCCTGGGGACTTATCCACAATCAGCCCCTCCAGTCTTTCGAGCACTGCCTCTCTAGTAACAATAATGTCATTCAGGCCCTCCACTCCTACCATCTTTCCATCGCTAACACCCGGCAAATTATTCACATCCTCCTCCGTGAAGACCGATACAAAAAAGTTATTCAAGACCTCAGCCATTTCCCCATCCCCTACCACTAAGTCCCCCCTCTCATCCTCTGAGGGTCCAACGTTCACCCTAGTCAGCCTCTTCCTTTTTATATATTTATAAAAACTCTTACTGTCCTTTTTTATATTAAGCACTAGCGCAGCTTCATAGTTTCTCCTACCCTTCTTTATCAACTTCTTTGTCATTCTTTGTTGATACGTAAACCTCTCCCAATCCTCATCTTGCCTACTACTCTTAGCTACTCTAAACGCCTCCGCTTTTAATTTAACACTTTCCTTCACCTCCTTCGTTATCCACAGCTGATTATCCCTCCTCCTACGATCCTTTTTAACCATCGGAATACATTTCTGCTGAGCACCAAGAAAGATCTCCTGAAAGATCCTCCACTGTTCCTCAGCAGACCTACCTTCCAACGTGCTCCCCCAATCAACATTCGCCAATTCCTCTCTCATCCTATCGTACTCCCCTCTGTTCAAACAAAGGACACATGTCCGGGAACCCACTTTCTCCTCCTCCATCTGCATCAGAAACTCCACCATACAATGATCACTCTTCGCAAGAGGATCCTTCACCACAAGGTCCCTAATTCTACCCGCCTCATTACATAACACCAGATCCAAGATAGCTCGCTCCCTCTTCGGCTCCAACACACACTGTTCAAGGAAACTATCCCGGCAGCATTCCAAGAACTCTTCCTCAAGCCCACCGCGTCCAACATGGGTCGACCAATCAATATGTAGATTGAAATCCCCCATAATTATCGCCGTTCCATTCCTGCACGCCGCACTTATTTGCTTGTTAACAGCCCGCCCCACCTCCAGATCATTATTTGGGGGCCTATAGACGACA